>NW_025763649.1:0-543239 GCF_021052385.1 Filobasidium floriforme
GAATTCGGATCTTTCCATGGATCACGTGGAAGAACTACCAAATTCGGAAGGATTCAACTCGATATTGGTAATCACCGACCGATTCACCAAGCGAGTCAAGTTCGTCCCTACTACGACAACCTCTACAGCTAAGGACTTAGCCAAGGTCTTCCTCAAAGAGGTCTTTACGCAGTATGGGTTACCCGACAGGATCGTTTCGGATCGGGGAAGCAAATTCACTTCGAAATTCTGGAAAGAATTTACCGCGCTTCTCGATATCTCGAGCGACCTGACTACAGCCTACCACCCTCAGAGTGATGGAGCCACTGAACGGGTCAACCAGTCCCTCGAGGGATTCCTTCGGCACTATAGCAGTTATCACCAAGACAACTGGGCGAATCTGCTTCCCTTAGCCGAATTCGTTTGCAACAACGCGAAGCATAGCGCTACAGGTATCTCTCCTTTCATGGCAACCTTCGGCTACGAACCACGCTTCGACGTCAGTCTCGACAAACACAGGGCTGAATCTCTCGTCGCAAGGATCGGAGCCAGAGATATGAAAGAAGTGTGGGAACAGATGCGAGTACAGATGACTGCAGCTAATGAAAGAGCTGCCAAGTATTTCGACCAGAAACACCAAAGCCCTCCCGAATTCACAGTAGGATCGAAGGTCTATGTTTCATCGAAATACATCGCAACCAAACGACCTACCAAGAAGCTGGATCACAAGCGATACGGTCCCTACGAAATCATTGAAGCGATTTCGTCTCATGCGTACCGGATCCGCTTGCCGGCCACACTCAAGGTTCACAACGTCTTCCACATCGACATGTTGGAACCACACTACGAGAATCCATTTGGTGGAAGAGTACAGACTCCTGGACCAATTGTCGAATCTCCTCACGATGACGAGTACGAGGTCGAAGAGATTATCGACAGCCGGATCAGGAGACGCCAATTCGCGTACTTAATCAAATGGAAAGGATATTCGGGACCCGAAGGACAAGATTGGGTACCCCTCGAAGATCTCAACAACACAGCAGAGGCACAAGAGGAGTTCCATGTTCGGTTCCCGACTAAGCCAAAGCCTCCGGGTTGGGAAGCGTAGCTCTCCCGAATCCGCTTCGCTGGACCGAGATACGGATAAACATATGTTCTGAATTCTTCTGGAATCTTGTTTTGGACTCTCGCTCGCATAGGACTCATCGTATCAAACGACTCGGATTGAAAAGAAAATACAAAAAACCAAAAACAAATTATAGACGAAGCGGAACCGCTTCAATTCCTCCGGGGTCGCTTCGGGAGGCGATCCTCGGTCTTGTCCTCCTCGTCTTCATCCGGATCTTTCTCCTTCTGCTTCCCCTTACCCTTATCCTTGGTCGGGGTCGACTTATCCCCCGACGTCTTCGAACCTTTCGGAGTCGACACGACTCCGGTCTTCCTCTTCTTGAGCGTGGGCGCCGGCAACGGGTTGATAACCCTCTTGAAGGCCGCGTCACCTTCCGCCGCGATCGCCTCCCGGACCTTGTCGAGGTCCTCCAGGGCCTTCGAGAGACCCTTTTTGATGCCCGCATCTTCGAGCATGTCGGCGTAGACCTGAATACGGTCTCTGGCCGATTGCTGTCAAATTCGGTTGCGTTAAAACAGATTCGGTTCGTTGAAACAAATTCGACTCACCACCTGCGCTTCCCATCGAGCTCGAGGAAGCAAACTACTCGTCGCCGGAGGAGTAGTCAGTTGTGCTGCATTTGCAGCAGCCGCGGTGTCGGGGCTGGGAACTCGGCCGGGAGATTCCGGAATTGGCTGCCCGGTAAGCGAACACGTGTTTCGCCGACCAGTGCACTCCGCACAACCCTTCAAAGTCCCAGACTTGTCGTTCGTACGGGACCGACATCCCCAACTCAACTCCTCGTCCCCGAGGCCCTCGCAGTCCTCGCACTTAGGGTCGTTCACGATACCCTCCTTGGCTTGAGCGCGAGCCAGGCGACGTGATTGCAACTACCGAAACGAACAAGATTTAGCCGAATCCGCTCAAACGCAAGCGAAACGAGCTTACCACCGCCCTCCTGGTCTTCACCTCGCTGGCCGTCCCAACTCGAGTCGAGAAAGGAGGCTCGCCGGGCCTCGCCTCGTGATCGATGATCTCTTGGTCGGTAGCGTTGACGATACCAGCGTGGGCTACAAGGCGGATTAGCTCGAAGCAAACAATTTCGCTTAAACAATACGAATATTACTTACTATCCCACCACTCGGGCTCAGGTGTCGACGCCAACTCGTCTCCCTCAGTGCCGACCGTACCGATGTTGATCACGCTATCGTCCCCAATGTCGATGATCGAGTCGACCCCCTCGCTTTCGGCTAAAATCAAGCAAATCTGGTTCAGCGAAACGAGTTCGATCGACGGGTACCGAGTACGAACCAGCAACTTCAGGAGTCCCGAACGCTCTTTGATAGCAACTCTCGATCTGCCGTTCGTACGCTGACCCTGGAGACGCGTCGGGCGACTCACCCGGTACACCGCTGTCGCGGTAGTCCGAATCCTCATCCTCGGACGTCGCCACCTTCTTCTTCTTCTTCTTCTTCTCCGACAGGTCGTCAAAGAAGTTGGCAGGCGCTGCACCCGTTCGCCGAGTCGGCTGTACGGCCTCGAAGTCGATGGGCCGAGCTGGAACGCGATTATCCAAATTAGCTTCGTCGAACCGGATCCGGTAGAAACCAAACAGAAACGCTTACCAGGTTCCGGGCTCGACGACCGTTGGCGCACGAGAGCACCCCCCAAATCGATGTTCTCGACATCGACCCTCGCACCCGCCGATGCGGCCCCTCTCCCTCGACTCGACCTCGCGCTGTGTCGGCCATGTCGACTCCGCTGAATCGACCTCCCTCGAGGAGTCCTGGGCGGCGACACGACAGCTACAATCGAGCAAGAATAGACATAGTATCAGGTCACGAATTATCAATTCAGGATCCAAGCAGATTCGCTTTACTCACCCGCACTCGGCCCCGCAACCGGTTCCTCGTCGACCACGTCCAAAGGTTGCCCGGTCATGGCAACATCCTCGCCCGATATCGGGCGCCCAGTTGGCCTACGAGCTTCCCCGTAGAGCCCTTCCCGACGAGCCGGTTCACCACCTGCGAAGAACTCAACAAGTTCAGCGAAACGAAACCGCCTTTCGGAACCGAATCTGCTTACCTTCCAACCCCGATCGGGTCACCGACAGCCCCCTTATATTCGAGGCCAGGTTCTGGTCGACCTCGTCCGTGTCGTCCATATCGAGGAGTTGTTCGAAATCGAAAATTCCTCCGGAAAAGACCTGGTTGACTTCTACACACAAAGCGGAACTGGATCAGTGCACGCAAAGGAACCGAATCGACTCGAATCGCACAAACGAGAAGCCGAGTCTCCTGGATTTACGGTCGAGGCTCGAGAAGGAGTCGAGCGTTCCTCAATCTTGGGAGATACGGCAGGAGACGGCATCGTTGAGTATCTTCGAGAAAGGAAGTGCACAATTCGCTTCAATCGAAACGGATCCGGCTTATACCCCCCACTCGACGCGAGTCGATGGGCCTTAGCGAAATGGAAAATTCGGTCGCCATCAAATCAAAACAAACGCGTCGTAGACAATCATCAAACAAATTGATGCGATCAATACTTGAAACACGATGGCTCGGGGCGCGCCATTCCGGAGGGGGATATACTGTTACGGGATCATCACGTGAGTCGACTACCGACACACGGGTTGGATCTACGGACATCAGCATACACCTAAGTCCGGCTCGACGAGGCGAATCCGATTCCCTCGGAGCAGATTCGGTCGCCCCTACCATTCGCCTTCACCATTCACCGAAACAACAAACCTTCCCGACACATATCACAAACAGGTACAGGGACCTCGAGGTACACGACACTCTACTCAGGACCTTGACAACCTTACTCGACGTACCTAGGGACAAATGAGAACTCAAACTCGCCTCCTCTACCGAATCCGGCTGCTCTCGACAGGGTTCGTCTGTTCGCCATCTCGTTCTTCCAGTTTCGCCATCTCTCGCCATTCTTTTCTCTTGGGTCTTTTCAGTGTTTGCCAGCCCGTCTACGTACTCGTCTCCGTATAAATAGCTAGAGGAACTTGACCGAATTCGATAGAGGACGCTCTGTAATAGTTAGAGGTCAAGTTCCGATATCACATTCAATACACGCCTATCTGACTTGTTACAACATCTTCAAGACGTGTTGCGGAGAGGTCACAACTCAAGGACGTCGCTAAGTATCTACGCTTCATCGTTTTACCTTAGACCGAATCTGGTACCTCACACCGAGTGATCACCTTCCTTATCCATACATCTCTGGATTCGTATCCCGCACCCGAACCCGCTTCATCTAAGCGAACTTGCGACATTCTCCCGACTACCTGCGATCGACCTTAAGCACCCTACGCCTTACGACTTAGGACCTATCGCCCATTAGCGACTTCCGCCGTAACACTTGCGGAGCCCTGATCAGCTTCCCCCCAACCCATTCCCCCCCGTGGGCAATTCTATCAGCCCTCGAGACGTCTGTCATCGCTTGCCATGGCAGCGCGGTTGTCTGGCCAGGCCAAAGCCAACATAACATTATCGATCAGCTCTTCCTCCCCAGGCCTCCCATTGAGGATCTGCCGACTCTCTACAATCAGTACAAGGCGGGAATGTCCTTCGAGGACCTCGGAGAACTCCACAACGTGAACGCGTGGTATCTCAAGGAGCTAATCTCAGGAAGTCCCCCGACGGTCCGATCGCTCCGGAACAAGCCAAACACTCGGCAAGACTTCCTGTCCCTTCTACATCTGAAACTCGCCGATCACGCAGACGTTCGGATTCGGTTCCCTCGCATCGCCAGCATTCAGCAGCAGAGCTCTGCAAATGCAAAAGATGAAGCGAGCCAGTATACGTATGCCATGCGTACCCGAAGCAAAAACGAATGTTGGACCTTGAAAGATCATATGGTAGAAAGAAACGATCCATTTGAACGGGCCGACAATATCGAAAGGATCGGGACTGCGACTCGAGATGATTACGGCGACTCCGACGATCAGGACAGCATGGCCATGGCGATTGAAATCCCAGTGGCGGAATACCGACAGAGGGTAGTGCAAGCTTACATGCAAGCCCTCGTACAAGAGCTCGAAGCGATGTGATTCTGCAAATACTTCCTCCAACCACTTCTTTACGATATACACAACACCGGGACCGCCGTTACGACCACTACATGTCCAAACCCAATCTGTAAATCCCGCGCGACCCACAATAATGTCCAACTTGTACGATCTGAGGCGCCGATCCTCACGCAATTGATCCATCCTTTCCGCATGAAGACATACATCATGTCGCGTTTGACCCATTGAGAGCATGTCGATAAAGCATCTCTCGTCTGTAAAGCATGTCGATAAAGCATCTCTCGTCTGTATATATACATGCGACCTCGTCCGCTGCTAGCGCTGTGATCAATCAGTTTGCATCGTTTCTTCTCGCCCAACTGCGCGCCCCACCGCTCACGTCGACGACGTCCCCCCACCCCCGAAAAACTCTCTGATCCCCTTTTGCGAGGCGTCGTACGCGGCCGAGCCGACTCCGCCTCCCTGTCGCTTGAGACCGTCAAGATGGGTCGACACGTTGGTGCACAAGATCTTGACCCGCAGGTAAGGCTTCTTCTCGGTCCTCCTGAGCGCGGGCGCTCCGGGCTCGGTAGACGACGGGTTCGTCTCGGGTCCGCTCGATGGACTGGCGATGGCAGCCACCTTGCTCGTCTCTTCCGGCTCGTCCTCGTCCTCGTACCCGACCTCGATCCGAGTCCATCCCGTGTTCGTCATCCCGCCTCCCTTCCAGTGTACAGGTTCTTCGTGTGGTGCTCGTCGAGCCAAAAAAGCGCCCAGCAGCTCGGCGTTGAAGATGCCATGGGCGACGACAAAGACGCGAGGCGCCTCGTCTCGGCCCTTGCCCCGAGCCTGGCGCATGATGGGTTCGATAAAGGAAGCGATACTGCGACCCGATCGATGGCGTGCATCCGTCAGCCTGGATGTTTTCCCGCCAGAAATCAACGTAGCCCTTTACAAGACTCACGCCTCGTCAGCCCTATCTCTGACATCGCTCAACGACTCTCCGTTCGGAAACTTGAACGTCCTCCCCGGTTGTCGGTAGTAACCCTTGCCACCCTCGGTCCCCGTCCAAGGTTGTCTCTCGGCCTTGCCAAAGTGTTGTTCCTGAAGCAGAGGCGAGAGAGTCAAGGGTGGTTTCGGATCCGTCTTTTGCTGTCGGTGGACCTGTTGAGCGGTCCACGTCGCTCGCAAGAGGTTCGAAGCAAAGATGGCGTCGATGTGGTAGTCCTCCATGGATTTCCCAAGTGCTTTCGCTTGCTGCGAGATGGTCGGAAGATATGGACAGAGTCAACTGGGTTGTTGCATGACCCTGGACCTGCAAGTCTGTAACTCACGTTCATCCCTGTCGTGTCGCCCCGAGAGTCGATCCGCCGCCGTCAGTCTCGCCTTCCTCGTATGACCAACCATAATCCCGCATTGACTGACCATGGCTTGACAAGGGAGCATCGGACGAGCCTGCCCAGAGAGCCTTGAGGTTGTCTTTTGATGGAGAGACTCGTCAGCCGACATCGACCGCTTGCGACGCATCGAGAGGTCACCGATCTGCCAATAGCCGGCCGTGATCGGAAACTTACCGGTCGATTCTCCGTGACGAACGATGGTGAGGATGATCATGGTGGACTGTATAACTTTGATACGGGGATGTTCGAAAGGAGTGTGGCAGGCTCGACAAGTACGATAGATGGTTACGGGGTTGATAGATGTACATGCACCCGGTGGTGGGAAGGGAAGGGGAGGCCGAGGGCAGGGAAGAGCATCCGCGATGATGACGCGTCCCAAGTGTTTGATCGACAACACAGCTCGATCTTGTTATCTCTCGCATCTCGCAATTGAACGCGACTGCGACTGAACCATCAATCAGTCAATCTATCTATCGGTCTGACCAGCAAGCGCAATGCCGTCCCCCGACGGACTTCTGCAACTGTCTGCTACGGTTTCGCTGCTGTTTTACATCCGGCCTCTGCAACAAAGCACCTCTGAAACGATTTGGATACGTCTCACACACCCGACAACAGCTCGGCCAGAGACCAACGTTCCGTCGTCGAACAAAAGACCGTTGGAATCCACGGATTGCAATACCCGACCCAGCGCCCGATGTCAAGCGCCTTGTGTCACCAAACACGCGCAGAGGAACCGCCAATGATCCATAGTATCCGGATTACATTGTCATTCGAGAGAGAACAAGAGGTCTCTTCCCTCAACCCCCCAATTCTCCCCGCCGTCTAACCCGCAACGTCCCTCCCGTCTAGGCCTCGATCTGAGCAGTCTTGCCCTTGCCCTTCTTGTCGGTCATGACAACGTCGTCCATGTCCTTGGCCCTGGGAACCTCGGCACCGGGAGTGGCGAGGATGACCTCGACGTGGCAGGGGTGTCCCTGGTAAGGGTTGATTCGACCGTGGGCCCTGTAAGTCCTTCGTCGGGTTTTCTACAAGGGACACGGCAATGCAAAATGCGAATCAGTCAGACATTGCTCGATGACGGCAAGTATGCTAGATTCCCACGCCCGCTACTCACAGGAGCCTGCTGCACAACAATGTTCTTGATGACCAACTCGTCCTTCTCCAAGTCCTTGGCCTCGGCGTTCGACTCGGCGTTCTTCAACAAGTTGAGGATGAATCGAACCGACTTCTCGGGCCATCGTCCTGTCGAGGGCGAAGCGTTTGTACGTCAGCTTACCAACCCATGACCACAATATCCTCGCCCGACCCTGGACTCACCCTTGGTGGTACCGAACTGCTTGGCCTGGGTGGCACGTCCGATTCCTCCAGCGAATCGTCGGAAAGGAATGACCTGCTTGTGGTCCTTGACATCGGACAAGTAGGTGTAGGCCTTCTGGAGGTTCATACCTGCGATACAGCCAGCAACCGGGAGGCTTTCAGAGGCAGATCCCCGCGGCTTTCGTCTCTCCCCTCGTCGATCGCATGCTTACCGTTCAAGGCAGCGGCGACCTCTCGCATGTTCTTGAAGTGGGTCGAGAGGTATTCACCCCTGGACTTTGAGACTGTGTGTCGGTCAAGTGTTGTGTAGTGATGGCAAGAGGTGTCCCCGTTCACACGAGTTTTGTTCGTGTCGATTCGAATTTCGAACGCAGAGCGAGTCATGGTTGAAGGCAATGTCGATAGCGATGGAGAGATGTGGGGCAGCGGTGCAGGCGTGCCGATTGATTATCGATTTCCGATTGATCCAAGCCACACGACATCCCCGTCCATCCCGTATGCCAGGCAGGATAATCCCATCCATATTTCGTCCACCATTTCCACCACCACCGTGAATTTCGCATCCACCGCCAAGATAATTCCATCAATTTCCGTTCATTCCAGCAGATAGAGTCCCGTCCCCCCCGAAAATCATATAACCGAGCCATAATAAACAAATTTCAACTGTATCAGCTCTTATCCCTCTCTCGGCTCACTCTGCATCCCATCTTGAACGACATACACTGGTCGGGGTTGCCGGCGGCGACGTGAGCAGAGGCGTATCGAACCATCTTTCCAAATTCCTGTAATTCGTTCGAGAGACAGAGAGTGGCAATTTGACGAGCAGAGTTTAGCGACCGATTCGAGCTTGACCCGAGTTGAAAAGGATATGCTAGATGATCCGGCGAGGAAACGCACCCTGTCCCTATTTTATTTTTTGGTGGAGAAGAGTTTGCTGCTGGGAGGAGGACCGAGAAGAGACGGGCGGGCGAGCGAACAATGTCTTTTGCTTGATCAGATTCAGAGGTCGACGTCGAGATCGTCTGGCTCCTGCCACTGCATCGCCTGGCTCTGCCGCCCTGCTCGGTCGCCCGCTACTCGCTCACCCACCCGGTCGAGGTTCCTCCCCCTCGAAGCCCCAAAGGGTTGGCTGCCCCCCACCTCAGGTCGACTCAGAGTCCAAGCTCACCTCGGAAGCCCACCCACACACGATGGTCTGTCTTGCGCGCGCAACAGCGGGCGGGGATCACGTAGAAGCGCGACAGGGGGACGACCTGCGCTAGATACATGCCGTCACCCGTTACGCCTCCTCTTTCCGTAAGTTGAAGGGTAAACGCCGATACTGCCCGACGACCCCTGTACCTCTTGACCTCAATCTCGCGTCCCGCAAACCCGTACTATCCCTGAGACACGCCAAGAGTTGCAACTCGAAACGCTCGCACCCAACGTCGAATATGGTAAAATCAGCTGTCATACTAAATTCATAAACAATACTAGTGCGTGCAGAGAATATGACATGATACATTCCGTCGTCGTGCAATCCCTTCAGTAAGGCAATGATGGAGGGGGATCGATACCGCGCGATCGCTTGTAAAGGTGGGGAAAGGAAAAGGTCGTTCATTCGTCATCGTTCCACCTGATCGTCAGGCGGGTCACGTTCAAAAGGATGAGGTGGGGTATACGTTTCCAACGGAGAGAAGACTAGGTCGTAAAGGGTGGCAAAAGTTCGGTGGAAAGAATGGGTCGAGATCCCTAGTCGACCGAGATGGCCCATCTCTCGAGATCGTCCTTGGTAACCCGACTGTCCACTATCCAAGGGTAAAGCTAGCAACGCATACAGGATACCCTCCTCAGCTTCTGTCCCTCACGATGCTGATGCACACCAGTCGCGACGCAGCACTCACCAATAGCTCCTTTGGAGACTTGCGTTCGCCCGGCTCCTTGCGGAGACAATCCTCCACAAATTGTTCCGCCTCGACGGGATATTTGCCCGCGGGTACCAATCGGGGTGCGGGTTCATTGACGATATGCTGCAACAAGTCCAGGATGCTCATGTTCATCCCTCCACCTCCAGCTTGCTGGTGCTGCCGAGGAGGTTTCGGTGGCCTGTCCTGTTTCGGTTTCTTGTCTTCCACCACCCTCCCTTGCCCGTCGTCTCGTCCCGTGATCGTCCGCCTCATCTCTTCCAGGTCAGAGTCGTTGTCGCTGTCGTCCTGGTCGTCGTCGTTCATAAAGGGGAATCGTCCCAAAGCCAGCTCGATCAGGGAAATGCCTAAAGACCAGATGTCGCTCTTGACCGAATAGTTGCCGCCTTGAATTCGTTCCGGCTACGAGTTCGAGCATAACAAATTGATCAGCTCTCCGTGTCTTGCCCTACTACGCTCCAACCCCGGACTCACGCTCATGTACGTGCTCGTACCCACAAACGTGTTGGCGACGGAGTTGATCAGCTCGCCGGACACGCCGAAATCGCAAATCTTGATATCTCCCTTTGAGTTGACCAAGATGTTCGACGGCTTGATATCTATAGCGCAGGTCTTGTCAGCTGGTGAACAGTATGATGGCTGACATCGGTATTGCCGAGTCAGACTGACCTCGATGCATGATCCGGTGCTCATCATACAAATACGTGAGACCCCTCAGGACGGCCTCGGAGATCTTGCCTACAATGTCGATAGGGACCGCGCCATGCTTCTTGTAGATACCGTCGAGCGATCTATCGAGCGCGAGACGATCTATCAGCATCAGATCGGGGCGCCACGGCGTGGGCTTCATCCGACTCACCTTCGATCCATGTATTCCATACAGATCCCCACGTGCACGTCGCAAAGGAAAGCGCCGTAAAACGAGACGATCCACTCGGACGAACAGTGATGCATGATCTGGAGCTCTCGCAGGATCTGCTTCCGTACCGCCGGTTTGGCATCTATCAGTACGAGCTGTAGAGGTCGCCATAGCGTGAAAGACAATCCAGGTTAGCGTATGTTCAGACCTCGAAGTGGTGTCGGGGAGTATCTCACCTTCTTGGCCATGTACAGGCCGGTCTCTTTGTGCAAGACCTTGTTTACGGTTCCTCCGTTTCCGGCGCCTAGGTCGCCGACGACCTTGAGATCCTCGTCCCTGAGCTCGGGGAACCCATGACCCGAATCCGACCCGTTGCTCCCATTCTTTTCCGACTTTTTCCTCGTCTTCTTGACGGTCGACTTGGACGATCCGTTGGTGCTTCCGTTCGCATCGAGCTTGCTACCTGAGCGTGAGGAGGAGGACGAGATTTCCATGCTCGCGAGCTCTCGCTCCATCTCGGCTCGGCTCGACATGGAATGCGAGGATCCTGGGCTGGACAGGTCACCATCCCTCGCTCTCGAACTTCCAGGAGCATCCGGAGCATTCCGTGTCGACGTGATGCCCAGCCCGGCTGGCTTCCTCTTCGACACCTTGGACACTTTGGGTAGCATCAGCGTGTGTCCCGAGGACGGCCCATTGTCCTGCTGCCGCGACCCGTCCTCGTCTGCTGCCAGCACGGCGGCCGGAGCTCTTGGTGTGGGCTGCGTGACATATGCGTTCAGATCATAGTCTTGATCCGAGCCATCGTCTGCGTTCGAAGGTGGTGGTGCAAGGGATTCGGCAGTCAACGAGAGTCCCTTTGTGTTTTTAGGTCGTTTCGATTTGATGGGCGGAATGAAACCGTCCGACATGGTCGAGGTCGGAGGTCAGGTCGTTAGAGCGTCGTAAATACTACGTCGAGGTTGATAACAGTGAGCGATACTATGCCGCTGGAGTTTGTAGTGGCCAGGTCGGTTGCTGTGCTGTCTCTCAGCTCTCTGTACGTCGTACAGGGTAATTGATGAGCTCTTGTGATCGTTGTCAACACGACGACGACGCTCAACCCCGAGCTCCGGGGACGGTGGCGCTAAGCGGATCCAAATCTCACGCATGCCGATACCCATGCCCGTGGTCTATTGAGTACAAACTACAAGTCGATCCCACCAATCTTTCCCAACCCTCCCGACACGGCCACGCCCATGGCCAACCCCAGCACGATCAGACATAGACCCATCACCATCTCGTCCTTGCCCAAGCCCGATTTCACCGACCTCATCCTCTCCCTCCGAAGCAGCTTCATGACCGTCTTGCCATCGTACGTCCCGCTCTCGTCGATGACGACCCCTTCGAGCAACGCCTTGTCACTGGTGACATTCCCTATTCTCCGTGCCCAGACAGCAGAGACCTTTTCCTTGCTCTCATCGACCTTTTTCTCGCCCTCGTTTCCGACCTTTTCGACCGTGCCGCCCGGCTTCACAAGGAGCTCGACCTCGTCCCCGCCGATATTCACAGTCTGCACCTTGGCGCCGCCCGTGACGTCGTTCGCCGGGGCGAGGACCTGTAGACCCGGGAGTCGATCACGGCTGCGGGCATTCTTGTAGTTCCAATAGGCTCTGAAACCCATGTCTTCTTTTCTCAGACCGTCCGTCGAGCGCGCAGCGATGAGCCTGGAGAATGCCGCTTCTTCGTCACCCTCCTCGACGTCCGTTGGAGTGGAAGTGATAAACTCCAGGTCGGCCTTGACGCGCTTCTTGGCCCAGTCGTTTAGTACAGGACGCTCTTTGACGTAATTGAAGAATGGTATCGAGAAGCCGCATGACTGAGAGTATGGAATCAGCTCGAAGATCTCCATTTGAATCAAAATGCATGTGACTCACGGTGCCAACCTTTTGGACTGAGATTGTTTGGGAATCAAGCATCGTCCAATTCAGATCGACTCCACGATGCAAGGCACGATCAGGCTCACCTTCCAACTCGATGATCGCTCGGCAACCCGGGACGATCCTCGGATCACCCGTAGGAAGCAACTAGAAGACAGCCGAAGGAGGACCTGTTCAGACACGCCGGGACTGCTAGATTAACACTTCAAGCTCACCTTTTCAAACTCGGGCGTCGCCCGCTCGAAAACCTTGCCTATCCGGTTCTCGATCATCAGCATTACTCGAACCTCTTCTCACGCAGCCGATCCATGAGACCCACCCTTGCCGTACAACCGCACGATTCTGGGTCCACCTTCAAAGGCGATGAACATGATCGTCAATTTCCCGTTCCCTGGTTGACGCAAGTGAGCGATCGTCTCCACGCCTGAACAGTCAGAGGGAAGATGGTCAGCTTCGTGAGCCTACACAAGACCGATTGGATTCAGAACGCTTACCGCTGCCCGTCAGGTCTTGGTCTGTATGACGAAACACAAGTCAGCGCCGATATCCTTCAAAAATCGCAATCAAATGCCGCGACTCACATCGGACACACCGATCGTTGACGACCTCGAACCCCTGCATATCCTTCGGACTGACGTTTGCGTACCCCCATTCTTCATTCTTCTTCCATCCATCCTCTTTCCCGTCGGTCGAGGTCGGATTTCCCGATAGAGCGGAAGGAGCCGAGGGCAAAGCCGAGGTGGCTACGAAAAAGAGGTATTGTTTGACCATCCATTCCATCAGGTTGGGTGGGATGTGATCATAAGTCCTAAGTATCGCGACAAGCAGATTCAGAACGTAGAACTGGTATTCTCGGTTGACAATTGGATAGTGCGACACTTACACCGCCATCTTTGTGACCTAGTGTTGCGAGTTCGGGGTGAATTGCTATTTTGGCGGCACGATCCCGGGCGAGATGCGAGAGATCCAAGTCCTTGTTCAGCGAGCGAGCTCTATCGGTGAAAGTCCCTAGAGTGACTCACCTGTAAGGTTGTTTTTCCCCACTCAGGACGGGCACACACAGGTGCTACGGTTGCATCGAATCTCCAAGATGCAAGATGTAGTGAACAGCGAACGTTGTGACTCGCATTGTCCTGAACACCATCAGGGTTTCTTTCGAACGCCCCCGCCCTTCGGTCTTCGGCCAAATCCGCCGCGGTGCCAGGGGGAAGATGAAGAGGCATCCGCGGTGTGACATGTTCTTTGATCTTTGATCTTTGATCTCCGACCCGGTTATCTCTGCGCTAGAGCGTTACACCTTTCCCTCCCCCTCGGTCGATCCCTACGTCATAGATCCATCACGTGGAATGATGGAATGCTGACCCGAGAATAGCTGAGATGGTCGATGGAAGGATCATATATATCATCACGCTACAGGATATCGCCACATTCCCCCTCTCGATAACGTCTTCCCACTCCATCCCTATTCGAATCAAATCACCCACACATACACGTACTTTCCAGACCACACAATGTCTACCCCTCAAGTCTCCCCCACCACCGGCATGGGCCAGAACACTGGTGCCGCCGGCAACCAAGACTTTTTGGACAAGGTGAGCGTCATGCGCCGTCGTCCTGGCCTTTCCAAGTCTCTCGAGGCTGATCCTTCGTCAATGACTTGTTGTTCTTCTTGTAGGGTGTCGATGCTGGTCTCAAGCGAGCCGGACACGGTCAGAACGCTAGCACCACGTGAGTTTCGTTTGAGCTTCATCTCATGGGGTTCAAAGAGCAAGAAAGGCTCACCCTTCGATCCTTCTTCACCTGTCCGTTTCGTCCCTATTTCGCCGCTCTACCTGCTCTTTCCTTTCTCTCCGAGGACCGTAGCGAGAAAATCTCGGACGGTATCCGAAGTGGATTCAAGAAGATGACCGGCAAGGGTGAGCTGTCGAGGGTCGTCCGACCCTGTCCTCTTTATTACAAATCGGCTGACACGTCCGATACGCTCTCAGACGTTCCCATTAAGGACAAGCAGTAGATTGGCGTTCCCAGCTTCCTGCTTTTCGTGTTCAGCACGAGATATCATGTCTAATTGTCTAAAGGAAGAAGAGTAAAACTCTGAATGTAGCCAGACCGATTTTCGTGTATCCCTCGTTTCGAAATGAAAATACCTCGATACCCTTCGAATAGCGAATAGCCTTGAGGTCGGCGTTTCCGACACAAAGGTGTCTCGGAAGCAAAAGTAGCAGTTGGACGGAATCAGATGATCTCATCCCGTCGCATCGTCGGTGTTGAACATGATGGCACAACAGCTTCTTCATCAATTCATCACCTCCCGGACTGGCGGTTCGGGAAGATAATGAAATAATAGTAATAGAGTCAACCCATCGACCCCGATAACCTTCCTCGCAATGCTCCCTAGCAAGCCTCGCACCATCTTGCGATCGGTGGCTCGTCACGTTTCGAGCCCATCTATCCACGCCCGTCCCCGACCGGCGTTACCTCCTATCCCTATCGCCCTCTCTCCCGTCTTCTCTCGACCCAACGTCGAGGCTCTGCATGCGTTCCAGTGTAATAGGCTCTTCTCGAGCTCTTCCAGGGCGTCCTCCGCTACGGTTGACAAGGTGCTGGGAGTCGCCGCGGCTTTAAAGGCTCAAGAGGACGATGCGTTCCAGGTCAAGCCCGAGATCTTTGACGAGTTTAGTTTGAAAGGACGGGTCGGTGTGGTGAGTCTTGCGAAACGTCCGATTGACGATCGGCTTCAATCTGATCTCGCTGATCGTATGGTTCGCAGGTCTCTGGAGGAAACGGCGGGCTGGGTCTCGAGATGGCCGTCGCGCTGTGTGAAGCCGGCGCCAAGATCCACGCGCTCGACCTCCCTGCCCAACCTTCTTCTGATTTCCATGCCTGCATGGCCTACGTCGACAAGCTCAAGAACGGCTCCTCTCTCACCTACCATCCGACCGATGTGACCGATCAGTCCCGGATCTCTTCACTCGTCATTGATCAGATCGCCCGAGAAGAGGGGAGACTCGACCTCTGCGTGGCCGCAGCCGGGATCCTCGGACCGGCAGAGGGAGAGAGTTGTTTAAAGTACAGCAAGAAGGATTGGGAGCGAGTCATGAAGGTCAACTTGGACGGGGTGTTCTATACCTGTCAAGCTGCGGCCAGGGGGATGGTCGAGACCGGTTGCAAGGCGGGGAGCATCGTCATGATTGCCAGTATGAGCGGAAGCATTACCAACAAGGTAGGCACGGGCCCGCCTCAGGATCGTTAATGCATAGGCTGATACGGCTCGCCAAGCATGCAGGATCAACCTTGGGTCGCGTATAACACGTCCAAATCGGGCGTGCTGCAGATGGCACGAAGTATGGCGTGTGAGCTGGGCAAGGAGAACATTCGCGTCAACACCATCTCTCCGGGTGAGTAGGCGACCTCCCCTTGGATGTCGCGTGAACTGTCATTGAAGTCATTGAAGCGAACTATCCCGCGTTTCAGGCCATATCTATACCAAGGTGGGTATCGTGACGTGCGTTGATGAGAGTACAGGACCTTACCGGGTTCCGCCACTTTGAAGATGACGGCGGCTTTACTGGACGTACATCCTGAAACTGGCGATCTGTGGTCCAACTCGAACCCCTTGGGTAGGCTGGGTCAAGTAAGTCGCATGCGCCATAAATGTAATGGCGCCTGAATTGACGACTATCGGATTGCGCTTAGGTCCATGAGCTACGGGGAGTTGTGTAAGCCTGAGGTCGGGCTTAAGGAGTTATCCGAAGGTGGCTGATCCACCCGATTTCTCGCTGCAGCACCTGGCTAGCTTCTGACGCCTCTTCTTTCTGTACGGGTAGCGACAGTACGTGTTTCGTGTCTCGCGACCACCGAGCGCTTCAAGCTGATCATGTCCTGCTCCATGCAGTTCTCGTTTCTGGTGGTCACCACTCCTGGTGATCGCTCCCGGCCAGCGAGCATTCTCACATCAGAAGGATATCGGATGAACCGTTGTAACCTGATGAAAGGCAAGAGTTGTAAAAGGAAGCTTGTATTCTGTCTCAAGGCGATTTATGATGTATGGTGACTTGGTCAATCTAGGCGAGAGTGCATCAGGAGCGAGGGCAAACATCGATCCTTGACTTAGCAGGTCGGTTTCTCAGCAAATCACCAACGAATCTTTCGAATGCTTATGGCTCACATAAAGGCGCATTGCGGAGCCGACTTATATCGTCGACTGCTCGTGGCTTAGCGATGACTTGTCCCCGATCCACTCGGTCCACGCTCAACACCGTAGGTGGTATCCAGTCCCGCCTTCGATCTTAAAGATCCACGAGATCTTTCCTGGATGTGCCGGCCTCAAACTTGCGATTGTTTTTCTCTTCCCTCCAACTCCTGGATACAAAGATCCCGCTATCAAGAAGATCAGGTTTCATTCCCACGATTCCTGCGATTTACACACGCAACCGACGAGTACGCCTCGACAAGACTCAAAAAGCCTATCGGCGTCTCGGGCATGCGCCAACCTGCTGTCCTACTTTCACATCGTCTCCAATCGCATGAGATCACAATCCGCACGGGCGACTCCCTTCCCACATCTCAGCATTTCGACCCCTACAAACCACATCACTGGCCCACTGGGCCAATCCCCTTACAGCTTGACCAATCTGAGGCGTATAGAGCTAGCTGAACGGAGCCTTTTTTCGAACTCGAAACTTGAAGCCGGAACGGAAAAAAATCCTGACACCAGGCGCACGATCTGACGAAGGGTCACGGTCACAGCCTACGTAGCTCGAATTCATGCAAATACTATTACTGTGACATGCAACACGCTGTCCCTCTTTTTGCTCGGACTTGTTCTGTTTCGGTTCATTACGTGTGATACAAATAAGGGTCCCTTTGCGTTTCATTATTCCTCCCGCATCTACTTGGTGGCCTCCTTCTTGGTCTCGTTGGCGAGCTTCTCGGCCTCGCCCACTCGCTTCTTCAGCACCTCCTCGATATCCTTGTAAGTCTTCTCCAAGAGGTCCTTGGCATCGTCACCCTTGTGGTCGGCGACCTACGGTGCAAGAAAAGGTTCAAATGAGGTCAGCGAACAGTCCGGCCGTGTCGAACGAAGCAGAGACGCCGATGCTCACCTCCTTCAATTTCGAGAGGTGGGGTCCGATAGCGCCCAACCCAGGCAACATGCTCAAGTACTTGTCCAATCCACCTCCGGTAGCCTGGTTGGCCTTGCTCTTGGCCTGGTCGGCGGCGTTCTTGACGAACGACTCGATGTCCCCGGCATCTCCACCCTTGATCTTTTCCCAAAGCTGAGCCATGTCGCCCGACTTCAGGGCGTCGGCGTTCTTCTCTACGAGCTCCTTGATCTGGGGAGTCTTGTCGAGGTAAGGCTTGGCGGTCTCGAGTCCCTTGTTCCAGGCGGCGTCGCCAAACTTGGCCAAGTCCTTCTGCTTGGACTCGACGAGCTGCTTGATCTTGCTCACAGTGTCAAACGACACGCCTCCCTTGACAATCTCGGTGACCTGCTTGTAGACGTCGTCGACCTGCTTCTTGGCCTCGGGACCGTACTGCTCTCCCATCTGCTTGAGCTGGGTGAACGAGCCACCGACCTGCTCCTTGAGCTTGGGGTGGTTGTCGAGAATCTGGTCGGCGGCGTCACCGGCGAGGTCGGTGATCTTGCTGAGCGAGGATTGGAGGATCTCCCACGATCGAGAGGCGGCGTCGAGCGAGAAGCCCTTCTCCTCGGCGACCTTTTTGAGTTGAGAGTAAGAGTCCGAGACGATAGCGTTTACTTCCTGCGGTGCACGACATCGAGATTGCGGTCAGCTTCATATAGCCGCTGATCATACGAGGTGGTCGAGTCTCAAACTCACCTCGCCGTGCTTCTCCCTGATAGCGTCAATGTCCTTGAAAGCAGTGTCCACGTATCCTCGTCCACCGGGGACAAAAGCGGCATAGTGGTAAGCCTGGCTCCTGAGGGCCTCGAGAGCCTGGTTGGGCTCGGGGGTGGCCTGCTTGAGCTTGTCGGTGGCGCTGTTGAAGTAGGACTTGGTGGTGGTGTAGGTCTCGACGGCCTTGTCGATACCCTGCGAGAGTCAAGTAGGTTCGATATAGCATAGCATAGTTCAGAGAGGGGGTCAGGAAATAGAGGTGTAGCAATGTAAAATCAGCGACCAGCCAAAACCATCGCCGCCAACAAGTCCAAACTCACCGTGTACTTGTAGGCACCGTATCCGATCAAGACGGCGGCACCGGCACCGGCAGCAGCACCAGCGACGGCGGGGTGCATGTTGGCCTGAGCGTTGGGTCCGGCATTGGACGAGTTGAATCGGTATCCGGTACCTCGTGTTCGGAGGTTTGAACGGACGGCGGGGGCGGCACGGAGCCTGAGGGCTTGGGTCGAGGTTCGAGCGAAAGACATGGTTGTTGTGAAGGGGATTGTGGGTTCAGTGGGACGATGAAAGAAAGTTGTATGAGAGAGAGGGAGAGAGTTTTACCAAAGTTGCGCACGAGGGAACGAACGTACGTCGTCGTCGGTTTTCGTTATAAGTAGGACCAACGCCAACGGGGTGGAGGGAGGGGAACGAGAAATGTGACGACATCCACACGCATCCACCCACACTACCGGAAGCGAGGGAGGGTAACTGGGGATGATGACGACGTGGCAGAGAGGCGAGAGCATTACGTCATTTCCCACGACAACAGGGCCTGAAGCGCGGCTCTGCCATGCGCGCGTTTCAAACGGATCCATCAGCAGGCGTACATCAGGGCAATCCCGTTGTGCACACTACCACTACAACAACGTCCCTCTGTTTACCGTCATCTGAAATCCTTCTCGTCCTCCGGCACAACTTCAATCGTGGTGACCGGTATGTCACTCCGCTCAAAGTCTCTAAAGTTGAAGAACCCCCCGTAAAAGGGTCGCCGAGCGCCGAACTCGTGGCGCTTGTGATTCTCCTCGGTCAGGTCTTCGGCGAGCTGTGAGATGCGGCACAAGGTTGAGGAAGGGATCACGTCATCGTAATCAGCTGGTAACGTGTAGGTGAGGCGGGTCCTGGAGGCTACGATACTTACGATAAGATGGGTACACCCGATGATTCCCGTAAAGTAGATGATCCCCTTGCAAACGTAGTACAACCAGAGCGTGTCAGGGAACAGCGCTTGGGAAAAGGTAGCAAAACACAGGCTACAGATAAAGTGCGGTACGAAAAAAAATCAATCCTGGTTTTGCTTGGTCTCTTTTGCCAGCTCTTGTTACAGGCGAGAAGCTCCGTACGCACTGCAAGAGCATCCACCCGATCGATACGCTACTCATCCTAGGGCCGATCAACGAGATTCCCCATCCAATGTTGCCATACTCTTTCTGGTTGGTGATCGAGACCAGTGTCACGGATAGGGAGAACATGACTGGCGGAGTGGGACCATGGTATCAGTCCCCGGAGGCTCTCCAAAAAGACGTGGAACAGGCAAGACAGCTTACTAAGAAACGCTTGATTCAATCCAAAGAGCGCCGAGTTTGTGGTTGCTATCAAGATGGATCATTGGGTCAGCCGTCTATTTCAATTCAAAGCACTCCCTCGCATGACCTGGACCCACCTGACGACCTATCGCTCGCATCCAAGTACATCCTGATTGGCACGTTGCTCTGATCATAATACGCGCACCCCGTCGGCATGCCCTTTCCAAACGTGTCCAAGCCGTCCCAGGTCTCCTTGATCCCCGCGTACTGAGCGATGTAGGCCATACGCTGTTTCCACTGGACGTCCTTGAGAAAGAGCGAGACGTGAAGGAGGATCATGGACAGACCGGCGATTTGGGAGCACCACCGGCGGAGATCGATGGTCCGGTAGATCGAAGCCGAACGGTTCTGGCGGAAATTTACCGGGTTCCCTCGAATCAGTCTAGAAGGGCGGGCGCCCAAGTCCGGAACAAAGTCAGCTGCGACGATAGTTTCTACAGAACGGATCCGCCTGCTTACGTCTTGTTGACTCCCTTGACGTGGGCATTCTCCTCGTCCCTCCACACCGCCGAATCCCTCAACCACCTGCTCAGCCTAAACATCTTGCTTCTCGGTCCCAACGCCGTCCTCCCTCCGACCTCGAACGGATCGAGCGCATCCTGCTCTTCCTTGGTGGCGAGAGCGTGCCATCGGTCTTCGAACCGGATCATTGCGGAACTACGGTATCCGCTCCATCCCGGGCCGTGGTCGATCAGACGACCGGTGATGGCGTAGATGATGTTGTAGATGCTGATGCAGAGAAAGCCAAAGCAGGCGTAGGTGACAAAGAGGGTGACTCTATCAGGTATGAATAATGGAGTAACATCAGTTAGATCGAGTGAGAGATGAAGAACAGAGGCTGGGGATACTTGCCCTTTGGAACTGAACGCAAACGAACGGGACATGGTCGCCGTGAACAAGCTTCATGATGCCATACTGCCATGAGCTGCCTTGATTTCTCACGGATGGGAGGAAGAGACCCGTCATCGGGGACATGGGAACTCACTAGAAACAGGTCCAAGCAGCACCACCTTTACTCTCCTGGGGACCGAGGATGCCGAACCGAATATTGGTCGCCTCGTCGATTATCAAGAGGATGGATAGGAAGACTAGCAACTCGAGCGCAATTCGGGCAAGCCAACCAGATTTGGAGCAGGGTTGCAGACGAGAACAAGGATGAAGTCAAGTCATCCACAGCCGGACGGGCAGCCGTCTTAAACTCACTGATTCCCGTCTCGTGGAACCCAAAGTACAAGAACGGTTCCGCTCCATGTCCCTGATTGGGGATCGAAGTGTTCGGAAAGTAGGAACACAGCTCATTAATCGACCATGAAGAGGCCGCGGGGGTGTCTGCTTCGGGGTCTCCGGTACCCCACCTGCGGATCAGGTCAGTTTACAAACCAAATTGACAGGTGAGAGTTGTTTTCAAGGTTTACGTCAGATGATAGCGAATGCAGCAGAGAGGATCGCAAGACTGACCAGTAAATCTCCAGAAAGTTTTTCATCTATGGGCTCGCGAACGTTCTCGTACTCAGTACCACGTTAAAAAGAGGAAGTCAAGAGCAGTGAATTTACTGACCTCGGGAGTGTTGAGATCGTGTACCTAAACCGAAACAACCGACACGGAATGATATCATGTGAGACAACCAAGCCCGATTGAAACGAAATCAAATCAGGACCCACCAAGATGCCGATGTGTACGGCGATGTAAAAGAAACCCTGGACGACCGACCAGATCTGCGAGCGAAAGACCCATTTACGGAGGAACCTCTTGGTACGGCTCCGACGGGCCCTTCTAGGTCTGCTTTCGTCGCGTTCCGCCTTGGATCTTCGACCGCAACAGCCCATTGCGATTATTTAACGTTACGCGAGGTCGAAGCACAAGAAACGCCTGCTCATCCAGATAAAGTAGAGACGAGGTCGATATGCACAACATCGACTCGATGACAGGTTCTCGAGCCATGCCATTCCCCCTTTGAGAACTGATGAAACGTTTGGCGTCATGGTGTTTCATGCTGGAAATACACAAGGGAGCCAGGGGTTTACGAGAGAGAGAGGACGCGCGCGCGCGGATGCAAAAAGTGATTGTTCTGCTCCTCTCCCCCCCTAGTCGGACTCGTTCGGACCGGCTCGAGAGGTTCGACCTAGCTACAGTCTCTCTCTTTCAAACGACGACACGAGGGCCATGAGGTCGACCACCACACCTCTTCCCGTCACCATCCACGACAACGACTCATCGAAGCCACAACAAGTGGTGCTCTGGCTCAGAGTTCGGTCGACTGGAGCGGGAACTGCCGAAACACCGGTCTCCTTCTCTTAGGAACTCGCCAAAGCCGGGGAAGAACCTCTCGGTGACTAGGTCAAGAACGCGTTCACGACTTGCGTATCGTTGCGACGTGGGCTGCCTTGTTTCGATACCATGTCGGGCAAGGGAAAGGCGAAAGAGACGGTACTCGATGAAGATGCCAAGTCTCCTCGAGATTTCGCGACGGATGGGAAAGGTGGCAGTGGGATCAACAGGGTCAACCGTGAGTCTCGATCGTTGATACGGTCCGCATACGCCGAACAATAGCCTAGCACTCGGGTCAGAGCACCATCGCCGAGGGCCTCCTCAGCAAGTCGATCGTACGGTGGTATTGACGCATGACCTTTCTATGATGTTCACAGGAGCCTGCAATCACTGTCGTCGGATGAAGATGAGGTGTGTTGGCGCGGACGACCCCCCTTGCAAGCGTTGCCGGGTGACAGGCGAAGACTGTGTCATGGAGAAACCACGAAAGGGGACTAGTAGCCTGGATGCTCCGGCTGGTGACGAGTGAGTCTTGCCATCCATCTCGTGTATCGGCTTTCCAATTTGTCGACCACTGAATCGAGTGGACCCGCGCCTCGACCGTAGTCGTATAAAACACCTGGAATCCCAGGTCAACTCGATCCAGAGCACCCTTTCCGACTTGGTCACCGCTATCCGGTCATCGAGCATGGTCACACCCTCTCAGCAACAACAGCTAGGCAATAGCGTCAGCCCTCAAGGGTTCTACCCTAGCCCAGCTTCGTCCCATCAACGGGATGGTCCAGGCAAACCGATCTCTTCCGGTAGCAACCAGAATCACAACCACAACCATGGATTGAGTGTCACAGGGACGGGCGGTATGGGTGTGTACGATGAACCGGTGATCGTACCCAACCTGGACGGATTTGGGCCTTCCAGCTCGACGCATCCGAGCCATACCGCTCCTGCAAGCAATGTCAACAACATCGTCGTCCCTCGACCAGATTCGCTAATGAGGTTGAACAACTATGGAAGTTCGGCCACCACGTCAGACTACCGGACAAGCTTTGGTACATCGAATGCGAGGGGTTCGATGAGGCTCGACTCCTTTTCCGGTGTTGGTGGTCAGAGAGACACCTTGGATCCCAGATCGACCCCTAACCCAAACCTCAACCCATCCACGCAGATGTGGGACGAGAGCGGTTTCGCCATCCCCACTCGACCGGTGACCGGTGTGAGTTTCGGAGAGTATACGAATACTACAGGCTGGGATTATCCGTTTGAAGCTTCCGGTATGGGGTCTTTACTCCCCGGAGATGCTCTCAGAGACGCCCAACAAGATCAACAACATCCAGGACAGAGCACGAGCTTGACCCCTGGCAGGTCGAGGCGAAAGACCGAATTCAAGACATCAAACTCGACTTCGGTCAACGCTTCGCCTATGAACTCGGACGGTGAGGAAGAAGATGGTCTGGCCACCAGCATGATTACGGCTCCGTTGGCGAACATGAGCAGTATGGCTGGGTTGGCTGAGGCGGCCGTGGAGAGGGCGAGGGCGGAGAGGATGGTCAGCAAGGTCGGGAATGAGAGTGTGGCAGGAGCGTCTGCTGATAACGAAAACGGACGAGAGGGGGAGAACAAGGCCGGAGCTTCGCGGGGAAGGGGCGGGAAGAGGGGAGTAGAAGGAGATGATGGGGCAAGTGCAACGATCAAGACAGTAGAGGGCAAAACGGATGACGGACGACAGACAAAAAAACGCAAGACGGACAAGTCGACGGATGACGCTGTTTTCGTCGTCCCCAAAGACCCCATACAACGAGCCGCCGCAGCGCTCAATCCTCCCGGAATCATTGTCGAGTCCCACCGATCGGGCAAGGGGAAAAAGACGAGAAAACACGTGCACGCGTTTCCCGATGTTGTCTCGCTCGGCATCGTCCAAGAGGAAGAGGCGAGACAGCTGTTCGACCTGTATTTCAGCGGGAGCAACGCCTTTTTGCCGATCTACGATCCTTCTTACGATACTTGGGATTCTTTAAGGCTACGGTCGCCATTTAGTCTTTCCGCAATCATTGCCGTGGGTGCAAGAGTTCGGGATGGAGGTGGACCCATCAGCGAGGTCCAGCGGGCGTCGACGGAGCACGCACGGAAGATAGGCTTAGGTACGATGTGGACCCCGGTAGCCAGGATCGAGGCGGTCCAGGCTACGCTCGTCTTGGCGGGATTCAGTCAGAACGGATGGTTACCCTCGGGTCATGCCGTGCGTCTCGGTCTGGATATGGAGATCAACCATTCTTTTATGAAACTCCTGCGTGGTAAAATGGGGGCGGGAAAGTCGGCTGCCCAGTTGGAAGAAGAACGAGACCTAGTCATCCAGGCGAGATGCTGGTTCACGCTCTACATGATCGAACATCAGATGTCGTACGGGACCGGTCGACCGGCGATCCTGAGAGAAGACGCTTCCATCGCCGAGTGCCGGCGTTTCCTCGACCATCCTCTCTCAATCGCGACAGACGTCCGGCTGATCAGCACAGTCGAGATGATCGCTCTGAGGGCACCTTTGCACATTGTGCTGACCACATCGCCAGAAGAGCCCGTCAGCCAAGAGACTGTCGTCCGCTTACAACAAGCTAATGGAGCGTTCGACCGCTGGCTCACCTACTGGGAGCGGGTCATGATCGAACGCTACGGAAAAGCGCAAAACGACTTTTTCATGGAGAGCCTTTTGGCGCAACGAAGTTATGCCTCGCTGTTCATCAACTCGCAATTACTCAGGGGGATCAAAGATGCGGCCGATGTCAAAAAGATGCCCCCGGACAAGAGGGATCTTGCGATCAAGGCCATGCGCAACGCCCAGTCTTGTCTCGAGATTGCGATTCGCGGCGAGAATTATCGGGCTGGCTTGAAATACGGTGTGTCTTTAGGATAACTGCGCCAGGCGGCCCTTTCGGTGCTAATCTAAACCTCGATCGACTTTTTTTCCCGGTTTTAGCGGTTCACTATACGCGTAAGTCGGGTATCGTAAACAACTTGCGATCTCTTGGTTGACACCATTTCTTACCATTGCAGACGTTTCGGCCGCGTTCGCCGCATCCTTCCTTATTCGTATCGCCCGCCTATTTCCTCACGAGCTCAACCTTCGCAAGACAGCCAAAGATGTCGAGGAGTTGGCGTCGGTCCTCGAACAGGGTGAGCTGAAATCGCTCGACCTGCTCATATCTCGGCTAAATCGATGTCGCTTCACAGTTCCCGCCGGTCGCTATGCTCGTTCCCTGCGCCTCTTGTTGCGTCGAGCCAGGAAAAGCAAATATCTACCTCCACCCTCAATGCCCGGATCACCCAACAAAACGCACGCTCAACTGCCTCAGAACCGTACACCCATCGGTACCCAGAGCCCTTGGGCGGGTCTCGCGCATCCAGACATGCCTACACCTGCTCTGCATACGATGGGTCATTCTACCGGCATGGCCCCAATGCTCACCCAAACGTCACCATTGATGAGCATGACGAATATTTCTGGAAAGAACGAGTCGCCCAGCTCGAATCCAGAAAGCTATGAATTTGATGCCACTTTCATGCAGGATCTGGTCAATCGAGCCGGTCTCTCCTTTGGTAACGATCAAAACCTGCCTCTGTAAGTATCGATAACGGACTACCGTCCTTGTACTTGGCTAACATGCTGGTTGATTCGGCAGCTTTTTGAATGGAGAATCGCTTGGAGAGACGACGGAGAACAACAACGCGATGATGGGACTCGAGGGTTTCTTCCTCCCACCAGGTAAGCGTGCTGCCTTTGAATATTCCGATTTCTTGGTTGCTAAAGTCATGTTCGCCCCCGCAGACGTCGACTTGCGCTTCCTCGATCTGAACGCCTTTGGCGCGTCTAATGCGAGCCAGCTAGGCGAATTTCAACCAGATCAAGACATGCCACCAGATACATGGTGGTGAGCTGGCGAACGGCCACGCTTGTCTATACCACACCTGAACCAAAGGCAACTCGAGCCATGCAGCCGCTGCGGCGAGACGCCATACGAGACTCCTTTGTTGCGAGACGGACAAAGTCCGTTACCCCTGCAGGGGCTTGCCTGTGCTTCACACGAAGCGAAAATCATGTTTATAAACAAGTCTCTGCTAGTTCACGATTTGTAGCGAAAAGCGGGGCACAGATTACAAGAGAGCTCTCATAACTATCCCTCTCCGATACCCTCTTGTTTTCCGCACATCCCCTTCCGATACCCTTTACCCCTGACAATGAAATTCCTTGCTATCAAATGCCGACGCAAGACTACTGGGTCAGTGAACCAAACATCGCATCTGCTACGACTCTTAGCTGAATCTCGCAATGCCGCAGGTTCGAGCCCGCGGAATTGACGAGGCATCTCGAACAAACTCTGAAAGCCCTGCACGAGCTGGAAGACTCCGACGACGACTTTGCCATCTGCCTTGATCGAGCGTTGGTCGTGACCGTGCCCTTCCTCGAGGTATTACGTCAGCCACGGGATCGCAAGGCTTACACGACCCTGGCCGAGATGGAAGCCGTGCAGGAGGGTCTCGTTCGGATCGAACGCCTGAGATGGTCCAGCCTGTACAATTTGGATAACGCTCAACGAGCCACCGCGATCTCCCTTCGCCAAATTGCCAACGCCTTTTTAGCGCTACGAGATGATCTCGAAACAGGGCGTCATCGTTCAACGTGGCGACTTGCATGACGCTGGCTACGATGGACATCATGATCGTCATGCGTGCTGTCATCGAGAGGTATATGTATGTACATCAGCGACACGTCGAGTTCTGGCGGAAGCGCAACCACATCACGTTACAAGAATAAAACAAGATCAAGTCTTTCGTAAAACAAACAGGCTCATTCCAACTTCTTGTCCTTGACCTTGGACCTCAACACGAGTCCTTGTCGTCCTTCAATCCAGACGCGACGAAGGAAGATCAAGACGACCCAGATGAACTGGATCTCTAGCCAGGTAGACTGGTAGAACCGTTTGATGCGTTGGAAAATGCGGCCCAAGAAACTGCCGGTAGGGTTCGGGCTGTCCGGTGTCGTCGTTTCTGTAGTCGTGTCCCTAATTCCGTCGACTTCCTGTCCAGACGTGAACGAGTATACACGCTGATCCTTCTCCAGCAAGCTATACCTTCCCGACCTCGTTGTCCTCCAATGATCCTGCCCACCCGCAGCTTCGGCTCTGGCCTCGGCTTCATGCAAGACGGCCTCGATCTCTTGTTCCTCCAATGTCTCATCCTCCTCCATATCCATTGCCCAATTCGCCAACTCGCTCGCCAGTGTCTTTCTTCCACCCGAGAACCGGGAGTTGATCTCGATCGTCGACCCTGGGGAACGATAAGGCGATCCGGGCGAGGCCCAGACTTGGAATGGCAGGTTTGGAGAACCTGCGGACGAAGGGAAAAGTCGACTGCGGTTGCGTACGCCTAGACGGCTAGTGGGAAACGAGTTGGGACTATAGAGGGATGTCTGAGGCGTCCCTTCTGGTTGAGACGGGGTGAGATAGGTACTGGACCGACGAGGGAGACCCGAGACATCTGAAGTGATGTTAGAGGGGATGTGGTCTGGTGACAAGGTTTGGGATGCAACGGGAGTAGAGGAGATCCGGGTTGCCGGAGCGGGTAACGATGCTGGCTCTTCTTCTTGCGGAAGATCGACTAGGGGGATATCGTTCACGGGGGGTGTCCCAGTGTTCCCGTGAATACCATGCATACCCGACTCTTCTTGATCGTCACTCAGTTCGAGTTCGCTAGCTAAGCTCCGACCGTGCGGTCGCATCGAACGTCGTCGGGGCAAGAGTGTCGTCCTAGAGTCATCTTCGGGGCTCGGGGAACGGTACGATCTCCTCCTGTTCGACCCTTCCGAAAGCTCTCGGAGCTTAATCGAGTCAGTGGAAGAGACCCCTTCCTTCCCGTACCGCTGTCCTCCCCCAAATCCCAACCCTACTCCCGATCCTCTTTGTCCTCCTTCCGAACCCTCGTCCCTCTTTTCCCTAATCCTAGCCCGTTTGCTCTCGGCGACCAACTTGGCATTCTGCCTCTCCATGTCCAACAAGGCCGCCTCGAGCGCATCAATCTTGGCGGCAGCTCGTCGGCCTTCGTTCCGAGCGACCATATTCTGAACTTTGACTTGCCGGGCCAGTTTGTCGATCTCGAGCTGGAGCTCGGCGTTGCGATCGTACAGCCAATCTATCTCGGTATCCGTACGATGATGATACGGGTTGATGGTGGGTGGATTCTGTTGAGGATTCTTCAAAGAGTTGGTGGGGGAACCGGCCAGTGGGTGGGAGAATGACTGGGGCGAGGAAGACATGGAGGAGATGCGGGCTCGAAAAGAACCGCCGTACAGCTGATGTTGTGCCCCAGGTGAAGCTTGGGTTCCCGTCAACCCTACTGTCCTTCGATGAACGTCCGGGCTAGTATTGTAGCGAATCAGGCTGGGCGACCTGACCAACGAAGGAGAGACCAGCGATGGTGATGGAACCCTATTCGGCACGGTCTGCTCTCTGTCATTCTTGAAGTTCATGTCGTCGATAGATTCTACCTTGATCGGGTGGTTTTCGTCGCACGTCGTCGAGGTGAAGGCTCGAGACTGGATCTTTTCCGTCGGTGCAGGGGGTTCGTTGTCGATAGATATCCGGCTGGGACATAGCACGCTCTTTGCTCTCAGTGCTGGCATGATGAAAGCGTTTTACGGTTTTGATCAGATCAGGCTGCTGCCCCCCCACACGGCGGAAACCGACCTTTTTGCAAACTCTCGTCCGAAATCACTTTTCTTCGCCGCTCAAAGCTGACCGATCGTGGTATCGTCTCTGCCTGCTTGGGCATATCGGTAGAGAATGAGAGGTTGGGTCGTGGCTTTAATTCGCTCGTCGTCAACGTTGCCGATGAGGAAGAGCGGCACGACATGTTGATGATGGGGAGGTCGCTAGATTCGACGGATAGTGGCCGCCTTTTGTCGACTATCCCTGAGCTGACATTGTAGCTAGTCCACACTCGGTCGTCCAGTTACACTCGAGATTGTCCTCGAGGTCGATTGTCGATGGCTACGAGATCATCGCCAACATCATCAACATCATCATCATCGATCATCATCAATTCGCATCAAAACGAGACGAAACGTCGACAAACAAAGCAACAACAACAACAACAAAGTGAGAGCGATTACGTGAATTTGTAAACACCAGATTAGAATATTCATATCAAACAGAATGACTCTCCCAGTCCGTGTCCACGACTCTCTCTCGAGAAAGGAAGACGAAAAAGGGGTCACACTACAGACACAAAAATACAGAGCTGACAAACAACAGGAAAAGTCGAGATCGGGAAAGAACAGGGGTGCAGACGAAAAGACGCGAAGATACTATCCAACCATCTCGCTCTCCCTCCCTTTCCCTCGTCCTCTCTTTCTTTCTCCATCTCCGGTAGTACGCCACTCCTCCTCCGCCGAGCGGTCCAGGAGACGGGCTACGACCACGTGTATGTGAGTGCGTTCGTCTTGAAGAAGAAGCACGTTTTTTGAAGCACAACAGGGAAAATAAGTGGGGTTTGTTGGTAGTCGAGGCGGGGTTGGGGGTGTCAATCGGACCGGGTCCTACATCCCGCCGGCCGTCTTATGCCATGACCGACATGAAACGGGGCTGGTGACTGCTCGCCAAATGGGACAGGTAGTACTGATGTCCCGAGTAGGAAGGGTAGATCGAACCGTCCTGCTGTTGCTGCTGTTGTTGTTGGCCAACAAAGGCGGACGATCCCGAGTTCGATTTGTTGTAAGACGACGCCGACGAGGTCGACGCGTTGCTGTTGTTGGCGGTGTTGGAGACACTACCGACGTGCCTCTCACGTCTGGCCTGACCACGGACGGAAGAGGACGGGTAGATGGACGAAGCCATCTGGGGCGGCGGGAGCGTAGAAGCGACCGGGGGGAGTGCGCTCCCTCGACGCTGTTGTTGATGCGGGGCCGAAGGGTACCCATACCCGGCGTTGTGCTGACCAGGGTAATGGGTCTCGGGGTAGTCATTGTTGACCCGCCCGTACGACTGGGAACCATAGTCGAGCGCGGAAGATCCGTACTCGGCCATGGCGTAAGAGCTCGAAGCGTTCGGGACAGAGCCGCGCAAGTGTCGGGCGTCGACGATCGAGCTAATGGGCGGCAAGACCATCGAGTCACTGTGGCTGTTGACCATGGGATGGGCGGTCTCGTAATTCATGACGGCAGAGACGTTCGAGCCACGACGGGAGACAATGTCGGTTTCAAACTTGGCGTTGCCGTGAGCGAGGGCCTGTCGCATGGCGTTGATCGCCGAGGCAACGGCGAGACCGTCAGTGACGAACGGGGTCAAGCCTTGATTGACAGTACAGAGCCATTCGTCCCATTCCATGACGCTGATCGAGAGGTCAAACTTGAGCGGACCCAGAGCATAGAGCTCGAGGCTGTTGATCTCGGCCAGAGGGAGGAGCGTGACATCAGACCTGGTAATGTAGGAAAGAGACCGCTGTTAGTTACCGTCAACGCGAAACAGCGAAAAGGTCAATCCCGACTCACCAAGACTTGTTGGTGAAAGTGTTGTCGTCCAGCCACTTGTTGCTACAAGCCAGACCCAAGGTAAGGATTCTCTGGACAGCTTCTTCTCCGCCGCATCCGTTCATATCCGAGACGGATCGGTGGAGCATCTGCCTGAGCATGATCCCGTCGGCGGCTCCGCCCGAGTGGATCGCCAACCTCTTGATGTACCAAAGAGACAGGACGACCGCGGTGGGGGAGAGTAGGGTCTGGCTGAGCGTTCGGTGAACAAACTCGACAAACGCCTGGGACGGCTTGGAGCGCAATCCAAACGGGTTGGAAGCAAACCTGCTCGAAGGCGAGCCGACGATAGGAGACGCGTAACCAGAAGCCGGGTCGTAGAGCTCTCGGTACGAGACGACGTCGGGAGAGCTGAAACCGCTCCAGTTTCGGCTGCGAGGACTATAGTGAGTAAAGTCCACGTCGTTTCCAAAGGTAGCACTATAGTCGGGACACAGAGAAGTAAGGACCGAGTTGACCGTGGTACGTGTTGCCTCGTTGACAACGTACTCTGCAGGCATCTGCTTGCCTCCAATAGGTTCGAAGGGAACCGTGCACAACTGCCAGACGGCTTCCGCCAACCAACCGCTCAGACCAACGCCCGAGGTGATGGCGACCTCTTCGGCCACAGGCTGAGGCTGTTCGACCTGCATGTTCTGTTGCTGGTAGGGGGCAGCTGCGTCCTGACCGTAAGCAGAGACTTCGTATGCGCCGGCTTTTCCTCCAACTTGGGCGCCGAGAGAGTACGCTTGTTGCTGATCCATGGAAACCTGTTCCTGGGTCTGTCGAGGCACGGAATCGAAACGCACGGTTTCAGAACCGACTGCTCCGAAGGGGTTAGCAACGCCTCCACGAGGAAGGTGGCTTGCCTTGGTATACGGGTATTGGTCGTTTCCGTAGTACTCTCCCCCGTACTGTTGCTGCTGCTGCTGCTGGAAAGGCATTGCTTGAGAGTTCGGGGCAGCCACCTGTAGCGTTTCAAGCGGTCCCGCAGCGACAAGAGCCAAGTTGGACGAACCGGTCGCCGCGCATGACGTTCGAGACCGATTCGCGTTGGTTGTCGACAAGGTCGGCAGGAGAGAAAACAAGGTCGAGTATTTATCCAGTTTGAGATCACGATCGGAAACAGCAAGCGAGAACGAGGTGAAAGGAACCACCTGTGTCAGTCTCGAGTCGCGCTTTTCGCCCGACAAAGGATCGTCCGGGGACGGTACCGTCGTCACGTGTGTGGTACCCACCTCTTGTTGTGGCTGCCTGACGGGCTCGACCACGAAGTCACGAACAGACGAGAACGAGCCGAGCCCTTCTTGCAGAGTCTGCGACCTGCTCAACTGATTCTGGCCGTCATACTCGTCTTCGCCGTACTCATAATCGTCCTCCATGATGGTCTCTTCCTCGGCAAACGGCTGGAACGCGGCGGCGGGCTTGTAGGCCGAAGGAAAGTCGTTCTCCTCTTCCTCACTGGCGACGCCGAACGACCCGGCGGTCTGACCATACCCGAGATCCGCCCAGCTTCGGTAACCTTCTACAACAGCGGCGGGGCTCTGCTCTTGCTGACGAGGATGGTAGATGTCCAGATCGACCTCTCTAGCCTGGTCGAGGTAACGCTCGTTGTCCTGCTCGTCGGCATAGGCGTAGTAAGGGCTACCGTACCAATCAACCGAATCATTGCCGGAATACTGAGTCTTGTACGAGGACGACATCATGCCGAGGTTGGACTCGAGTCCACGAAGGTTGTCCGACGAAGACGACGACAGCAGAGCGAGGACTCTCTCTTCGTCCGAGACGTAGGGCGCGTAGGAAGGGTACCCCGGCGCCTGCTGCGAAGCTTGGTACTGACGCTGATCGTAAAACCTGTCCCTCGATTCGGCCTGCTGGTGCTGGTACTGCTGATGCTGGTAAGGTTGCTGTTGGTGATGATGGACGTTACCAAACATCGCTTGATGACCGTTTTCAAACGAATTCTTCCCGCTCAGATCGGCATATCCTCCTGCTCCCTCCCTCTCCTCCCGTCCGGGATATGCGTAAGTTTGAGTGTAGGCCATGCGTAAAGGCAAAGAAGAGCGCGAGTGGCGGTCCGAAGGAAGTTGAAAGAAAACGGGACGAGAGGGAAGAGAATCGACGCCTTGTGATCCGAGTATAAGCGGATCTGGGGTGTCGGGTCTTCCTCTAGAGGTGTTTTCCTCGGCTTCCAAAGACCGTTGAAACCGAAAAGAGATCCGGAGAGGCGGAAGCTAAAGACTTTATAGTCTTCCGTCTGGATCTAATCCGGCCGTGAAGATTTCTCGGCGCTTTTCTTCTTGACAGAGAGTGGGTGGATCGATAGCTCGGTTCTTGTTGGGCAAGACTCGAATCGATTCCTTCTTCTCCGTGTAGTTTATGGGTATTATTCGATTGCTGGAGTCTTCTGATGGGTCGAATACTGCAGCAAACGGGCGATCCCTGCTCGAAACGAGACTCAATGAAGAGCTGTCTTTTGCAAAAGGCGCACGGGGGTGTTGGGTGTGTAGAATATGGAGAAGGCGGCGGTACGACCAATTAAGGTGTCCGTCGAGTGTGAGTCAGGGGAAAAGTTGTTGGTTGGTGAACGTCGACTGATACGAGGCAAAAGTACGACGGGGTGGACCTTTTGGGTTGAAGCGGTCGGTGAAAGTTGAAAGGGTTCCGGGTGGCGTAAGGGGATGAAGACGACTCGACGATGTCGAATCGGAGAAGTTTAGGGCGACCTTGTGATGATGAAAGAGACGAGGGCGAAAAGCGGGCGAGTGGCGGGACTTGTCTATCTGATCAAGTGTCCGGGTTTCCTGTTCCGCAGTTCAAAACTCGCGATCGATGATGATCCGTGTCCTGCTTCCGTACTCCTTCGTTATGATTCCTCTCTGCAATCCTACTCTTGTGACCGGAAGATTCCTCTCTCTCTTTCCCCAGATACTTTCTAGTGGGGATGGGTGGCTCGACTCGAACTTAATCGAGCAAACAGAGGGGATCGGTCGCCTTTTCCCCCTTTGACGGGAAAAACGGGCAACGAGCGAGAGACGCGGGGAAAAAGCCGTCGAGTCGGTCGAGATGACAGGCAAGTCCTGGGCGGAATTGAACGTCTCAGAGAGACGAACAAAGTACGACCTGGAGAGTTTGTCTAGTCTGACTATCTCGATATCGATGGTACGTGCTTTGTCGATTTCCCCGTCGCTTTTCGCTGTCCGAAAAAAAGGGAGAAGAAGCGAGCCCGAATCTCTCTTTTTGGGAGAAGGTGGTGGGTTTTATATCCCTTCGACCCTACACTATCGCTAGTGAAAGTGGTCTCGGTCTATAAAGCTTGGTGTCGTATGGACGTGGGAGGGGGGGGAGGGGTGAGGAGACAACCCTATGCGCATTTATCAGATCTACCCTTGACATCATCGAGATCGGTCGATCTTGGCCCATCGCATCGCATCGCTGGCTGACTAGGCGAAGGTGGGCGAAGGAGTGAGTTGGGAGGAAAGTTTCGCTTGTTCGCGTGAGAAAGCGTCGCGGCGAAGCGAGATACCGCGTGGAAATGACGTTTTCGTCGATGAACCCACGTTCGATAAAAGGAATCGTCTTCACGAGTCGGGTCAGTCTCGCATCTTAACACTGAGCCGACATCTGGGCATCCCGAGACTTGGAGCCGTAAACACCTGATTTCAACTGCGCCCCGCGACCGCTGTGTTATCGCTTCGAGGTTAGTGGGTGGCCAAATCCGCGTGTCAGCGTTTGCCGCTTGCGGCGCATCCCTGAAATATCGACAACCGATCATCCAGGAGCCCAGACACCCCTTAGATTACTCAGAGCTCCAGCAGAAGACGCAGCCGAAGGCCACACCTCGCCCACCTCCTCCAGTACCTCGATTACCTCGGCGAGGTCCGACTTCGCCTGCGTGCTCTTTTCGGCAGAGACCGGATGACCTATCATCGAGCATTGTAAGAGGAACGCTGTACCGGCTACGTAGAGCGCACTGAAGTGAAATGGTATAATAGATTGTTATTATTGCGATCGTCTCTCGTTTCGTTTCTGTTCCCCAACGTCACTCACGAATGTAGGGTATAAGGCGCTCGTCGCACGTCGTCGCCGTCCTTTAAAATTCTGACGTATCGCATGACATGATCCGCGGCGGTCTTGCACTCATCCATCGCTTGAGGAAGCAAGTCGCTGAGACCCGGTTGCCAAGCGCAGAAGGGACGATAGATGAGGATACGATAAGTTTGGTATAGGCAGAGTAATGCGAGCAGACTGCCAGGAAAGTATCGGGTCAGTACGTCAGAGCGGCGCTATATGCTGCGAATCGAGATACTTGCTTGACGGATGGTTTCGCCACAGCAGACGAAGCCAAGACCCGGGCGCTCATAGGCAAACCATCAAACCTGTCGACAGTCACGAAGAAGCGTGTGATCAGGAGTAGTCCTTTCTGGACAACGTCATCTTTCCAGACGTACCAAGCGTCCATATCCGCACTCAGCCGTAACACAACCTCTATTCGGTGTGCAGGTTGAAGCGAGACGACGTGAAGCGCATCATAGATCGTATGTGTCTTGGTCGCTAGCTCAAAGTACCACTGCAAGACCATCCCGTCCATGTCTAATGGCTCGCCATCGGGTTTGCATTCGATTTGGGGCGGTCTTTGATCCGCGGAAGACGTCAAATCTAGGTCAGCTCTTCCAAAGTTGCTCGTCCACCAGCTGAACCGATCGACAACATCAGCACATATCCTGTACTGTTTTTATTTTGCGAATCTCATAGCGTACCTGCTGGTTATCCGATTGACCATGAAGGCATCTCGACGAGCAATGTCCAGCTCTGGCCCTGACTCCGTGCCGAGCAGCTGATCATCGCATTTCCTTTCGAGGCGGACTGTTCGTTGAGAGGGAACTTAGGGACCGCAGTCCTCATTGCCGAGCCGCAGTATCGGACTCACACTCTTGGGTATATAGAGTAGCGATACCTGTCGAATCGAAGTAAGCTCCGATATTCGGGGACGGGGTTCTCCGTGGCGAGAGGACTGACTGTGAAAGGGGCCGCAGAAGATGCTGCACGAAAGTGAATGTGCAATCAGCTCGGTTCACTTGTTCGTCTGCGAACTTGTCCATCGACGAACCCTTTATTGGTGCCCGCCAAGAACAAAGCCAACATGTCGAACCCAATGACCGTACAGATCTTGGGCGAGCTATACTCCGCTTCCGCCATCTCCCTCGCCTTGTCTGCAAACTTGTACCCTCTCTCGTCGTACGAATGACCTAGCTGCGTATACCGAGCGATGATCGGGTAATCTCGACAGTATCGCCAACCATAGGCTAAGATGGCCAGATGAATCGAGGGAGAATAGGTCGCCGTCCGGTTCTCGGGATCGTCGAGCAAGTGCGAGATGAACCTCTTCTTGTACCCCGAAGACAGCATGAAAGAGACGGCCTGGAAGCCCAGGTCGAGGATGGTCTGATGGTCCTTTTCCGTCATTGGGAACGGGAGGTATGGCGCTTCCCAAGGCTTGCTGATGGGACCGCACCGGGGCAAGTTGGCATGGCGATGGCCGAGACTCGCCATCTCTTCGGGAGTGACGTGTAGCCCCTGATAGAAAGTCGCCTGTGCATGTAGATGGAGAGCTCCATTTGGGCACAGAAAGGTGCCTCCAGTAGAGAAGGGCTCAATCGGTAGCGGTCCGTCGATCGCAACAGCCTGATTGATTGGCCCAGCTTGTCTCTCAGAATTCTCGATCTCCATTGAATTGTCTTGGTGTGCAAATTCACCGAATCCACCGGCATCAAGGTTTTGCGATCCACTACCTTCCGCTTGGTATGTTATGCCATCTATCAGTGCCACATCTCGAGCCGATGTCAATCTTGACCGATCATGCGAGTCTGCTAAAGCTTGCTCTAATCGTCGGACTTCCGCTTGCAACTGCTCGACTTGGCTAGAAGGAGCCTTGGCTCTCCTGGATGTTTGTAAAGGGTGTAAATGACTCAGTGCAAAGTCACAGCTGGAAAGAGGAATTGGTTCACGTACAATTTGCGACCGTCATTTTGGGTGAGGTAGACACATTCCCGACCATGCTTTTGACAACTGGCGCAAATCGGTGTTTCACCTGCAGCAAGAGTCGTAACAAAAGGTTATCAGCATATTATTTCCAAATACTTTCTTTTCTTCCCACACACCTGAACACTTGGCTTTACGCTTTCGACATCTGAAGAGTCATGCCGCCAAATCAGGCGAACGAAGTGCCACGCTGAAGGCTCTTTTCCGAGCTCACGCTTCACAAGCTTTGCTGACATAGAAACGGGTCGGCTCTAGTTCTGGCGATTGTGACTTCTTATACCGTCGTTTCTTGACGGACGTGTTGGTGCTGGACATTGCTTCGAGTCAATTGGGAGCGGATTGAGAGGGTCGAGACCACGATTGCGTGACGGATGTGCGACGGAATCTCTATGATACTCGGTCCCTATCACAAGCTAGGCGATCCGGAACTGTTGCTGCGTTGCGAGATTTGTCTATGCAGGAGATGCAGCCTTCCTGACTTGAAGACTGCGAGGAAGGGTTTGGCTGCACTGTACAAGCACCGGTGAGGCATCGACTGATGCACCACTGATGCGATAGACGGGGATGTCCGAGATCTCTCGAGGACATGCAAATCATACCATGTCCGTGTCGTCTTGTCAAGAGGTCGTAGGCATGTATGGCATAAAACGATAGCATAGTAAAAAGCCAGCGAGACAATCTAGGAAGCTGACGATCCAAAACACATATGAGTACGCTTGCGGATTACTGACCCCAAGCCCAAGGGCTTCGTGCTGTTCCAGTCTGCCGAGCAAGATCCTCCATCACCGTGTCCCGGGCGTTGTCTCCGATGAGAGTGTGACCCGAGCCCCCGATTCGGCTACCACAGTCAGGGCATTGCGAGACCTGTTGGGCGCCTCCACACTCGGTGATGATATACGGATGTCCGTTAGGACAGGTGTAGCTACGATCGCGGAAATTGTGATGGGTGCGCATTAATGAGCAGTCTCTTCTCAAATCGGGAAAGAAAGGTGAGACTGACAAGTGACCTGTGTACCCAAAGTCAAGGGCTTTGATGATCTCGAGTCTCTCCTCTTTGGTGACTTCGGTGAAGACTGTACCCATGAGGATCGATTTGGAGACAGCAGCTAAGGGAAGGATTCGGTCAGCCAAAATGCGTTATTGCAACGGTGCGACAAGCGGTGAGAACACTAACACCAGTCTTCTCGAAGGTTTTTGAGGGGAGTATTGACGTTGTCCTCGAGCCAGTCGACTTCGTTTTCGTTTCGAAGGAAGACCTTATCAACCTCGCTCTGGATGAATCCGACGATCTCCTGGTACGACTTCTCCATCGTTCTCTCTGAACGCTCGAAAAGAGCTTGTCGGCAATCAGAACTGGTACCAATGACCTTGGACTCCGAGACAGAGTCATGTCGGAAGAGTAACAGCTGAGAGCGGAAGACGAGAACGTTGCCAAGCAAGGCCTGTCGAGTAAGGCTTGCTTCAGCGGCCCAGTGACGAGCGATCAGGGCGTCTTGAAAAGCAGACTGGAGGAGGACGTGTCCGAGGTAGCGGAATCGAAAGGCGAATTCGGCGTCCCCGTGGGTCTGCTCCTGTGCAGCGAATTCGCTTGCAAGCTCCGCGAGCTGGTGCTTTATGCGAACAAGGTGGGCCATCGACTGGACAGCGTACTTCTGCTTCCCTCCCGGGGGTGGAGCTCCGACAGCACGCTTCGCATTGATCATCGCCGCATGGTCGTTTCGAGACGAGGACCGAACGGCCCGAAAAGCGGCGTTCAGGGCTGAGTGGTATGCATCGAGGTGAGGAGAGGGTCTCTCGAGGATGTTTACCGCGATTTTATAGGCTCGGATGAGTGGCTGAGCGAGTCGGTTCCACTCGGCGGCGCGGACGTCTTTGAAGCCGAAAACATTACCGACTCGCAACGAGAAGGCGGTGCTGGGAAGAGCTGTCTGGTTACGCTGAGCATCCTGGAGGAATTGGCGGCAGCGTTTGTACATGAATTGGCGCTTGGTTGAGGGCTGAGCGCTGCTCTTGGTAGCAGCTTCCGATATGCCAGCGGCGATGCGCTTGACGTCAATTCCTTGAGCGATGCGACCAACCTCTTCGATGCCTGCGGACGAAACGGCAACGAGATTCTTCTCCCCGACCGAAAGAATGGAGCTCTTAACGACTCTCGAATAGCTGGACAAGAGGCAGAGTTTTAGCGACGGAGCTGCAGAGGCCAGACGTGCTGATTGAGACTGACCGGAATGAGAAAAATGAGGCCCTGCAGGTCGGACAAGTTGGTACATCCGATGGTTCGTCCTTGATCTTCGCCGCCATCAACTTGCCTCGACCATCGATATCGTAGTGAGATGCCAACTCGGTAACTCCATCAAGAGTTTCGACCGTGAATATCTTTGAGAAGAGGGAACAACAGTTAGACAGCGAAAATGAAGCACCGACTGAGAACGCAGGCTCTATTCACGTGGTTGCAGTTGAGCTTGATGAGCAGGTCGTCCATGTCGCCTGCTCCACCGGCTTGGCTCTGTACGACATCTTCGAGAGTCCGTTGCATCAAAACGTCCACTACATCGTCCTGGCGAGAAGAGGGTTCGCATTCGGCGCAGAAGCACATCTCGCCACAAACTGAAGAGATAAGCAGGAGTAAAGTGATGTCGATAAGGATGTCTACTGAGTCGTATCCAAAGTGAAGTCCGTGTGAACGCACCACTTGAGCATCGGTGAGAGCAATCTAAAATTTGAGAGCAACGTTCGTCGCAAGGAAGACGAGAGCAGGCCTGAAGGACGGTTTTGAAGAAGAGAGAAGATAATCAATCCAAGTTACAATAGGAAGAGTCATCAATTGTTGACTTACCGACCCGCAAGGCAGAGGGCAGGCAGGCCGACCGTGCTCGCACGCTTTCCAGGAGCATGTTTCCTTGCCTGTCAAGGATGAGATAAAGAGAAGTAAGGGAAATACGAAACGAGGAAGCTCCGGCTATGATCCACAAAAGGATGATCGAGAACAACCGAGACTACTTACAAGGTGCGTCCAGACCCGAACAGCGCAGGGGCGCGTCGTGTGAGCACGTTCGAAGCCTGGTCGATTGACAGGGACCGCAGCGGTGCTTGGACGAGCAGCTGGCGATACAATCGTGCGAACAGAATAGGGACCTTCCGCAGCTGTGGGGGATGTGGTCAACTCGAGGAATCTCCCTATCGGTTCCATCGGGTCGGCGAGCGACGTTTGACCTAAGCGAGGAGCAGGTCGAACATGTGGCCTTGCAGGTCTTCGAGCAACACCCCAGGCCCTTCCCACAGATGGCTCCACAAGTGATAGTAGAGGGGTCGGTTGAACACGATACGACGGCCTCGTGTTCGCACGAGATGAGCTTTTTGACTACCGGGACTTGACACTCGATCCGGTCGGGAGTTTGTGCAAGCGAGCTAAGATGGGCGGGGTCCATCGTAATGACAGCGAGACGCGAAAAGCTTTTCGTTAGTCTCATGAAGTAAGGGAACAGGAAAACGTGCATGTTTTGCGCTTCGATGTGAGACTGACCATGAGACGGATGAGACTACATGTCCACATGGTAGCTTGACGTCCGAGACCGGAATTGAGCATGGACCGCAAGGATCGGAGCATACGTTAAGACAGGGATGCCCGCAAGCAGGTAAGAGCTTTGAGCAGTTCCGGCGGCATTGGACTGCGGCGTGTGAATCGGCATGGCAGCAGGACGAGCAAACATGGCCGCAATCAAGCTTGAAGCCGCAAGGGCGAAGGCATCCTCCTGCAGAACCAATAGGACAAGCAAACAGAACAGGAAAGGCGGCCAGGCGCGGTTCAGGTTGACATTCGAGCGTTGCGTGACGAGAGCGGCATACCGTCTGGCGCCACAAGCTCAATTTGCCCTGGTTCTTGGATCCACGTAACCTGCGAATGATGATTATGGCAGCGGATCGGGATCGAAGGTCCTAGCTGTTTCCTTGCGTCTAGTTGGTTGACGACCGATTCCCACATAGGTGTGGCGGAAGCGAGTTGCTAAGAGACGGAATCGTAGGGGTCAGATTCAAGTCACTCCAGTAATAGTCGATGTAATGGAACGGACCTCCGCATGACCGAGGATGTAGAGGCCAGACTTGGCTCGCGAGAGGGCGACATTCACTCGGTTTGGACTCTGTATGCAACAACGGACGATGTGAAATCTCGGTAAGCAAGTCCAAATGGATCAGAACGAAGAGTAGCTGGACAAGACGGACCTTGAGGAAGCCGATCCCTCGCGATCCTCCATCGAGCAGGCTTGCCGGGCCGGCGTTTCGAACGGTCGAAAGAATAACAATGTCCGCTTCTTCTCCTATTGGCCAATCGAGCACCATTAGGAAGACATTCAGCTAGAGACCAAAAATCAAGCATAACCCTTTCGTCAAATTGGTACCCGCCTTGATAATTATCAACAGTTCTGAGCAAGACCTATTCAAGTTGCTTGAGAATCAGTACAAGATATATCCGGACGTTCTATTCAGCGCGAATAGAGACAGACCTGAGATGTGATGGCCTCTTGATGAACAAGCGAGTCGACCGGAAGTTGCGCATCCTCCTCCAATGTTGCGAGAGCACTCTCATCTCGCTCGTCGACAACGACAGTGGTAAGGCCATTAAGGGCCATCCTCAGCTTTGAAAGCTGTCCTAAATACATAGTGAGGACGACAATGCTCTTCGGCTTGCTGTATATACCTTGAGCAAGAAGGTAGCGGACCAGGTCCACGACCATTTTTACCTATCAATATCAGATTGGTCTCACATCAATTGATTGTGCGTCATATCCGGAATTTGGAAAGGACGAGCCAGCTCACCTCCCAGTCATTGTGCTTCGAGACATCACCAGTTGCCTTGCCGCCGCCTTCTCTGTGCTCATGATGGAGGAAAAAGACATTCTCAGCCATTCCTCGAACAGGTGGCCGGGCGAGCACGGTCTCGTGATCCTCGAGGCTGGGGTAAAGAGTTTGGCTAAGGTACCACGCGAAGGGATAAGCCTGAGCTTAGCTTTTCGAGGATTAATGACAGGACCTACCGAATGAGGTCAGATATCTGAGGAGCCATTCGACGTTGGACTTGAAGTTGGGACATCTAGAGTCGATTACAAGCGCAATGAGAGATAGGTCATTTTTGTAAATGGTTGGGCAATAAGGCAGGTCAGCAGGCTTTATCCTTCGATCGTCATGTTTGGGACACGAGGCGTCGAAACAAAGCTTACTTCGAGACCGTTATCGGCAAGTCTTTCCATGAGCGAGACGTCGAAACGATACAGCTTGTTACCCAGACCCCGAGTGTTCTCAACGGAAAGATCTTGAAGAGGCGGTGGAAAGTTGAACACAATCAGCCTGATGGCAGCGATGTACGAGAACGAGGATGTGATTAAAGGAAAAGGCTCACGATAAGCATTTATCGATGGCCGCAGTTGAAGCGGGTCGCCGATACAAATGAGATGCTGGATCGTACTCGACAGCGTCGCGACCACATGGCACTCGAGTGTTTGTCCTGCTTCTTCGACGATCATGATCTTAGGCTTGAATCCCTATCCGGGTGGGAAGACTCTCGTGTCAGCTCAGCAGGCAAGTAAGTTTAACGGCGAGAGTGAAACACGCTGACCTTGATAAGCGGTGCCATCTTGGCTGCTCCAGATGACGTACAAGCAAGGATCTGGCAGCGGGAGAGGTGCGAGAGTCGATTCTGCTCATACAGAACGACATTATCAATGAACCAACACAGTGGTTACAGACGAACCGGTCTAACAACCTAAAGAAAGCTCACCTGAGTTCGAAGTTGTTCGTTCTCTTGCCTAGCCTTTTCGTGTTCCTTCCTAGCCTTGTCCAACTTAGCGAATTGCCGTTCGGACGATTCCTCCCATGCTCGGCTGTACCAATGAGCAAAGAGTCTGCCCCTTTCGTCTTTCGACATGGACCAGAGCGGCTCTCCCTCGAGCGTTTCGATCGACTTCTTTGAAGACGGAATCCTAGGAATCGGTCCAAATGCAGCAACGAAGCTAGACGCGCTTGAAAAAGGGGACGAGAGAACGTCTAGCTTGCTGGAAGGGGGCAAGACAGGTGACGGGATGTCGTCGGCGGGAGTCAAGCTGAGGTCTGTCTGACTAGAGGCGGCAGAAGCGGCCATGTAAGCCCAGTCCTGATCGACATCATCGGTATCGTCCAGCCCGTCATCATCGTCGAGGAGGTTGAAAGCGTTAGACTGATCGAAATCTGAGGCTTTCCAAGGTGTCGGCTTGATGATAGGCTTCGACGTTTGCGGTTGACCGAGGGCGAAAATCGTGTCGAGATCGATCGAGTCTTTCCAAATCGAGAATGCTGTCGTCGGCTCGTCCAGTCTCGAGGATTTTTTGCCTCGTCGTACCTTCTCGAATCCGTCCTGCTCGTCCACAGCGAGGTGGTCGAGTAGATAGGGGATCCAGGTAGGCGCATCTTCGATCAGCGAAGCGTGATGGTCAGCTTGGTTGAGTTCTAGCCATTCTTCCACCTCATGGAGCGACAAATCACGACGAGAGATCCTTGCTTGAATCTCCTCCATTTCTTTGGCGAGGTCCTTCATCCGGTGCCAAGTAGTCGCGGATTCCCGCTGAAGGTTGCGAGTGAGAGGCTGTAGTTTCTCGAGCTCCTCGATGGAGTAGGAGGACACGAGATCGTCCTTGCTGCGAGAGCCGAGTCTGACGACGTCTTTTGTAATACCTTTTTCGATAATATCGTGGAGGATATTGTCCAAAGCATGATTCGTATACGCGATTAGAATGATAGGTCCGACCTTGTTTCGCAAGAGAACCTTCACGAGTTCAACTCCCGCGAATGTCTTGCCAGTACCTGGAGGGCCTTGGACCAAGGCGACCGATCGCGTAAGCACATCGATCACCGCTTCAGCCTGAGACCCATCGAAAACACTATGCTCGCGCATGAGTTCTCGAGCCGAGAGGACGCTTGTCGAATCGGCCGGATTGAAGGTGTGCTTCACATTCGGTTGGTAGTTTGGCTTCAGTACGGAGGAGATATCCCATGTGAAACCAGGAACGGAAGCGTAAACTGGTAAAGCGATTCGAGGAGAAGCGGCGAGATCGGGGGAGGCAATGATATCGGCGAAGGGAATCGTGGATGGATTCGCTGTTTGAAGCGAGGTGAGGTAAGGTGCGACGGAGGCGTAAAGAACTTGTGATTTGATCTACAACCGGCGAGCGCAAATATATCTTGTCAGCTATCACGACTAGCAAGGTAGAATCTTGCTTTCTGCAACAAGGCTACACACAAGCAGCATGGGTTCTTCCTGTGTCTGATGTTTTTTGATGGCCTCGGCTGCTTTCATGGCAATGCTTGACCTGAAAAAGACGATATCAAGGGTACCTCGTTGTCCGCGAGATCGGACGTCTGCGGATCCCGTATTCCGTTATTGCATTGAGCACAAGTAAAGAAAGAAATCCCGAAATGCAGTAAGATCGAGCTCACCACTCTCAACTACCCCGAGGTAGACTTGACCTCGAAAGATCAGACCGACCAAAAGTCCTCTGGACAGACCCTTCTTGCCCTCCCAGAAATCTTTCGCTGACATCCCTCGAGATGAAGGCGGCTTATCGAGCGAGAGACCCACAGCAAAGCCAGCTCGAATAAGCGAGAAGGACTCGAAGACAGTGTTGGTGAACACCTCAATGTAGGTGTTTTCCCGTCGATACACTCCTCCCTTCTCTCTTATTAAGCGTCCGATATGAGTAGTAGCTATGTTTGGTGCTCTCAGGTCCTCGAAAATGAGCTTGAGAGACTCCTGCAGCGGACCAATCAGCTCCTCCCTCAGCAAACGGAACTACAGTGAGATACAAGTAAAGGCAGCTTGTCAGCATATGCATTGCGATCTATAACAAGCCGGAAACTATCGATGTACCTGAACATCTAAAACGCGTTCAATTCGACCCGCTTCGATTGGATGAGGTGCGTTAGGGACGTTGTAAGGCAAATATTTCTGCGTGGATTTAGGTTAGACATCAATTCAGCTTGTTAGTAGAGACAGAGCGCAAAATGCGTAAGCTCAGAATAGGGAACTCACATCGTCGCACATCAACTCTTGATGGGTAGGTGCGATCTGAATATCCTGGATTGCCGGGCGATCGTTGTCGTGCCTTCCTCCCGGTCCCGTGAAAACTCTTTGCAACGCTGCGATCTGTCCCTCGCCAAGCGAGTCATTCGAAATCGCAACGTTCGTTCCAGAGGGTAGTTTGACCCTGCCTGTCTCGCGATCGACGGTCGAGCAGAGCGCCTCAAGCTGATGAGAAAGCTGCTTCAGGACGAAGTCTCGGTCTTCGTCAGGCAACCGGGATATGGAGTCGACAAAGCTTGCAGGAGACATCAGAAGGTCGTCATTCCAGACGGAGAAGATGCTTCTGATGTGGTAGATGAGCTGAGGAACCTCCGGGAAGGACGCAGCGGCGTTACGATGTCTAGCAAGATACCTAAGTCGAAGAAATAAGAAGGAATTAGGTTATGTCACAGAGAGATCAGCCCGGCTCATTTATATCAGGTTGAAAGGACCTCGACATACTCGGAGAAAACCGTAACAAGCGGTTTGATGATCTGGAGAAGACTCGATAGCTCGACCTTGAGAGCCGATGCTCGGGCACTTTCTACCCTTTTCACTCGAACGATGCTATCGAGAACTGAGGTAAGGTTCGAGCAGACGATCGTGATGTTGGCTTGAAGCAGTGAGTAAAGCGACGCGACATCTCTTTCAACCGTAGTGCTGAGAACATGGCTGGATGAAAGGTACTGTAGACATATATGTGAAGCGCGATTAGCTTCAGATTCAGCGGCGCTTATGACGAGACAAGAGGAAGACTTGTTTACAGAAAAGAAAGGGAGATAACCTCTCTGGAAGGAAAGGCTGGAGGCAGACAGAGGTCCAGTCGAAGTAAACTCGAAAACAACGTTACGATGACGGAGAATCTCGCCCAGCCGAAGGAGGAGATTTCCGGGGTTTTGCGCGATTCTGCCGAGTTGAAGGATTCGATCCTCGTCTGTGAAATACTCGCACTGTTCCCGTCCGGCCATGAGTACTTCACCGAGCTCGTAAATCTTCGAGGACGATTCGAGCCTCAGGCCATCCTGAGCAGCGTTGAAGAGGATTCTCTGAGCCTGAGAGGGAAGAAGAGACTTTCGCGGAAAGAGAACCAAGTCGGTGCTTGCAGAGTAGGCGTCTCGAGCTTGGAACGCCGGTCCGTCGTCGACCGCGAGAAGAGAAGTTTGCTGGGCGAGCTCGTCGATGCTGACCTGATGAGCATAGTTCGGATGATGCTCGTAGCGACAATTGAAGCCGAATCTTGAGCGATATATATCATACGAGATACGTCGGGCGCAGACCAGGATTCAGGGACGATCAAAGGATTAGTTTCTGCCATGGATATATAACTGCATTGGGAATGTTGCCGTGAAGGACTTACTCGCACTGTCCTGTAGACCAGAAGTTCCGACATCGTCCTCCTCGTCCTCCTCCTCTTCCTCCGCCACCGCCTCCGCCCCCTCGCTGTCCTCGTCCCCGAGGATGTCCTCCTCGCTGACCGTAAGAGCCGCCTCGACCGGTATACGCTAGAGGAAGGCCAATAAGATATCAGTACCTCGATCTTCGGGATTTGGGGCTTAGGTAGAGAAGGGACTTGCCACCTCGCATGCTGTATGACCTTCAATAACGTAGGTTGTTCTGGTTTCGATAATGGTTGGCAGATTGGTCCAATTCAAGAAGGTACAGGGGTTGATGGAGAAGGTGCGGTTCAAGTAGGCGAGAAAGGTGTATGTGGTGAAGATGTTGTTCCAAGAAGGTGCAAGATTTATGATATGGGCAATGTGTACCCCAGGAAGATGTGCGAGTTTTTAGGGATGTCGTGCAAGAAGGTGTCGCAAGGTAGGGAAGGGGTTCGAGCAAAGTGATCTGCTGTTCACTTACATGAGGTGTAGGTGCATAAAATGTGCATTTTCGTCCTTCCGTATCTTATAGCTTCTCCGTAAGTCCCTGGTAAATTTTCCGAGAAAAGATTCGGCTCGCGGCTCGCTTTGTTTGCTGATCCATCTGGAAGCATCGCGATAGCGACCAACATGACGGCGACCGACGACCGACCAGATCCACCTTCAGTGATGACGATAACGACAACAAATGATCGTCATCGTCGTCCGTGCCAACGGTGCGCAGTCGTTCCTGGCCGCCCTCTTGCCTCTTGAAAAGGGTTTACCTGTGAATACAACGGCGATCTTGCGATTCTAGGGTTGTTCCATCGCGCACACAGGCTTACACAATGGCACGATCTTCGCCGTTGTCGTCGTCATGTCCTTGTTTCATCGTCGTCGTCGTCGTTACCGCACTCATTTGTTGTTGCTATCCTGGTCGTCCGATCATCTGTCACATCACTTCAAATCGCTGATCAGGCGAGATCGCCCTCCTTTTGTGGTCTCAGATGGCCCAGGCCGCTATCCTTCCAGATGGCGATCGGACTTAGACTCTGCCGGCAGGTTGCATGCTTCTAACCTTAGACCCTGCTGAGCTACACAAATGCGCCAGCTGCCTTGTCGTTGTTATTGTTGTTGTCGTCTCGCAGATATCACCAGATTGGGATCACCCCGCGCCGGCGAACAAAGAGGACCACAAGCCTCGGTGTCCGATGATCACCCCAATCTCCTCGTCCCACGATTTTGCATTTTTCTTGTCTCGTATTCCATCTAACATTTCGAAGATCTCTTTGCGAACGTTGGCTTTATACGTGCGTGCCGGAATTTGGCATTCAGGTATTCGACCAGGTGTCCCAACGCCGATGTTTCAGTCGTTCCATTACGGACGACGATCACTCTAACTACCAGGGAATTCAGAGCTTGAGCGTATAAAAGCTATATGCATATTCGGTGCCAGTTGACCATATGACCATACACTTAGTTTTACGATGCTAGTTGTTCATCAGTAAATTTAAATCAGTATCAGTGCGCAATAGATTCACGTTTGTGTTTTGAAGAGTGTGAGATTCATGATTCGTACGGTCGATGACGGGCATGGCGGGGTCGGGCATTATTACCGGAGCTAGCGGACATCGATATCGATCATGGTCTCCGTGCTCGATCACGTGACCAATAAGCCGCTGATTCGTCACTTATGCTGAATAGGTACGACAGAAACAATCAGGAAAGAACAAAATCTTCAACTACAGTAATTCAGTAATAAAGTGATAGCAGCGGTCAATGCGCTCAGAGCTCCTTGACTTGAGCCATCCCGATATTCAAGCTGGCTCCTAACCCTAACTCGGCCTGCTGGACCGCCACTTCATCCCCTTCACCCTTCACGTCGACCTCCGCTCTTAAATCCTCCATCGCCAAAGCTCGACTTGCCGTCACCCCGGCCAAAGTCCCCTGATAAATAGCCGTAGTGACGGCCTTCATCGCGTTGGACATGTCTCCAGCTACGTACAGGCCGGGAACTTGAGTATCTTGCATAGGCGAGATGGGAGGGATATCACCCATCGCGTTCAGTTCGATCTGGAACTCTTTCGCCACAGTGGCTCCGAGCGGGGAGAGTCGGGTCTTGGGATGATGAAGCAAAAACTTCGTTGTCGCCGTAGTTCCATCTTCAAAGGTGATCTCGAGATCTTGACCTTTGTCGTCCGGGGTCATCTTGCCTTCCTGTGAATCGATCATTGCAAACGCGGCGATTTTGCGGTTTTCGATCCGAGCTCCCTTCTTGAGCATCAACTGGACGTCCTCGTTCGCCTTCAACGCGTCAAGGAAAGACTCCGGAGCGCCATGAGTGAAAATGGTAAAGTTGTAACTGGTGCCCGAGCCTGGAGGAGGCGCCTTGGGGAATCGGAGGACAAAGGCCATGACCCCGGTAAAAGGACCGATCATCTTGGGATCTTGGTTCAGGTAGAGGAACCCTGCGCTAAGACTTCCGCGTTGTTCGTATCCATGGCAGAAGGGGCAGTGAAAGCTGTGATTCATGCCTCAGTGTGAGCGAGGCGAATCCTTATCATCAATCCGGACAACAGCTTCGACTTACATTCCGTTGCCCCAGACATCGGCATACCCTCGGATATCGGGGAAGACGTCTCTCGACCCGGTGGCCAGGATGACTTTCTTTCCTTTCCAGCTCCTGCCCTTATCATCCTCAACGATGAACCCCTCTACTCCACCCTCTCCAGCCTTTCTGACGCTGCCGACATTGGCATCGTCCACGAAGTCGACGTACGGCGAATACCGATCCTTCAACTGCATGACTACGTGCTCCCGATAGAGCTTGGGGGGCACATGGTCGAAACCGGGCACGTTGTGCATGTGATGCGCGGCGGCGTTGCGGTAAGGTTGAGTGGCGGAGGAGAGAACGAGGATCGTTCGGAACTGTCGACAGGCAGAGGCGGCGGCGGAGAGACCGGCTGGGCCGGAACCGATGATGAGAATGTCAAATATCTTGGAGGGCATCATGATCGTGAAGGCGGCTTGGGTCGATGTGATGAAGTGACTTCAGGTACAGGGGGAAATTCGGAGTGATCGGAAGATGTTGCAAGACTGAACACTCAACGATCGAGACGACCGGTTGATAAGTCCTCTTCTTATATACTTGTCGACGAGGCTTTCAAAGGACGAAACACCTCGCCACCTGCATCCGCTGAGTCGGAATTGTAATTCCGTGGCAGGGAATCGGATCTTCCGGCTTCATGTGTCATGCCATTCGACTTGTCACAAAGCCGGCAACTCTCTGAGCGATCCGAAATTCGGCGTTGTTCAGCGAAGCGACCTTCACTTGGCTCGTAGATGGCCGTAAGTCGTATCATGCCCGAAGACATGATCCGACCGACATTTCCGGGCTTCACGTCACGATCACCTCCTGAATCATCACAATCAAACGTCAACAAATAATATACAGCGCAAACCGACCGCTCCAGCAGTACTGCGAAAGTCTCGTTTATTTGTTTACTGACAGATAAATTTTCACCATGCCGAGTTGAACTGCAGCCTGATGACTTGATCGTCCCTACCTCTGGCTCATGCACCTCCTCTCTCCGATGAAACGCGCGCCTTCGCTTGCAATCAATTCGTGATGCACCAACGATATGATGATGCAATCAGCTTCTGGCGCCGGATCGACTTTTTCTGGAATCTGCTTCCGACGAGACACTCGGCCGTCCGATTGACGATACAACTAGCACATCGCAATTCTAGCATCCATGGAGCTACAAGGCCGATATATCACACCTATACCTCTATACCTCCTCCTATAGAACATTCTTGACAGGAACAATACAAGAAAAAATGGCTACCAACATCACCTTTCACGAAGGTCAGTTACCGCAGCTCGCACCGGGAGCCCATATGCCATCAAGCGAAACGCGGCATACTGATCTCACTGCTCCTTTTTACTCCGGCTGATGTCCTCGCAGGCTCGGTCTCGCACCAGGAACGTACCCAGTTGTTGGGTCAGCAAGGGGCGACCATCTGGTTGACCGGACTCAGTGCCAGTGGAAAGGTCAGTTCCCACTTTACGATTGCCAGGTCCGGGTATGAGACGATGTGTGATCATCAAGTGAATGCTCATCACAAGTATTTTTGTATGTGTGTGTGTGTGTGTGTGTGTAGTCGACCATTGCCACTGCTTTGGAGCAACACTTGTTGCAGCGCAAGTTGCACGCTTTCAGGTTGGATGGAGACAACGTCAGGTTCGGGTTGAACAAGGTGTGTTCTTGATCTTCGGTAAAAAGGATGTATAGGGAGGTCATCAGACGTTGACGATATTACCTGTTGCTGACCTCGCAGGACCTCGGATTCGGCCCCACCGACCGAGTCGAGAACATCCGACGGATCGGGGAGGTCTCCCTCCTCTTCAGCTCTTCGGCCACCTTGACGATCACGGCCTTCATCAGCCCTTACGTCTCTGATCGACAGTTGGCGAGGAAGCTTCACGAGGACCACAAGCCTTCAATCAGGTTTATCGAGGTCTTTGTTGATGCTCCTCTGAGCGTCGTGGAGAAGAGGGACCCCAAGGGTCTTTACCAGAAGGCCAGGGCTGGGGAGATCAAGGGTGGGTCGTTCGGTCGACCTGAATCACAAGACTCAGACTGATTTCAATATTACTCTCGGCGACAGAGTTCACCGGTATCTCTGCACCTTACGAGGCTCCCTCGAGCCCCGAGATCCACATCAAGACCGACGAGGTCGACGTCGCTCAGGCCGTCAGGATCATCGTCGATTACTTGGAGAAGGAGGAGTTGATCCCCAAGAGCGCTTGAGACCGTGATGATGTAGATGAATAAACATGCAAGATAGGGCTGTCTCTTCGGACTCGTATAGCAGAGAGTCGGCAGGGCAGTGCCAGTCAAGTGCAGTGTGGAGATCGAGATCAAGGTCGATGTTGCTCTTCTCTCTGGTGCGCGTCGCCCCGCTCTTGCCTGCCTGCGAAAAGGTAAACAACCGAAACGTCACCAAGAGCTAGCTAGCAGCTAGCAGGTTGGTAGAAGATGATGGTAGCGTTCAGACGATGTGGAATGTCGCTCGTTCGTACATCATACCATACTCTCCCAACAATTAACACGAGTTAGGCGATCAATTATGCGGGAATTGAAGCTGTGAAAACGAATTCACGAGCCTAACAGGCACACCTCCACAAGTAGCGAAGCAGTCACGACCTCGATCACCCTAAAGCGACATACCCTTCGCCTACCGATCCGTCATGCAGTCGTCTTCATCCGCCTCGATCGCCTCTCAACCTGGCTCAAGTCACCTCTTGCCTTCTCTCTTCGAAGCACCTCCGGACGATTTCGTCATCGCTCTACACGACTATACGGCCCCGCCGTCGAGCAGGACGCACATCTACCTTTCGTTCCAGGTTGGATGCAGGATCAGGGTGTGGAACCGGGACGAGAGCGGGTGGTGGGACGGCGAGGTCGTCAACGATCCGGAAGGAAGGGAGGTCGATGCGACGTATGGGGAACAGTTTGGCAAAACGGGGGATGGGCGAGGATGGTTTCCGAGTAATTTCGTCGAAGAGGAAGGACCGGATCCGAGGGTCAGTTCACTGTCTGCTGATGTGGTATGCTCTTGGCTGAGGCTTTGTCACTGTTCTCTCAAACGTTAGCGTCCACGACTCGATCCTCGACGGGCATCCGAGATGAGCATGTTGTCGTATCGCTCAGGGACCTCGACATCAAGCTCATCCATTGATGAGAGTCGACGGAACAGCGGTCAACCGTCCACTCCAACCTCGGCTCCGACGTCAAAACGAACAGGGGGAAATCACATGTCACATTGGCGTGAAGCACCTCGTCCGAACCAGCATACCGTCACGCATTCAGAACCCATTGCCAACCCACACCATCGACATCATCATTCTCAAGGCTTTTCCTCACAGCAGTACCCGCAACAGCACCAGCATCAGCATCACCACTCGTCCTCATCGTATACAGGCAAAAAGAACTTTGCCGCCATCGATTGGAAGATCGAGACCGAGATCACGGTGACCCTCGAACCGATCCACCAAGCTATGGGCTTGATCCGCTCGGCTGTGGGGTCGAGGAAGATCTCGCACTTGCAGCCCTCGACCGCCTGTGCCATCTCAGCCATTCGGTCATTACTCCTCGCGACCGACTGTCTGTCGAGAGAATCAGAGCTTCTGACCCGGTTTCCTGCACTGGCAAAGATCAGAAAAACGATCCTCGCCAACCTGGCCGAGCTAGTCGCGCTGGCCCGAAGCGCTAGCCAGCCTTACACCCCGCAACTCGGGGAACCGCAGGGTGACGGGCTGGAAGAGTTCAAAGAGGCCGAGCTGGAGGGTATGTTAAAGTCGAGCGAAGAGACCTTGGAGAATGTCAGGGTATTCTTGAAAGCGCTTGTCAAGTGTGGCATCGATCTACCAGAGAGAAAGGATGCGTCGGAAGGATTGCGGGGAGAGTCGGGCGGAGGGTTAATCCCCGCAGGAGGAACGTTGCAGCAACAGCAACAGCAGCATGCGAGAGGAAACTCGTCGCCGGGAGACACGGTCGGCAACGGCAGATCGAGGCAGAGCTCGGTGAATTCTTTGGGGATGACACGATCTGACCAGGAGCGGCGGATGGCTCTGCAAGCTAAGAGCATGGGCAACCTCAAGATAAACACACGGGGTCTTCGACCGGGTTCGACGGATCAAGGTCGTGACCCTCGATTTCACCAGCAACAGAGCAGTTCGCCGGTCTCGGCCCGTTTCGACGTTGCCGTCGAAGAAGTCAGCGCCGGGTCTGGTTCAGATTTCAAGAGGGGTCGGAGTCGATTGGGTCCAGATGCGGGATCGATCAGCTCGGTCTCATCCGTGGGATCGTCAAACGACTATCATCCGACCGTACACCGGCGAGCTGTCTCGAACGAAGTCAGACAGCCGGCACTCGAGACGGTGGACATCGTCGTAGGAATTGGGATGACATTCGACTCGTTGCTGTCTGTCGCTGCGGCTTTGATCGGTCATGTGCAATGCCACACTGCCGCTTCTCATCCTTCTTCGGTTGCCCTCTTGGTGGATCTTTCGCGAGAAACCATAGATAAGATCCGGGATTTGTTGGCGATCGTCGAACTGGTCATCGGTCACAAGCCAACCGCTAGGAACCATGGGAGGGAGATCGTTGCGCTGGTCCAGGCAAAGGACCAGATGTACCAGACGACGTCTGCACTGGTCGAGGCGGCAGACAGGGTGGCAAGCACGCCGCATACAGACATCCCTTCAGAGGAGGACGACGTGAATAAGGAGAGATTATTGAGTGCCGCATCGATCATAATGCGACCGGCGAGGGAGTGTGTCCGCTTGGTCAAGATATGCGGGAACAGAAGAGAAGCGATGGAGACCCTCGGACTGGGCATCCGGATCGATACCAACGGCACAGATCAGGGTCGGTTCGAAGTCAACGGCAAGGCTGAGGACGAGCGCGATGACGAGGGAAGCCGGCGGGACTCGAGCAAGAGATCGTCCCATGCCAGCTCGATGTCCTCGGCATCGCGCCAAAGTCGGGAAGAGTCTTCCGGTTCCGAGAGCGGAGCGGGTCATAGCAGCCTGCTGGAAGCGTACGTACAAGACTATTCGGGACCAAGGTCGGCACCCCTGGATAGGGCATACCGAGTTCCTTTGGATGACGAGCAGGAGATCATGATGACACCCGCGGAGCAAGCCGCACGGAATCGTCCTCATGTGAGTTTGCTGACGTGAGTAATTGGCAGCTCCCAACTGATCAGTCGAATCTGCACCATAGCGGCCATCTCTTGCATCGGTACATTCTTCGCCTCTACTGCAGACTTCTGCAGACTTTGGCAGTGGCAACCCGTTGGCAACGCCTTCTGGACCCCGTCGAAGGGGTAGAGCATCGAGCTTCACGTCGCCCGGCCATACACCACGTTTGAGCCAAGAGCGGTCGCCTCGGCCACCGTCGAGATCGGTGGATTTGGGTGGAGGCACGCCGAGCGATCTTTCATTCTTGAGCACGCCTAGGGCGGGCGAAGAGACCTTTACTCGAAGACCGAGTATTCCGGAGAGTGTGGGGTCCGAACATGGAAGCGTGCAAGCGACACCTCGACCTCCACGTTGGTGGTCAGGAGAAGGCCAGCAACCGCCACCTACCCCTTCATTCCCAACGCAGGAGCACCAACTGGTTCCTCGGGACGTCCGCTTTGAGGATGCACCTACCCCTCAGAAGAACAAGCCGGCGCCAAAGGAAGTCACGGCAGCCGACATGCGCATGTTTTTGGTATCCCACGACTATAATCCCAAGGACATTGCGTACAACACGGATGGCGCGCTGATCGGGGCAACTCTTCCGGTCTTGGTCGAGAAGATGACGCCTCACGATGGATCCGTCGACCCGGCTCTGTGGGAGACGTTCTTCCTGACGTTCCGCCTGTTCACCGAACCGAAACTGCTTCTCGAAGCCATCGAAGCGCGATTCGACGTTACGCCACCCGTAAGAATGCCTTTACAACAGGAAACGGTGCGAATGTGGAACGAAATGAAGGTCGCGCCTATTAGGCGGCAATTGTTGGGCTTCATCAAGAGCTGGCTGGCAAACTATTGGGACCCAGTTGCAGACAACGGCATCACGCAACCGATGCGATTATTCTTGGAAGATCGCATTGCCAAAGCCTTCCCGGTAGAGTACCCGCGTTTATTGGATCTGCTCGACAGGCATGCTCGAACCAACCTGCCCGAGTCCTCGCCGGTCGCTCGTGTCCGACAACTCCGCTCGAGCTCTTCGGCTTCGATCATGGGCACTCCTTACCACCGCCCCTCGTTCAGCATGTCGTCCTCCAATTCGGCTCTGCCGCCGACGCCCATCATGAACAAGCAACTCTTCAGTTCGCTTAAAAGCGGGTCTTCGCATATACACGTGACCGACTTTCACGCTTTGGAACTCGCTCGGCAACTCACCTTGTTGGAATCAAAGCTGTTCTGCGCCATCGATCCTCAAGAGTTGATCCGGCTTGGCAAGCCAAAGGCGGACAGTCTCAAAACGATGAGCACTCTGTCGACCCGGATCCATGGCTGGGTCATGGATCGTATTCTAGAAGAGACCGATTTGAAACGCCGCACAGCCTTGCTGAAGTACTTCATCAAGCTGTCCAACGTGAGCATTCGGGAGAGAGAAATCACGACAGTTACACTTGACTGACTCATGGCTATCAATATGTAGCGATGTCTGGATCTGCAAAACTTCTCGACGCTGTTTGCTATCCTCGCAGCTCTCAATAGCAGTACTATCATCCGCTTGAAGAAGACATGGGATGTAAGTCGACCGTAGCTCTTGGTACATGTTGGCAGTGCACTGATCGGGATGACCCACAGGGACTGCCTGTCAAGTATCGTAATATCATGGACGATCTGCGCACATTGGTGGAACACACCAAGGTGAGTCTGAAGCCAGCTGTTGATACGCTGTGCTGCAGACATTAACATTGCCTTCTATAGAACTTTCATGTCTATCGGACCCGCCTCCGAATGGCTGAGGGTCCAGTATTACCCTTCTTGGGTCAGATTTTGAGCGAGTGAGTGACTTGACCGTTTGCATCGATCGACAATGACCGTTACTCATAGACCTTTCCCAAACAGTATAACCTTCACAGCAGAAGGAAACCCAAGCACCCGGCCATCACCCATGGATCCAAACACCAAGCTCATCAACTTCGATCGACAAGTCAAACTCGCCAAGGTTGTGACCGAATTTACCCGTTATCAACAACCTTACAACCTTGCCATTCTCCAAGACGTACAGAATTGGTTAACTAGCGTGCTTGCCGAGAAGGGTAGCGGGTCCCTCGACGCGCTATATCGAAGAAGTCGTAAGTCGGTAGATGGCGCGGACTCCCGAAAAAAGGCATGACTGACATATCTTCTGATTTCAGTCATGCTCGAGCCTCGACAGGGATCCGAGTCAATCTCCCAATCGATTCTGGAACGGCCAGCCTGGTTGGGCGGCCGCGTCTAATAAAATTCTGGATGTAAGGACAGTATCTAAGCCTGTATAATCTCGCCCGGTGCAATCGAATCAACATGCATGGTAGCGTAGCAAACCCTATGTATCTATATGAAAAGGCGGCCCTTCGCCAATACCGGTAACGATCACAATCATGAAGTTCTCATGCAGGCTACAAACAAGCCCTTCTCGCTCCAACAGGCAAATCCGCCGGTTCAGTTTCTGGCTGAAATCGAAGACATGCAGAGGAATCGGTTCTGCACTGCCACAAGACTGGACTTTCATATTGAGGCCAGGATCTGAGAAACACCTAATCAGAAGGAGAAAATGCGCTTTCAGGGTGGGTTCACCTTATAGGCAGCTAGATTTCTGGACTTGGTAGACTGAGGATGTGAGGGGGGGGGGATCGCTGAAGAGAGACCGTCTCTAGGATTTAAACAACGACAGACCACGATGGAACAGCTGCCTACTGTTGCTCCGAGACAGGTCAAGAGGCCTCCGCATCACTTGTCGCTAGAACCGGTCAAATAGAGCGTTTCTTGGGGTGCGGCGAAATCCGCCTGCAAATCGATCGAAATCACTCATCAGTCCTGATCTACATTCGTTCGTTGTATGCGACCCGTATCTTCCTAATCTTACAGGCTCACAGCTGATAATCCCATATCAAACTTCTCTAAGTCGCTCGCGCCCCTCAAACCGTAACTTCCTCGTCAAGGGACCATCAGATACGGCCTCGCACTCGGCTATTTAGTCGTTGTTGATCATCGATCATCGATCTGTAGCGCGCATCGACGATGTCCTTCACAGCCTTTCGAGGCTAGAGGATGAAAGTGTCCGTTACGGGCATTGGACATGCTAGCCATCATCAACTTCGAGTCATTCGAGACGATGGATAGGACCTCCAGCCGCAGAATCTAAGCAATCTATCCTGCCTGCAGTTTGCACTAGTCCGTGTGGTTCCGAACTGGACCTCGACCGGCTCACAACAGGCAAATAATTGTAGGGCCTAGACGATCTCTCGTTTTCAAGCAGATCCCCTGGGCTATAGAAACTTTCGCAGGAGGTGATCGAGGTGCCACTACCGAGGTGGCAATGAGGTTTATCAGGTCAGAAGTGCACCATATGTGGTTGCTAGAGCGATATGTCATGTGGGCCAAGCAACAGCTAGCCATTTTAGAAGTAGGTTGATCTCTCACTCTACCTAGGAGGCATGTTCTTTATCGGCTGGGCCTACGATCACGTTTCGATTTCATACTGATACTGTCGAGGCTTTGTTCTGAATCGAATATACAGATCGAGTCTGGGTTCCAGCCAGCTCTTGAAAGATTGTAAAACCCATCATCAACTACGCATCCCACGTATTCCTGTTCCTTCTGGTCCTCCGAAGCTTGACTCCGGCTTCAGCTCCAACTCGAACTTGATCATTGACATACACACTGACGCTGACTTGACATCCAATGCTAAATCCAAGCTGGAGCCTAACACTGCGCTTATAAGTCTTGTTCCCCGTCTCTTGTCGTCCGGACGATGACTATAGGATGAGGTCTTGATGCCGATCCCTTTAAAAAATCTACTGGATGCAATTCTCACAGGCGACACCTCAGAAATCGTGCTCAAATTCAAAACGGTCGTCGGCCTGCCGGATCTGAAACGCGCTCTCAACACGGAACCAAAGTCTCAAACACGTCAAGACAAACGCCGCGCGACCATCCTGAGACGAGAACTGTGGGTCATGATGAGATCGGCCGAAGCAAAAAGTAATACAATGAGAAGATCGTGGCACGTTTGGGCCCGATGGAGATAGGAAGCCGGTCGTTTCGTTACATGAGATTGCGTTTCGCCCAGCAGGCGAGTAGGAGGGATTGAAAGTGAGAGAATTATGCAAAGTACTGTCAAGCGAAGAGCGGGATAAGAGTCAGTACGATGCAGAATAACGCACATGGGGAGTGTTGTACCCACGAAGTGGTCCGACTTTTTCTTCGATGCCACCTCCAAGATTCCACTATGAGTGCAAACAAGCCGATCGATCAGGCTTCCATTCTCGAGAGTACCAGATGAAAGCGCGACATCGCCTGACTCACCCATGGAAATGCTCGTGCGAAAGCTCTTTCGATCCTTCCCGTAGTGCGATCATCCCGGCCTCGACACACACCGCTTTCAGTTGCGCTCTATTTCAGTATTCGACCCAGAACGAGATCAGCGCTCAGTCTCCCTGCTTAGCATTTCAGCAGAGTGAGACCAAACGCACCCGTTAAACTCGTCCGTCGACCTGGCCAATTCTTCAAAGTTCACTTTCGGGCTAACAGTCATCTTCCTCGCATGAATCTGCATGATCCTCGCCCGAGCCTCCTCGTTCGGCAAGGGGAACTCGATCTTTCTATCCAGTCGACCTGATCGGAGGAGCGCCGGGTCGAGAATATCGATTCGGTTCGTCGCCGCGATGACCTGTGGAAGAGCGAGGGGGGAATGACAGGCGTCATTAGCCTAGATATCGCTCGCAACGGGCGCATAACATCGAACTCGCCTTGATCCGCTCATCACTACTAAATCCATCCAACTGGTTGAGCAATTCCAACATGGTCCTCTGTACTTCTCTATCTCCGCTCTTGTCCGAATCGAACCTCTTGGTCCCGATGGCGTCCAACTCGTCGATAAAGATGATGGCCGGGGCCTTTTCCTTGGCGAGCTCGAACGCGTCCCTGATGAGCTTGGCTCCGTCTCCGATAAACATCTGCAATGCGTAGATCTCTTGTTAGCTACCCATATTCGCCATCAACACTGTGCTAGTCGACCCGCCACTCACCTGGACCAACGAAGGACCGGCCAGTTTCAAATAACAAGCATTCGTCTGCGCCGCACAAGCCCTCGCCAGCAGCGTCTTCCCTGTCCCCGGAGGACCGTACATGAGACAACCCTTGGGCGGCCTGATCCCGAGCTTTTTGAACTTTTCGGACTGTTGCATTGGCAGTACGCTGATATGGCGAGAAACCCGAGAAGAGACAGTTGTTAGACTCGAGCAGTTGCAAAAGACGACGCCTCATCTCGACTCACATGGCCTCGACCAGCTCTTCGATCTGCTTGTCCAACCCTCCGATATCCGTATAAGTATCCGTCGGCTTCTCGTCCACCTCCATCGCCTTGACTCTCGAGTCGTATTCTGTGCGATCGAGAAGAATCACCCTCCTATCGTCAGCTTCTCTATTGCATTGCTGGCTTTGAGGATGGAAACCCAAAACTGACCTGCAGGCAGAGTATCCAAGACCAAATAACTATCCTTATTCACCCCGATCAGATCGCTCGGTTTGAGCTTGTCCGCGGGTACCAACCCGATCATCGGCAAAAAGACGGTCTGTCGGGAAGACGTCTTGATGACGGCGCATTTCGAATTGGGCGCCGTGGACGTCGAGGTGTTTTGAGCGGCGCCTTGTTCCGAGGTCGATTCGTCCGGCACGTCCAGGATCTGCCGGTGGTTCGTGATAGAGCGAACGATGTGTGAGTACTAACGATCTGAGCAAGCTGAAGGGAGCGGATTTTGGGAGGCGAGCCAAGATACGGTGATGACCCACCTCGACGACGTTCCCGACCAAGTACGGCAAGACCTTGTTCTGCTTGATCTTTTGCGCATTCTCGGCGATCTTTTCCTTCATCTGGTTCTGTTCGTGTAGGAGACGGAGGTTCTCTTGGCGCATCATCTAAGAAGTGGATCGGGACAGAAGGAGGAATGAAGCAAAGCGAAGGGATTGTGAGGTAAGTGTGAGTACAATATCGAGTGTATGAATAAGCTTCAGAGCACAGTGTGAAAGGCTCACCTTGACTTCGTTGTCGATCAACCGGGTCTGTAATCGGATCCCATCCGGATCTTGCTACCAATCCCGCAAAGACGGCCTCTCAATCTCAGCTTCCGGTCCTAGACTACCTTGCCTTCTTCCCGTCCTTCAGCCGCCCGCCTGAATACTCACGCTCATCACATGATCCGGAATGTCCTCATACTTGTCCTCGGGCTCCTTCACCTCTTCTTCAGCCTTCTCCGGCTCGTCCTTCATCTGTACATCGTCATCGGTCGGTGCGGCAGGTGTTGTCGAGGATGACGAGTCTTCAGGTTTCGGAGCTTCGTTCGAGTTTGGGTTGGGTGGATCGGGCGCAGGAGCGGACATGATGTGTGGTCAAACAGGCAGGTATCTATCAGATGAGATCGACTATGCTGGGGTCTCGAGGTTGGGATCTGATTGAAAGAGAGTGATAGATGATGGATGAATAGCTAGTTGTGCTACAGATCTCTACAACTCCAGAGAGTAGTGTGATGCTGACGCAGCGTTTCCTAGGGGAGAGTCGAGGGGCGACGTGCACCGCGGATCGCACCAGTGTAGGGAATCTCGGTGATTACGTAAGTAAAAACGCGTCGCGTAATTCGACGCGTTTGATGAGATGGGATCGATGGGGATCGGTGTGATTCGAGCTTCGTGACCGACGATTCAGAGCGCTATCAGAGCGTATCGGCATGCTCGAATGCTTGTCTGTGCAAAACTATCGGAGCTCGATTCCAACTATTTACTGGCCAGTCTCGATAGCCATGACCGCAACCTCGCCACTCACTCCCTCTCCATCCAGCTTACCGCCCGTAACAGCCTCCTCGGCGTCCTCCTCTTCGTCTTACCACGAACCCGTGACCACCGTGATCGATTCGGATTCAGACTCGGACTTTGAGATAGTCGGGACTTCGTCTTCGAGTACGGGCAGGAAGAGGCCGGCAAAGAAGGTAGCGGGGAAAGCGAATGCGGGTGCAGCAGGGAAACGGAAGGTCGGAAGTGTCAGTGGAGGGAACGCAAGAGCAGGACCTTCAGCTGGTATCAAGCGACAGAAAACGACCACCGGCAAGCTTGTAAATCGTACGAATGGAGACAATCCTGACGTTCAAGATGAAGATGTATCGTCAACGTCGATTGCGAATCGGCCCCATCCGAAATCCTACCACGACACAACAACCCTTATCCCCATCTTACCGGACTTGTTAGCCTGGTTCGAAGAAGTGAGGGAAAAGAGAAAGATGCCCTGGAGAAAGGAATACGACGATAGTGCTTCGATGGAAACGAAGGGGCAGAGGGCTTATGAGGTACGTCGTCCCTGCTGTTCCAGCATCGGCTGAATGCCAACAATAGAGGTGGAAGGATCGCATTAACGGTATCGGCCTTGATGGGGTTCGGTCCATACCCGCAGATATGGGGTGAGTGCAAAGTCTCGCTTCTTTCTTCTCCTCCAGGCGAGACAGCCGAGCTTATCGTTTCCAACGCATCTGCTGTTGGTTGATGAAATCGACGTGGAACTCAGTTAGCGAGGTGATGTTGCAACAAACGCAGGTTAGCATCTCTTGACGTCCCACACTAACGGAAAATCCGTGTGGACGTGAATTCGCGATATGCTAATTCAGAAATTTTTGTGAATGTACAGGTGACGACAGTCATCCCGTATTGGAATCGGTGGTTGGAAAAGTCAGTCTCATTTCCGTCGCTGTCGATGAGATCCGAGCGATCTGATTCGATTCATCTTCCGATCGACATAGGTGGCCAACAATACAAGACCTGGCTCAAGCGGATATCGAAGTCAGGCCCTTCCGCTCTGATCCACCATGGGCCAATTATATCAAGCCTGACCAAGTCCACCTTGACATCGTTTAATCAGGAAGTCAATTCGATCTGGCGCGGATTGGGATATTACCGAAGAGCGAAAAACTTGTTGCTGGGCGCTCAGAGGATCGTAAAGGACCCGAGGAAGTACCACGGTGAGTAGAAGTGGAATCCCCGATGTCTGAGGAGATAACCTGAAAGAACATTGAAGCTGATCTCTTGCGATGGCATGTGAACAGGTAGACTGCCTGATGATCCGGCCATCCTGGAAAAGGACGTGGAAGGTGTAGGCAGGTACACCGCAGGAGCGATCACTTCGATGGCTTATGGCGTCAAAACCCCGATTGTCAGCATGCGTTTTTGTTGTATCATTTGGGAACCTGGCAGTCGGGCTGATGTGTGCCGCAATCTCCGACAGGTCGATGGGAACGTGCATCGATTGATGTGCCGCCTATTGGCTCTGCACGCTCCGCCCACCAGTCCGGCTTTGATCAAAACTTTGTGGGCTAGCGCGCAGGAGCTTGTGGATAATCTCGAAGACGTCCCGCCTGGTCTAGCGGGGGATTTGAATCAGGTCAGTCCTGTTGCCCGATGCCGTGACGGCACCCCGTGGTCTAGGCTCAAGCTGAGAATTTCTTTTTCTTAGGCTTTGATGGAACTCGGTAGTCAGGTCTGCAAGCCCGCTGCACCGGATTGCGCGGCATGTCCGATTCGTGCCGGCTGTCGAGCATATGCCGAAGTAAGCCAAGACCGATTCATATCTGGGCACTGCTTTTTACTCATCTATGAAACAGGCCAAACTAGCGCGCAAACCAGAATCATCAGCCGAGGAGGACGAATGCTCAATCTGTGCACCAATACCTGTAGCTGGATCTATGGACGTCACGGTATTTCCAATGAAAAAGGTGGCCAAAGCGCAAAGAGAAGAATCTTCGGCGGTCTTGGTCGTCAAATGGGAGCCCGAGGATGACGAGGACGATGAGCCGAGGTGGTTATTCGTCAAACGGCCTGAAGAAGGTGAGCACCGCGAGATCGCGGGTCAGGTGCCACATACTGATCCCGATGTACGGCGCTTGTTCAGGTCTACTGGCAGGCCTGTTTGAACCACCCTGTATCGCTCTGGATGACGATACGGACGACGAGCAGGCAGTCGAGACGGCGTTGCGTCATGCCAAGACTTATCTCGAGAAGGGCGCATTCGATACATGCGAGACACCGACACAACAAGGCGAATACGTACACGTCTTCTCGCATATACGCATGACCTATCGCTTATGGGAAGTCACGATCGGTGGACCGATCCCGGCGATCAGATTACCAAAAGGCAAGACCGCTACCGAGGTCGTATGGCTAACAGCTGAAGGGCTGAAACAGGCCAACGTGGGCACCGGGGTCAAGAAGATGTGGGAACTCTTGAAAGGAACGACGAATCCCTGGACTGGGGCCAAGGGAAATGGCAAGCAGATCAAACGGAAAGTAGCAAAAAAGCAGATCGTGCAGGAAGTGACTGCGGTAAAGAAGAAGGTCATCATGATGCCTATGATGCCAGCATTGTCGACGGTGGCGTCGACATAAGCGCGCAGGCGGAGCCGAGCCAGCGATCCTCAGCCTTATGAGCAGTTTCCCTCTGACATTGTCTCTGTTCCATGAGCGGATCCGTGCGCCCAAGCTGGGTGTTCAATGAGACGAGTATATACAGCGAAGCTTTCCAAAGGCATCCTGCTAGACGCCCGGGCCCACGACATGCGATTTCAGGCAATCTTGTTTCGACCTCCCGCTTGTCTTCGACCGTAGGATCTGTAGGTTGAGCGCTCGCAGCCTTTCACCAGCTATGCTTTATCGTTTATGCATACGATGCTAAGGCAGAAGTGTACGTCATGCCGGACAGCCTGAGTCTTGTCATGGCCGTCCGTGTTACAGCTTCCCCGTCCAGTTCGACCACCAAACTCCAGGTGCCAATTTCCAATCAGCCTTTTGCAGATCCGGGTGGAACGGATTGAAATCCAGAGCTTCGAGGCGTTTGAGGTAACGCTCAGCTGGGACCTGCACGCAAGGAATTTGAGCCGCGTCAGGGGATCAGCGGTATGAAAACGTGATGAAAGGATACGGTGACGACCGGATATCGAACTCACGGCACTCAGGAACAATGGCATAACTTCCCCCGGGACCACCTTTCCACCCGTTTCCTTCAGATGGCTCCTAGCAGTGATGAGCTCGTCCATCCCCCTAGTCCCAATCTCGAAACACGCATCCCTCAACCCTTTCGTCTCCCCTCCGTCCCGGAAGACTTGTTCTTCTACCAGCCCGTTCTTCAGGGCGATGTCCCTCGGTAATGTGAACCGGCGGTTAGAGACATGAAGAGGAAGTCCTCGGAGAAGCGAGGTAGTTGTTAAGAGGGAAGAGAGATGTGTCAAAGTGTGCGAATGAGCAGAGGTAGATGGGTGGGTAGGCGGAAGGAGGAGCGGGAGAGGACCGAGCAAGAGTGCGTTTTGAAGCGGAGCGTGGTGATCCAGATGAGCTTGGAGCGTGGGATGAGATGTAGGTGCCGAAAGAGAATTGGCCTGCAGAGTGTGTTCATGATACGTGTCCAGAGTCAGAGGTTACCGCTCGCAGATGCAGCGTGCAGGTAATAAGGTAGCTCACCCGGACGTCAATCATCTGTTTCAAGTAGTACCTCTGAACTGGCCTCGCTAGCTTGGCTTGATGCAGCATGAGAGCCACCGGATGGTTTGGCGGTTTGTCCTAAATGTCCCAAGGCAGGAAAGTAACATCAGCATCGGGGCCATGACAGTTTACAACGTCTAAAGCATAAAAAGCTCACCTCCCAGATGCCTTTCAGAGCATCCCGCCAGAACTGATACCGCATGAGCGCGATCGTTGGTTGTTTTACGTTTACTTGAACTTGATGTAATTCTAGCTACCAGTCGATTCGAGATCAAACGATTCGTTAACCCCTCACTTGTCTATTCCTGGGTCAGGCGAACCTACGTTGAAAGCCCGCCATGCCAACCACATGTCCCGCAACTCGGTATCCTTTCCATCAGGCGATTTGCTCTTGACAGCATGTCGAGGCCAGAAGTGTGCGGTCATCCACGCATCTGGATCCAGACGCCGGACCAGGTCTTCACAATACTCTGAAGGAGTCGAGATCTTGCCCGACTGTGGTAGTGGTGCCGGTGCAGGCGAAGTGGAGGTCGTGGCGTAGCATCGCACAGTTTTCGACATTCGACCGGTCCTCGAAGCGGTAGCGAGCAGCGAGCTAGCAGGATGGGTAGCAACCTTCATCTTGATCTATTCTATTAGTCGTCTTGAACTGCCACGGTCGTCGTTGGTCGATCCCATCTTGAAGAGCGAGACTCGAACAAACTTTGAAATCTCGATGGGTCGATCGAAACACATCGATGGGTGAGTGAACTCGTCATCAAGCGCGAGTTTTGCGCTTCTAGTAGTTGGAACGACAGAGGTAGCAGGTAGTACCCCGTTTCAGATCTCATACTACAACGTACATTGATCTGAACACACCGGAAGGTCGTTGCGCATCGAATGGGTTGTTACATGTCTCCCTGCATTACACCGGCTTGACCATCAATAATCCCTTGATTGTCTCGCAAAAAATGTGATTCTTGAGAAACCCTGTTAGGCTCCCATCGCTCCACCGAACGAAACTGCGTTCCTTTCTGCTTTGGTCAGAATGCCTCTGCCAGTAATATTACACATATTGAGCAGGTGTAAATGTCCAGCGCTGGACTTTTGATGGGCTTGCGGCAGGCAGCTCGGCTATTCCTTCATGAGGTTGGCGAAGGCGATTGCGGATCTCGTTGTGACGGGACCGCGCTCCGGCCAAGTCCACTGATAGTGTGGAGACCATAGCATTATTGATGAGACGAGGTATTGCCCTACGAGGGCCTTTGACTAACGCGTCCACGATTGAGCTCTAGGGGAATGAGTTTTTCTCAGCTGTGTAGAATGTCAAGCAGGATCTACACTGCTATGCTACGATCGATAGGTATCGGTAGAGACAAAGTTACATGGGTCGTGATGAGAATACGCGAAAAGGCTAGTCGAAATTGTTCGCATCGTATGTTTTCGTAAAGTTCTAAGAAATATGATCGAAATGAGAGGAGAAACATATAGAGCCGTATAATCGTCTGTGTCGTGCCCCAGGATCAAATCTATAATCGTCTGGGGTGATAATCGTCGTTCCCGTCGTTCACTGCCATTCCATTTCCAACCAGTCACCAGATCCGTGCTTCGCCATGTCGTGTTAACCGAAGCCGACTTCCTAGCCAGCCTCACATGATCACGCACTTGCACCCTTCCTTCTTTCCGTGCCCCTCGGGCTCCGCGCGTATTCTTTTGCCCCCAGAAGCCTGCGTCTTGCCGCCCGGAGGAGGTCCAGCGACAACGCTAGCTTCCCAAGGCTGTCGCTGTCCTCGACTAGGCGACGGTGACGGTCGCAGGTCCTCCAATCGGATGGTCGTCAGATCCCTCTCGTCTCCGCGCTCGCGTTCGCGTTCTCGCAAGGATTGCAAGGAGCGTTGTCGAGACGAGACGGAAGGTTTCCTCAATAGCGATGGTTTCCTTCGGACTTCCGCCTGCGACGGTGAGGGCTGGCGAGAGGTGGGTAGCGGCTGATCGAAGGGCACGAACCGGTCCGACTGGAACGGAGCTGGAGAATCGGGAACGTCCGGCGAGAGGTACCCCGAGTGGGCGAAAGTCAAGGACGGTTTGCAACGTTCGGAGTCTAGCATGGGTGGTCCGAGGTGAATAGGTGGGTCGACAGGCGGGGTTTGCGTCTGGGGCCGAGGTTGAGTGGCGGTCTCGGGTTCGGCTGTATTGGAAGGACGTCGTACGGATCGTTTCGAGCTGGATCTTCGAGGGAGACCGTCTTGAGGAATGGGCTGGGCGAGTGACGTTGTCGGGTCGCTAGTTTGCTTGGCAGGCTGTGGAGAAGCTCCAGTAGTTAGTATCCTACCTGTCGGCAACGAGCGACCGCGTACGGACTCACCTGAATTTCTGTGATCCCACTCGGCAGACCTCCCGCGATACTAGCCTTGCTGACCATCAAAGGTGTCCCGTCAAGGCCCCATACGGTCACCAATTCGTCGTCTCTCAGACCGTCCTTTGCCATTCTTTCCCTCATTAATCGGCGTTCGACTGCGGGGATAGGCACCTCGTCCGGCCGCACCCCTTTAGGCAGGGTCTGCTGTGGGATATACGGCACGAGGAAGGCTTCGGGGAACTCGGCCAGGTTACTAGTAGTTGAGGGAGAGTTGGTGATTTTGCCGAACTCGTTCAGACCACCGGGAGATACGGCTCGAGGAGAGCCGCGAGCGAGGGTCGAGTCGGGACCTCGACTCAGACGGCGGGTGACCGGTGTGGTTGTCCTGCTGGCGGTAGATTGACGGGTGGTTCGTGTCGAAGCTGTAGGGGTCGGCGTCAGTGTCGAGGGGGATGGCGAATTTGATGCGTTGTTCCGTGACTTTGTGGATAGCGAACTTTTGACCGGAGTCGAGGTTTTCGAGCCGGTCTGCCGGACCCGAGTGGTCCTGTCTTTGGCTGTGGGCGTAGGCGTGGAAGCCTGGTTGCTTATATTTCGACTGGACGAGGTCGTAGGAGCCATCGTTTCGGCTCGTCTCCGCACGGCAGGCACCTCGGCGGGGGACTGTGCAGCCACTGCTGACGGTATGTTTGTCGAATCTGCTGGCGAGTCAGATCGACTTGGCAAGCTCGTATCATTTCCCCCGACCGAGTTCCCATGCAGACTGTCCCGCTCGACCAAGAACGGCGCAGGTTCGTCCTTGATGTTGTGGTCGACGACATGTAGATCGGGAACGTCGCTCGACAACGATCTCGACAGCTTCAAGTCGAGGTCGGCAGGGTTGAGGCTGTCTCGTGACGGGTTGTGGTCGACAAACAAGTGCGAGGACCTGTTGGAAGAGGCGCCGAGGTCTGGGCTGGGAGTGGGAAAGCGGTACGTCTCGGATGCATTCGACTCGGGGGAGAAGCCGGTTTGCGAGCGGAGTGGGGTACGTTTGCTCGGGACCGGGATCTTGGTGCTGGGAGAAGATGAAAAGTCGGTCGAGGTCGGTCTCAGCGGGGTGGATCGGGTCCGAGCTCGGCGTGTGCTCGAGGCGTCCCGGTCGATGCGGGGCGAAGGGGATGTTGATGAAGGGGACGGGTAGGACGGGGTCGGGGTCGTTAAACCTTCTCCGAGGGTGCCAGATCGTTTCCTCGTGATCAGCGGGCTGGTGTGAGTTGACGAGGAGGGAGAGATGCGTGAGGTCGATGGGCTCGTCGATTTGATGGTCGAACGGGTTGCCGGTACCGGGATCCTCGAGACGACGTTGAGCGGTACCGCGAGGGTATCTGGGCGGATGGTACCCGGTGCGTCGTGAGTAGTTCCGCTGAGGTGCATGGCGTCCAGATTGTCGTGGTACTGGTGGTACGAGGGCGTAACGATCATGTCGTTTCCGAAAAAGTCGCTCGAGGTTGTTGATCAAGTGCGATGGTCTGTACTGGGTTGTCCTTTGTTCCGGCGACGACACCGAGGGATGGTCACCTTAATGCGTCGTTTAACGGGTCATGAGTGTGTCGTAAGTGAAAGTGTGAGCTATGTTTGGGAGATTGGTATCGCCAAGGGAGAGAGATGGGTATGTCGAGGTAAAGGAAACCTTGAAGTGGAATTGTTTGTTGATGAAGCTGGACGTTGGATGATGATCGTGATGGACGATGATCACGGCGGAGGCAAACGTCACAGGTTTTAGTTCCGGTGAAACTGCGTCTCGTCTTTCGACAACAGAGAGTGACAAGGACGAAGCGCTACATAGACATGAAAGAGGACGAGCAGGAATGGCTCTTAAGATAGAATCGCTTGCTTTCACGGAAGGTCCTGTAATCTACCTGGACACGCCTGGGCGACGACTGTGTTGCGCGCCAAAACAGGTCGGATATGCGACGTGCAGATATCTGAGGGGGGACCGATACATAGCTATAACGACGGCGAGTGTCGCAGCGACGAGTCTGAGAGTGCATCCAGATGAGGTTAGGCACCAGCTCCTTGATTGGAGATAAATGTTTGTGAAGCCTGGAAGACGTGTGTTGAGCGTAGGGAACGCGATCGCCGAGGGTTCGATTCCTACGAAACTCGTTGGGGAATATCGATGAGCGGCCGGAGAGAAAAGGGAGAAGAGAAGCCGCGATACAAAGGTCTGATACCGAGGGCCAGGGGATGTTCCAGTAAGATCGAGCTGGAGAGGTCTCAAAGAACCAGGGTTCCCCCGAGGTAGCCATTGGACGAACGGACTAGGGTGCGAGACGGGACAGAGGCTTTCATCGCTCATGTCGTGTCGAAGACAACATGATCAGCCGGGGCCCATGTTGAGTGTGCTTTCGGCGAGAGAGACCCTTGTCCTATCTCATCAGCGTGAGCAGCTCTCGAGCCAGCGAGCGTAACACTAGCGAAGATGCAAGGGCCGATCGAGGGGTGAAAAGCGCGAAAACGAGGCAAAAAAAAATATTTCGACACCAGTGTGATTCGAACACACGCGACAAATGCCATACCCTCAATGCATGATAGCAGGGGCACCCGTTAACCACTCCGGCATAGTGCCTGCTGTTTTTTCGGGTTTCGATTGACAACCTTATCAGCCGTAATGTTATAGCGGTCACGTGACGCGTCGGACGCGTCGTACGCGACTCCCGTATGCGACTCCCGTCGGGGGTACTTTTCGGTATTGTTATGTTGATGTAGAACTAGTACCCTTGTAATAGCTCTACATCCGTTATTACGTTTAGATGTCTACCCGTACCTTGCCTCATTCCTGCGTCCCGTCAGCCTGTCCAGGGGGATCCCCGTCGGGGGTCGCTCCCGGGCCTTACAGAATAACGGATCATCAAAGGACCCCGAATGGGGGAGCACAGGGAGGTAGCCGGATCCCCTTGCAGTTGGGTGCAAGCGGAGTACCCAACGGTCCAGATAGCCATCTGACGTTGGTAGGAGTGTTCTACCCGGAAGGAGTGCCGGTCCAAGCACTCATGTTGTTGGATTCGGGAGCGACCGGGATGTTCATGGATCGGACATTCGCGTCGCTACATGGATTCGACGTAACGGACCTCGAGACACCGCGGGTAGTAACGGTGATTGATGGTCGGGAGATCCAGGGAGGAAGGATCACCCAGAAGGCTCGTACGCTGGTACGTACGGGAGTGCACCTGGAGCTGACCGAGTTCCACCTCACCGATTTGAGTGGGTACCCGGTCGTACTAGGTATCCCTTGGCTGCGGAGACACAATCCGCATATCCAATGGGACTCCAACGCGGTGACGTTCGGGGATGTCTGCATCAGCACGGGATGCCTCAAGAGGCCCGAGACGGTGTATGCTCCGGACGAAGTAGAGGTGGAGACACGAGGGATCGACCCGTTCAAGAAGATGAAGGGGTCTATCACGGAGGATTTGGTCGTCGCACAAATGCAGATGACCCGGGAGGACGACGAGCGGGCGAGGCGCCCGGACCTGTGGGATTGGGACGTCAAACCTACAGACTCGTTCCAGGATGACCTGGACCCTCCCGAGTATATGGAGAAGCTGAGGGACATGGTACCGGAGAAGTATCATGAACATCTTGGAGCGTTCTCCAAGACGAAGGCAGATACACTGCCCCCGAAGCGATCGATCGACCATGCGATCGAACTCAAGCCCGGTACGTCGCCGACGTATCAGAAGCTCTATAATCACTCCCAGCGGGAGAGTGAGGAGCTAAAGAAGTGGTTGAAGGAGAATCTGGAGAAGGGGTTCATCAGGCCGTCGAAGTCGCCCTGCTCGAGCCCGGTACTGTTTGTACCGAAGAAAGGCGGCGAGATGCGTATGTGCATCGACTACCGTCGCCTTAACGACATTACGGTGAAGGATAGGACGCCCCTACCCCTCATCTCAGAGACGCTAGACAGGTTGAAGGGCGCGAAGGTCTACACGAAGATGGACCTCCGAGGCGCGTACAACCTGCTACGCGTAAAAGAAGAAGACATTTGGAAGACCGCGTTTACTACACGTTTCGGTCTGTTCGAATGTTTGGTCATGCCGTTCGGCCTGACCAACGCCCCCGCTACTTTTCAGCGGTGGATGAACGAGGTCTTCCAAGACCTTTTGGATGTGTGCGTCGTCGTCTACCTCGACGACATACTTATTTACTCCTCCGACCAGGAGACCCATGATGGTCAGGTCAAGGAGGTTATGAAGAGGCTGCAGGCAAATGGCCTGTATGCGAAAGCGGAGAAGTGTGAGTTCGATACGGTGGCTACCGAATTCTTGGGGTACGATATTGCCCCGACGGGGGTCAGTATGAACCCCTCCAAGGTCAAGTCCGTTTTGGACTGGGCCCCCCCGAAGAACATTCGGGGACTGCAGTCCTTTCTAGGATTCGCAAATTACTATCGGAGGTTCATTCAGAACTACTCCAAGAAGATTCAGGGAATGACGGCCCTGACGAAGAAAGGGGTGAAGTACTCCTGGACGGCAGCCGCTGACGCTGCGTTCCGGGAATTGAAAGAGTCCTTCACCCAAGCGCCTATATTGGCGCATTACAACGAGGAGCGCCAAGTGGTGCTCGAGACCGACGCTTCCTCTGGAGCGATCGGCGCGGTGATGTCCCAGGTAGGGGACGATGGGAAGCTCCACCCGGTGGCGTTCATGTCGAAGAGTCTGACGCCCGCCGAGAGGAACTACGATGTGCACGACAGGGAGCTGCTGGCCATCGTTTATTGCAGTCGGATATGGCGACATTATCTCGACAACAAGTACCCCGTTCGGATCCTGACGGACCACAAGAACCTGGAGTACTTCAAGAGGGACAAGGTACTGTCTCAACGGCAGGCGCGATGGTCGCAGCTGTTGAACCAGATCTCCTACACCCTGGAGTACAAACCGGGGACGGAGAACGGGAAGGCCGACGCGTTGAGTCGGCGGGAAGAGTTGATGGAGGAGACAGAACCGAAGCGAGCGGAGACTCTGCTCCGACCTGTCGAAGACGCACCCTCTGAGGGGTGTAGTTCGGTTGAGCGACCGCCTTTGCGGTTGAATGGCACCATCCCCGCACTGGGCGACTGGATGGTGAAAGCGCTGATACCGGCGGCGCAGGACGACCCGGTGGCGAAAGAGCTCGTAGCGCAGCTCAAGGCGGGAACCTTGGCAAACGAGCGATACAGCTTGAGCCCCACTGGGGTTCTCCTGTACAACGGGTTGGTGTATGTCCCCAACGCAGGGAACATCAAGGTAGAGCTGATGAAGCGTCTACATGACGGGAAGGCCGCCGGCCATTGGGGGCGGGACAAGACCGTGGAGCTGACCAGTAGGGACTTCTACTGGCCTGGGATGGCGAAGTGGATCGGGGAGTACGTCGCTAGCTGCAGCATATGCCAGCGCAATCGGCGGCCCCGGATGAAGCCTGTCGGCGAGCTAGCGCCGCTACCGGTACCGGCGGGACCATACGAATCGATCACTTGGGATCACATCACGGACCTGCCCGAGTCTATGGGGTCCAACTCGATCTTGGTGATCGTCGATCGGTTCAGCAAACGAGCGCACTTCGTCGCTTGCCGAAAGGATAACGACGCCACATTCTTGGCGCGGTTGTTCCTTGACCGATGGGTGTGTTTGCATGGGTTCCCGAAGCAGATCATTTCGGATCGAGGTACGTTGTTCACCTCGCGATTCTGGAAAGATTTGTGCCGCATGGCAAACGTGGAGAACAGTTACTCCACGGCGTTTCACCCGGAGACGGACGGACAGACCGAGCGAAGTAACTCCACTTTGGAGCAGTACTTGCGGTCGTACGTCAACTTCCTCCAGGACGATTGGGCGGAGTTACTCTCCATGGCGGAGTTTGCGTACAACAACGCGAAGCACTCTGCCATCGGGATGTCGCCATTTATGGCGTCCGAGGGAAGGGAGCATACCTTCTCCCTGCCAGTGCCCGGCACTAGGGAAGAGGCGGTGGAGTCGGCGGGGGAGTACCGAGACCGACTCGACGGGATCTATAAGTCGGTGAAGGAGGCGCTGGAACAGGCGCGGAAGGACATGGCGAAGTACGCCAATCGGAAGCGTACCGCCGTCCCTGACGAGGGTTACAACGTAGGGGACTTGGTAATGTTATCTACCAAGAACTTGACATCGGTGCGCCCCAGCCAGAAGCTCTCGATGAAGACGCTGGGGCCCTTCCGAATCACGGAGGTCATCGGCCAAAGCAAGATGGCGAGGAGGCTGGAACTCCCCGCGCAGTTACGCCGGGTGCACCCCGTGTTCCACGTGTCGTTGCTTATCCCCTATCGGGCCAACGAGCTGGAAGGAAGAGAGTTGGTTGAGCCACCTACCCCCGAAGTCCTCGACAACGGCGACTTGGGGTATGTTGTGTCCGAGATCGTACATTCGAAGGCGTTACGATCCGGAAGGTCCGGGAAGAAGACCCAATACCTGGTACGGTTCGAAGGGTACGGAGACGAGTCAAACGAGTGGGTCAGCCCCGCCGAGTTTGACCACGACGACAAAGTCGTTGCGGCGTTCCACAAGCGCTACCCCCATCTACCCCAGCCCGGTCGACAAGAGTACGCCGACGCTTGATGCGTTCGGAGTCCGCATCTAGGAGGGGGATCCTGTTATAGCGGTCACGTGACGCGTCGGACGCGTCGTACGCGACTCCCGTATGCGACTCCCGTCGGGGGTACTTTTCGGTATTGTTATGTTGATGTAGAACTAGTACCCTTGTAATAGCTCTACATCCGTTATTACGTTTAGATGTCTACCCGTACCTTGCCTCATTCCTGCGTCCCGTCAGCCTGTCCAGGGGGATCCCCGTCGGGGGTCGCTCCCGGGCCTTACACGTAAACACATCGAATCGGCTGGCCCTGGTGGTTTCCTCCCGATCCTACTCTGGTCTCGGCTGGCCCTGGTGGTTTCCTCCCGATCCTACTCTGGTCTTGGGCGGCAAGACCTCTCCCAGACTCGATGTCTGGCCCCCGTCCCACTCCGGCATAGTGCCTGCTGTTTTTTCGGGTTTCGATTGACAACCTTATCAGCCGTAAACACATCGAATCGGCTGGCCCTGGTGGTTTCCTCCCGATCCTACTCTGGTCTTGGGCGGCAAGACCTCTCCCAGACTCGATGTCTGGCCCCATCTCACCGTTCACTGATCTTTTTCCCAAATGCCTGAGCTGCTCTGGAAAGGTTCCACCACTTCAATCAATTGTCCTTCCCATACTAAGGAAGCGCAGGCTGGTCTCCTCCCATACAAGTCCCCGCTGCCTGTATGTGCAATCATTAAACCTTGGATCATCCAAAAGTCTATGATCCAGAGGAACAGGTGACAGACAATCTGGCCATTGAAGTCCCGCTCCTCCAATACCAGAAAAGAGTGGAGCAGAAGTACACCGCATCTCGGCGTTGTGCATTGGCGCAGGCCTAATCAGCCGAAATTCACTGTCACCTACCCGTTTGGCCTTTGCTATCGCTTCAGCGCCCTCTTGGACAATCAATACCGATCATTCCAGTAAATTCACTTCGGCTCGCCTTTCTATTAGTCACCACGCAACTGGCATGAGTCGAGGAAACAAGGGACAACGACGGCCTGGAGCACTACAACAAGAATAACACGGACGATATAGAAGTTCCGCTAGCAGCTTTGCAACAGAGGGTAGTTCAGAACTACAGAAATGCCCTGAACCATGCATCCCGACCCAGACAATGAATTGATACCGCCGGGCATCGCACGTGACGACATCTCTCAACAACAAATACTTTCTCCAACCACTTCTTTACGATTCACGATACTGGGTACTGAAGGACACCTATCAGTACCGCGTTTTATGACCACTATACGTCTCTATCCCTCTTTCCCCCATCTACGAACCATCTATCCCCATGCTGATCCACATGTATTTGCCGCGCGGTCCACATGTCCGACTTGTACGATCTGCCGCGCCTGACAAGGCGTCGTTCCACGCGCTTCCTTGATAATGGGTGGTCTACTCGTAGCGGTAGTGAACACGTACCAGTGTTCCTGGACTCGTCAGCGACTGGGTCTGGTGACCCAAAGACGTTATGCGCTCTATGGAGGCTCGGTCCACGCCCGATGGCTGACACTGTAAGGACAAACATAAGATTCGATCGTCAGGTTCATTGTATCGGCGACATGCTCTCACAACGGCTGCTTGTTCAATCCTAGTCTTTGGTGGCATGACCTCTGCCAGAAATCACATCTGGCCCCCGCCTCACTCGATCGATACACTCATCAGGGATGCGCACTCGCCGCTCGCTCAATCCGGGTTTTTGACACAACCTCTGCCAGAAATGACACTGACATGCGACCCTGTTCTGCGGGACTGATTGGACACTTGCACTCGTCCGGCTAGCTTGACCTCTTCCTGTTTACAACACGATCGGACCCGGCACTTTGTTGCCGCCGCAGTGCGCAGTATTATCGTTCAATCAGTCCATCAACGCCTTGCCAGCTGCTTGACACCCTGTCATGACCCATCGTTCCCTCTCACAACGCCAGAGACGCTACGCTTGACCCCCATTGGTCTAGGCCCTGAGTCCAGATATCTTGCTGCACCCAGCCATCAGACCCGCGCGGTCACTTTCCAAGATAACACCATCCCACAGCCACGTTCTCTCTCGCGCCCTCCAGACGTTATCAAGCAGGAAGTCTGATCCGAAACTGCAACTCTGTCCTACTGACGATGGGATAAATGGATGGATATTTTGCGACAGGTGCACCAAAGGGCTCCTTTACCTTCCAATTAACATCTGCTCAAGAAGCCGGCAATGGTCATGTCGCTCTGGATTTCGTGTTCAACCACGCTGGTAGCCAAAGCGTATGAGGAAAGCCCGAATCCGTCATGCACTCACGTTCACTGCATATTGTCGCCAATGCCATAGCGCGGATACTGTCGTTGCTTCGGGGGTCAGGATATGTCATACACGTTAGCAACGACAACCACGGAACCTCGGTGCAACCGACGTGCGGAAGAGGATTCAGCGACACCATATCTCTATGAGAGCAGTATAGGGCGATCGACGCAATCAGTAATCTGCAGAGCCCAGTATCTACACAGTGGGCCATTGCTACTTTGCTCCAATCCTATCGCCGACGCATTCTCATTGTTGTACCCGCTGGTCATCGACGCTTGTACGGAACTTCCCTCGTGGGAAGGATATCTGAGATCAGAGGCTGAAGGGAATTGTCAGAGGAGCAGATGTCCAAGTTCTTCCCTGATTTTGCCATTCCAGCTGAGCACAGAACGCCGACACCTTGCCGCGCGACCACAGGCTGTCTCCGCTCGCTCGTTCCTCATGGTAGGAACATTCAGCGCCCGCCTCTGACTTTCGTTTCGCCCAATCCCGCCTATTCATCTCGCCCATCCGAAACGAAAATAATATCGAATGGATGCTTGTCCCCACACGCGGCTTTTGCAACCAATCGTGCCGGCGAGAGTAATACTCAGGCATGACGTCTATCACCAGCGACCACTTTTTCAGACGAGGTCACCGTTGATGGTGCTCAAAGCAAACACATCCGTCTGTGAGCTACTAGGCATAAGCTCTGACCTCCATCAGTAACAAGCACAGAGTGAGCATAGAGATCTGGGTCGAGTCTCTCGATTTTCGACTCGCGCTTGTCCTTTCAAACGATCTCTCGAAGTCACGGAAGCTCTCAAGCGTTTCAAGGTCGGTGGCGCGTCTTTCGCGACGTCACGTGACACAGTTGACGAACAATAAGGTGTGTTGTTACCTCTGAAGATCGATGTCACTGAGAAGCACACCAAGACACCCTGTTGTTTGTCATATAAACAGGTCTTCAAATTCACCAGCTTAAGAGGCAGCTCGTACTCATCCTGTAAGCTCTTGCTGTCGTCTCGTTGTGATAGCGGCCTGACCCACAACAATCCAGGATCTACCGACAGTCGCGAATCGGATCGAGCCGCGGTTCTTTCGGTTTGTCAACTAGACCTGACGTCCCAGATTGAGGTCCGGGCCTCTTTTTACCTGATCTTTCCAAAGGTAAATCGATGCTGCGCGGCTTATAGTGAAGATGAACTGACCACGTTCGATGCTGGCTCGTCAGAAATGTTTCCATTATCGCAAAGGCTCGTTCGCTACATTACCGACATCATCACGACGACAACTACAACTTCCGTCAAGCCTACATTCGCTTCGACGCCCATAGCTTCGACGAACCCCCTCACTCCGGAAAGCCGTAAGGTCTATAAGGCCTTCAAGACCCCTGCTCACGAATTGGAAGCGAGGAGGCGTTATTACCACAGCGAGCAAGGCCAAGCGTACTTCAAGCAATATACGCGCAAAGAAGACTCCACACACGCCTAATGCGAGAGATTGTGGAATGTGAAAAGGACATCAATAACGCACGTTTAGCGAACTACCCGCTCGGGGACATTGAGTACCGCAAACTGTGCTTGAAACACGCTATCCGAGCCTGGAACAAGGAAAAGGCCGAGCGACCAGAAGCCGCAAGGAGATCTGAGGCCAGACGGGAGCGTGAGCGGCTTCGCTCGCTCGAGAAGAAGAAGCAGAAGGACTCGATGGTGAGTCAGGCTTCGTATTAGACGCTTGCTGCGTAGTCCTTAACTCATACCAACTCTAAATGTAGCCATAGACTAGTCGAGGCCTGCCCACCTCTTGTCGTCGAGGCGCCGCTGGCGTCTCGTTTGGCAACACTGCGCTGAACGGAAGGAAATATGCAAAAGTACGAATATTTTACGAGTCCTCACGACCTAGACTGTAAATTAGAATACGCGCACTGCTCTTGGCCCACTTGTAACAGACGACCCCTTTATGAATACTCCCCTCACCTCTATCGGTGAGCTGCTCGTCGACCGTTCCATCCGTTCAATCGTGATCCGCGTGCTCTTATAGACGCTTCATTCAAGAAACCTGATGGACAGAAAGAAGCCGCCGATCGATCCCGCTGAGCCAAGCGTCCAGGTTTCCTGGCTCCGGGATATGGAGACGTCTTAGCGGACTTATCCGGGAAGAGGAAGAACCTGAATCAGAGGAAGTCCCGAGGTAGAAGCCGCGATGACTCGCAATCCATCGAGCATTATATGCCCCGCAAAACAAATATCAAATCCCCAACCGGAATATCGTAACAATCGGAGCAGTCGAAAGATCGAGTTTTAGAGAAGGATTTGATTATGTGATACGATAAGTCAGTCTCACGTCGGAGGAGTATCAGGCTTCGTGCTGTTTCAGACGGTCGGTCCTGGCGTCGCATGGGGAAGTACACGGTAAGGAATATGGGAAAAAGGGTGGGGGAGGGGGGACGACAGGATTTTGGTGTCTGAGTTATTGCGTATCTGATCCCATGGCGGCCGTTGTCGAAACAATGTCGTGTTTAGCGCGCCTACTTATGGTGGCTGCCATGATCTGGGGAAAGGTTACGGCTTTGCGCATCAACCGGTCTCAAGTCACCAACGCCACCGAGTACCGCAAGGAGCTGCTTGGAATGCAGCCAGCCGATCGCTGTCACAGTCTCATACGCGTAGCGATCGCTCAACGGGTGTGACCGTCGTGCGCCAGGCAGACTTGGCATTTGCCATTGGCACAACGCTCCGAGATGAAAACGGAAAACCGTTGAGACTCACCTCTGGCCGGTACAGAACGGAAAAGGGTAATCGGCAACTTCCGGATTCGACGTCGGGAGCATATACGCCGTTTCGACAATCGTTATCGATCATCGGCTCAGACGGATATCGTTACTGACGAGAATCAAAACACCGTCTTTGATAATAGGTGGTATCAGAAGTGATCGCCGGACTGGAAGCGCTCGAATCGCGTCGACAGGTTGATGCCTTCAGTCAAGGCGCTTTGGGACAGGGAACCACTCCGCCGCTTCCTTGAGGTTTGGTTGATATTGATCTCTTCGATGTCCTATAGGATGTCTGCATTAGCGGTTCATCTGCTATGAACAGTCGTAATGCGGGGCCACTGCAATCTGGTTGTATGTGTGAGTGGATGCGAGAGCTTCTGAATGGCTGTCCGGCCAAAGGGTCGTCGCCAAAACAAAGGGTAGTTCACGAGCCAATGGCCCTTTGTCTATGTCGCGGGGAACGACCTGATATATAAACCTACTCGGCAACTGTTTGCGAACAAGTGTGATCGTATGATAGACTCGACCGACGACCACCAAGCGAATTACAAAATGTCAACAACCGATCCTTCGAAAGACCAGCTAGACCATACACCCGGCAAAGTCATATACGACAATGACGCAAATTGGCACCGCATCACTCAAGATCGCGCTGCCATGCTAAAAGCAATCCATGACGAGCGCAACCCTCAACGTATGCGTGAAATGATGGCCAGGTTTGTCAGCTCAGACAGTCAAGGCAATTTTGACATCCGTTTGCCCTTCCGTTGTCACTACGTATGTGAGATGTGATCCCCAAGGACGATATCAAGCTGATATTTGGCAAACAGGGCTACAATATTTGTATTGGGGATGGCAGCATAATCAACCGGAATGCTACAATTCTTGATGATGCCAAGGGTGAATCTGCTTCTCTTGATGACTGCATTGGGACTCACTGACAGCCCCAAGCAGTCACTATTGGATGTGGTTCCCTCTTAGCAACTGATGTCAAGATCTACACTCTTACCCATGCTTCCAATCCTGATGAGCGCCTGCAAGACAATCAGGCAAACAGCGAGTATCGATACCCAGTCACAATTGGTAACAACTGTTGGATTGGTGGAGGAGCAATCATATTGCCAGGTGTCACAATTGGGAATGATGTCACAGTTGCTGCTGGAGCGGTTGTCAACAAGGATGTTGAGAGTCGATGCCTTGTTGCTGGTGTTCCCGCCAGAGTTGTGAAATGGTTCCCCAAGGCGGAATGAAGCAGAGTCTTAGGGCGCTCTTCTACCCAATCTGACTGTCTGTAGGTGTAACAAGCCCGTCACGACACGACTACCTTTTACCCAATATGGCCATATGATAGCATTCTCTGACACTTATATCATTGGTTGAACTTTGTTGGGAGCACCGTGGATATCAAATGGACACATATCGATAAGAGCTCGATATTCGAAACGCCTTGTGTATTCAGACCCGTCATCATGTGTTGATTAGATGAACTTTCGGCCAATGTGTCCGTGGTTCCTCCGGTGGATAATCCAATTAAAGTGATGTCGCAATCAGCGACGAGGCTGCATTTTCAACAATGGGAAGGGCCAGTGTTGCCCGCCAGGAGGTCGCAGACCGGAGATCAAGATCCTTGCTAAATTGCAAACCGCAAAAGAACACACAGGCCATTGCAGTACGCGCATGACCACCGTGCGAGCCACTGGCAAGATAGAGGACAGCTGACGCCCGATTTTGCCACATCGAACTATCTGCGACATAAGACCTGGTCACGATAGACGTCAGCTTGAAACAGCGCACCGCGTACCGCGATGATAGCTCGACACGACGCAATTGAAAGCAGGCCAGCCAAACAGGAGACAACAGAAACGTAATCACATCAATCGTCATTAATATTGTTCGCTACAAAAGTCAACGAAATGCGTCTATCCAGGAAACTAAAGATTGCAAGTCCTCGTTTAGTCGACTATCGTTTCGCAAGAGGAAGAATCAGCTATCGGATTCAGTAATCAAGACGTGACCTAGTTAACTCACCCTCCTCGACCTCGGGACCGCTGGCGTCGCCGGCACCGGCACCAGGGGCACCACCGGGCATGCCGCCGGGGGCACCTCCCTGAGCGTACAACTTCTGCATCATGGGGTTGGCGAGACCCTCCAACTCGGTCTGCCTCTCCTTGATCTCCTCGATGGAAGCGGACTCGGAAGACTCCTCCAAGAACTTGAGGACCTCGTCGAGCTTCTCCTTCACGGGACCCTTGTCGGCGTCGCTGAGCTTGTCGCCGGTCTCGGGGCTCTCAAGAGTCTGCTTCAAGCTGTGATGGCGGGCCTGGTCAGTACGTACGCAACATACAGGGGAATGTGAATCGGCTCACCTATAGGCGTAACTCTCCAATGAGTTCTTGGCAGCTGTCCTCTCCTTGATCTGCTCGTCCTCGGCGGCGTACTTCTCGGCGTCAGCAACCATCCTGCAATGAGAGGCATAAGGTTAGCATATGAATTTGCCTCCGAGGGGAACCGGAAGCAAATTTGCTTCCGGTGGAAAAATGCGCCCCTTTCGATGTCCTCTTTAGAGAGCCTGCCCTTGTCGTTGGTGATGGTGATCTGTCGGAAGGCGTAAGATATAAGCCAAGGGTACGCGGAACGCATTCACGGTTATGCTACGTACCTTTTGGGTCTTTCCGGTTCCCTTCTCGAGGGCCGAGACGTTCAAGATACCGTTGGCGTCGACGTCGAAGGTGACCTCGATTTGAGGAACTCCTCGAGGAGCAGGGGGGATACCCGAAAGGTCGAACTTTCCGAGCAAGTTGCAGTCCTTGGTCCTGGCTCGCTCTCCCTCGAAGACTTGGACTGCATGATCGAGGTCGATAATGGATCAGCACGAGTTCTGATAGTAATGTTGGAAGGGAACAGCAAACTCACTCAAAACTCCGGGCTGGTTGTCAGCATAAGTTGAGAAGGTCTCGGACTTCTTGGTGGGAACGGTGGTGTTCCTCTTGATCAAGGGGGTCATGACACCTCCGGCGGTCTCGATACCCATGGACAAGGGGGCAACGTCCAAGAGGAGCAAGTCCTGGGTCTTGGAAGAAGTGTCACCGGTCAAGATGGCGGCCTGAACGGCGGCACCGTAGGCAACGGCCTCGTCGGGGTTGATCTGTGATGAGATGAAGATTGGTCAGCGATGTCGTCCATGAAACACTAAACGCAGAACATGCTCAAACTCACCGATCGGTTGGGCTCTCGGCCAGAGAAGAAGTCGGAGACCAACTTCTGGATCTTGGGGATACGGGTAGAACCTCCGACCAAGACAATCTCGTTGACGGTCGACTTGTCCATCTTGGCGTCCCTCAAGACCTTCTCGACGGGGTCCATGGTGGATCGGAAGAGGTCCTGGCAGAGCTCCTCGAATCGGGCACGGGTGATCGAGGTGTAGAAGTCGATTCCGTCGAACAAGGAGTCGATCTCGATCGAAGTCTGGGCGGCGGAAGAGAGGGTTCGCTTGGCTCGCTCACATGCGGTTCGGAGTCGTCGAACGGCTCGGGCGTTGGGGGACAAGTCTGGCAGAGATCACAAACGCTTTAGTTACGGACATCGAGCCGTCAATACCATCGACATCGACTCACCCTTCTTGTTCTTCCTCTTGAACTCCTGGACAAAGTGGTTGACGAGACGGTTGTCAAAGTCCTCACCACCCAAGTGGGTGTCTCCGGCAGTAGCCTTGACCTGCGATGTCCAAGAGCGAGTACATCAGCAACGCGATTCCAATCGCGCGACATCTCGACCCAAGTCCCCGCGACTCACCTCGAAGATACCCTCCTCGATGGTCAACAACGAAACGTCGAAAGTACCACCACCCAAGTCGAAGATCAAGACGTTCTTCTCGCCCTCGCTCTTCTTGTCCAAACCGTAAGCGATAGCGGCGGCGGTAGGCTCGTTGATGATTCGGAGGACGTTCAATCCGGCGATGGCACCGGCGTCCTTGGTGGCCTGCCTCTGCGAGTCGTTGAAGTAGGCAGGGACGGTGACGACGGCGTCCTTGACGTCACCTCCAAGGTAGGCCTCGGCGGTCTCCTTCATCTTGACGAGAACCATGGAAGAGATTTCCTCGGGGGTCTACAGGCGATGGACGAGAGGTCAAGGGTTAGCGAGACGCTCGGTAGGGAATATAAAACAAGTCCGAGGCGACTCACGAACTGCTTCTCCTCTCCCTTGTACTCGACCTGGATGACGGGCTTGCCGGCCTTGTCGATGATCTTGTAAGGCCAGTGCTTCATGTCGGCCTGGACCTCCTCGTCGGCGAACTTTCGGCCAATCAATCGCTTGGCGTCGAAGACGGTGTTGTAGGGGTTCATGGCGACCTGGCGAATGCGAGTCAGGAAAGTTAGCAAGGATGTCGCGGCCAAGCTCAAGTGTCAGGAGAAGTAATTCACCTGGTTCTTGGCGGCATCACCGATGAGTCGCTCAGTATCGTTGAAAGCGACGTAAGAAGGGGTGGTTCGGTTACCCTGGTCGTTGGCAATGATTTCCACCCTGAAGTTCATATCGAGGAGCAACAAGTCAGCAAGCGCCCCTCAGCAGTGTATTAGCAAAAGCCAAGCCGACTCACCTGTCTTGCCTGAAGACGGCAACACAAGAGTAGGTGGTTCCGAGATCGATTCCGACGGCAGCGACCATTTTGACTGAGTTTTCGTTTGGTAGGTTTGTGGTAAAAGGGGTTTGTTGTAAAGAGGCTTGTAACGATCTACTTTCGTTGCCTGGTTGAGTTGTCTTTTTATTTGTTTGGTCTGTATGAGAGACTTTACTTGAGAGACTTCAAACGGGACATCGAAAGGTTCTTGTCGAGGGATGGTGTGGTGTGTGTGATTCTTATAAAGGAGCATCCGCCCTAGGGAGCGGTTGGGGCGATTTTCCGCGCGAGAGCGAGGCTGACGGCATCGAACTTGCTAGCATATTCGAGCATTCTCGAGAAAGATGTGGCCATACAATGGGCGAGCAACCTCTCGAAGACACAGGTACATGCGAGTAATCCCTCGATCTTGCTAGGCTACACTCGCATTTACAGCATAAAGACTAGCATGCCGGTAGCTGCCATGACTATCGACTTCCACCTGATGTGTTGCTTCCAAGAACGTTCCCGAATTCACCCCAGCTACCCTCGGGAAACATCCGCGCGGGGTAATTGAACGAAGCGCAGCGAAGAAGATGACGAAACACGAACGCCACCCCCGTGATAATCGTGCGCTTCTTTTTGGCACGATAAACCTTGATTTCACGCATCCAAACGCGTTTCATGTCGACGTCCGCTAGATCGCTATACATGTCGCTATCTTGGCGGTGAGCTCGAGAGACCGGCTCATACGTCCAAACTTGTCTGCTCTAACGTATATGTTCCAGTAGGGGCAAGTGTTCCGATTCATCAGGCTGGACGGGAAGCCTGAAACTAGAAGGAGGTTCACCAATCGTACCCGCATTCCGATCGATGTACAAACCTATCGTCCTGAAATTGAGAATTTTGTATCATACGAACTCGACCACAAATAGATCCTCCTTCGTTTCGGTAACCGAGAGCGGGTAGGTAGGGTTCCCACACAAACAGGGGAGCCAGAACCTTCTCCGTGACCTCATAGTGGCCCATCTTGGTGATCTTCGACATTGGGAACTTGATCAAGAGCCTTGTCATCAAAGCAAGCCAGCACCGAGGGGACCGGAGCGGCTAGGGTCGATATGTACGAACAGACTCTCGACACAATGATGCAGCCGTGTTTCATCAAAGCGGTCTATCTGTCATCTCTCATCGTGTCGAAGACGCGCTCGTCAACGTTTGAGGGTCTAGACTGCAGGGCGATATCGAGGTGATGCTTCCTGTTGCCCTTTGCCTCGTCACTCCCCCGATCTGCAGCATCCTCAGGTCTGGCCTGCCTTAGCCACACGCAAATCTCTCGTACGCAACAGATCTCGAAACGCAAACACTGTCGCCCTGTCAAATGACCGGGTCGCACAGACCTCGTTTGGCAAAGATGTAAAGGAGTTGCGGAGGAAACGCCTTGTGAAGCGTTGGGACGCACTAGCACACACACTCGAATCCTACGTATTGTCCCCAAAGACTTTCGTCACTTCAAGAACGTCGTAAGGTGTCTAATGACCCGCTCTGTCAAGCTCGATCTGCTGCGAGGCGGAAACTTTCCAGAACGAACTTTGCGGCTCGAAAGATACCCTCTCATACCGAATGCTGGTCCCTCTTCGATGTCGATGATTATCGCGCAGAATCCCTAACAACGAATTCGGCCCGGTCGTGATCCTACGGCCCAGTATAGCAAGCCCAAACTGCTGTGGTACCCCAACATTCTGGTGAGCCAAAGAAGAGCTCAACCGTTAAGTATAGCGCGTCCATGAAAACGCTCAAGGGTATAGAAAGTGGGAATGTATTCGCACTGCGAAAACAAGATCGATCGTGAGAATATGACTCGTTCAGTGAACAACGATGCAATCGCGACAGCAAATATGGTGAATTATAATATTGGATGTTTGCGTATGTGTACTGGCTACATGATTATCAATCTAAAAAATCGCAAGTCTGCTGCAGTGACCCCGTCAATTTGACATTTGCACTTGAAGCATCTAAATTCTCCTTCCAGTTTGGCGAATCAATCAACGATTCCGTCTGCTCCTCTAGCCTTCCTTCCACTGCGCTATATGTTGCTCGTCGCTTAGACCTCACGGCCGACAGCGGTAGCGGTGCTGTGTCGGGGCTCGGCGACACCGACGGCGGTCGAGTCGGCCCTGGCGTTCTTCCTCATGGAGTCCAACTCGGCGTGCTGGGCAGGGTGCGAGATGAGCGAAGCACCCTCGGAGAATTTACCACTGCAAAATACAAGCAACGAAAGATAATCCCGATCAGTGATCTGCCCGTGTGACTACACATGCGCCCTGACGATACTCACGACTGGAGCTGCATCTTGGTGTAGTCGACCTTGGACAACATGTAGACGTGGAACAAGGTGAAGACGGGCTTGGCGACAAAGTCGAGCACTCCGTAAAAGACCATCTCGGAGGTAGGGGTGATGTAGTTGCCACCGTCGGCAAGACCCCAGGCGATGGGGTAACCAGTCCAGACGACCGAGAGGATGACAGCCGAGGTAACGTAGGCTCGCTTGAAGTCTGAGAGCGGAGAAAGAGAGGACAGGGAGTGACAAGGTGATGAGCAACGGATCTTCGACTAGAGCATGGGCGCTGCGTAAATGACGTACCAGGTCCGAGCAAGGTAACCGATCGCATGGCCGGCCACAAGAGGATGAACCAGATGTAGACCAAGGCGGCGCATCCAAAGGCAAAGTAGCCCCACTTGTACGAGCTGACGACCAGACCTCCGACAAGACCGGTGATGATCATGACCTCGTCGAAGAAGATCAAGGCGATGATGTCCGACAGGGGGAGTCCGGTGGCGAGGACGAGCTCGAGCAAGAGGCAGGGGGTGGTGATGACCCAGTCGATGTACCTGACATACCAGATCTGTCGGGTGTAGCCAACGTCGTAGAACTCGACATAGACGGGAGTGGCACCGAGATCGGACGCCATGGAGAAGTATGCCTGGAAATGGTCAAGTCGGGGCCAGAAAGGCGGAAAAAGATCAGCCCGGTCCGTTCTGCAGGAGAATTCGCACCGCGAACACTCACGATGGACGCCGTGGTCAAGATGATGATGCTCAAGTAATGGAAGGTCCTCCTACCCTTGGGGAGGGTGAAGCACCAAGCCATCATGAGGATGTCGGTGAACAGCATGGCGGCAAAGATCGCCCACAAAAAGTTGGACGCCTTGTAGTTGATGTTCTGTAGGCAGCAAAGATTAGACCAGATCGTCAGTCAAACCGACCGACTTCGATTATTCCAGATGGATCGGGACCACCTACGATGTCCGCATTGGGAGGGTTGACCTCGAGTGCTCGGTTGACCATCTTGCAAGGATGTGTTTGCTATCGACTTGGTTTGGGTGAGAAGTGTGGTCGAGTGTAGCGAGATTGATCAGACTAGTTGGTGGTGGCAAGTGGGATCGTCCAGGTTCTCCTGACCCGACCAGATCGACGGCTGTGATCTATATACGTGTGCCCCAGCAGCTGGTAGCTAGCAGCGGCCTAGGCAGTTTTTTCGGAGAGCTGACGTAGACGACTCAGGGTTGATACCGCGAGGGGGAGAGGAGTGAGTAGTGTGGCTGATGACGATCGAGGATGTCAGCTGGTTGGATAGAAAATAGAAATTGACCTCGCTCGCGATGACCGACGACGACGACGAACCGAAACACAACCAAGAGGCGGATCGAGCCGTCCCTCTCTCTCTCGCGCCTCTTGGCTCGATCTGGAGCTGCTTACGTCGTCCTCGCGTGACAATCACCGGACAGAGACAGGGGCGGCGATGACGACAGGTCTTTACCCGCTCTCTAGCCCTCACGTGAGGGAATATGGCAGGAGACCGACGAGGGACCGGAGGCTTCTACCGCGCATAGGTCGGCGCTAGCGACGATCTCGACTGCTTCTCCAAAATGATGTCATACCTGATGCCGATGGACGTGCCGAGTCTTGTCGAGATATGGGTTCAATTTGCTACTGTAGTACTGTAGCACTACTCTCGTACTATCGAGGACGAGCATGGATAACAATAGAAGACCCGGTGTTTGATGTGATGTTGCATCTAGCGGGACGGACATCTACATTCATAACAAGGACATCACACTCTACGCCCCGCTCTGCTGCGACGCGAGCTCTCTCCCCTTGACTTTGCCCTTGCGCTTGAGCACCTCCCACTGCTCGGGAAACTCGCTCTCGATCATCCTCCTCACCTCGATCCACTCCGACTTGCTCCTCCAGCTAAACTTGACGAGCATCTCGAGCACTGGTAACTCGTCCTGATCTACACGGGAAAGCAAGGTCGTCCTCTCGTCCGGGCCCAACATGCCGTCCGACCAGCTTCTCTTGAAGGGACCCCTGACGACGTCGCACGCTTCGGTCAGTCTGCCGCATCGACACAGACACTCGATCCATGATTTCCAGTTGCCATAGCTGCACCGGATCATGTCCCGCCCATGGGCCCACTCCCAGATCTTTCTCGCCCGAGATAGGTTCCCCGAATACCCACAAGCATCGAGAATAACGCTGAGCGCCGGACGATAAGCTACGCGTTGCAAGCTCGTCTGCCTCCCGTCGGCCGAAGATTCCCTCTCCATCCGGTGTCGAGCGACAATCTCGTTCCAGAGTTCGAACGTCTCTGGCCAGAGCTGGAGCTGATTGTAAGCGTCCATGAGCGCGATCAAGAGGGGCAGGTCGACGTCGAGGAAACTGTCCAACTTGACGATCGAATGGATCTTTTGAATCGTCTGGATCGTATTCCCCGCGATCTTCTCGTCCAATCCCGTCGACTCGCCCGACCCGCTCGCTCGCTCCTTTCTCCTTCGACGCAGGTACCGCGTATACTCGTTGACCATCATCGTGTATACCCGGGCCTGAGGAGGGATCGCAGCGTCCCGCATGTCTCGCAGAAACTCGAAAGTGAGCTTAGGCAGTGGCGACGGACTTTTGGGCAAGACGAGCCGGATGAAATGGAGGATGATATCGAGATAATCTTGTTCGTCCATCATCATCGGGTCCAGAGCGCGAACGTAGGAATACGCTCGAAAGGCATCGTGGTGCGTTTGAGCCCGATCCATTAGGTCGAATGTCAATCTCATAGCGGTCGTTTGACCAAGAACGACGTGCCGCCGACGCATCTCGTCCAGCAAGGAGATAGCATCCGGTACAGCGTTGTTCCCAACGACCGCACCTTCCAGACAGACCGCATAGATCGACTGCAATGCTTCATCCCGATCGACTATCGTCATCTGCCCACCCCGCAAGATCTCGTCCGACTCGTCCATCGCCGCTCCTAGATCCGACCGAACATTGTTGATCCGCGTATAGTCCGGCGTCCTCGCTCTGCTTGAATCCTCCAATCGGTCTACGACCTGTCTCGCCAAGGGAATCGACACCCTCGCACCTGCCCTGACAGCGTTTTCGTACGCCGTATAGACAAGTTCCCTCCGTTCTTCCTCTCCCAGCTCCTCCGCGCGATCTACCGTTCGTACCACCTTTTCAAACGCTCGTTCCCAAGTTTGATCCTCCGGATCCAAGCCTAGGAGCGCCGTCGTCTCCCAGACCTTGTCGATATACCCGTCCGGCAAGCTTTGAATCGAGGTAGTCGAAGTCTCTGCGTCATGGTCGAGCTTGGAGAAGAGAAGCAGCTCAAAGGTTTCCTGATTCGGAGAGATCCCCGCTTGCCTCATATCTTTGACAGTCTCCTCGATGGCCGCATTCCCGGAAGGACCCTCAACCTGGCCCACTCGTATCCGTTCCCGAATATGCCAATTCCATCCTTTCACACCTAGTGTACCCTCCTTCTTTCTGGTTTCCAAATTCCGCCGTAATTCGTCGTACATCCCATCCTGCTCGCCGACCGAAGCGCCAAGATGAACGGAATTCAAAACTCCCACTATGAGCTCTTCATCTGTATCCAGCCCGGCACCTTGCGCCACGTCGTAAAACCTTTTATTATCCCCTGCTCGGGGAAAATCTCCTATCACACCCCTGAAAACCGCCAGCCGTTCTTCCGGTCCCGATCCTTCATACTTGGCCAGCGTCTCCAAGACGGTGCGCACGACCCATTCCCTCTCTTTATCCGAATACCGTGTCTTTCCTCCTCGTAACAATCCCCGGAGTACGAGTGATACCACCTCCCCTGGCAGGGTCAACAAGTCCGGGTAGATTTCCTTCTTGTCTTTCAAAGTGAAGAACGTCCTCTTGAAGTTGATATGTTGGTGCAGATGATACGCGCTTTTAACCCAGGCAAGCGTTCCTACGAGTCCAAGCTGACGAGGAGTGACATGAGGGTTGGTAAACGTCAAACGGAGGGCCTCTTGTAGATCCTTCTGGTTGTTGGAGGTGGAGAGGAGGTGGAGGCCTTTTTCGAGTAGCGGAATAGGTACTACCAGATCCGGAGGTGTGTCGGACGATGAATTCGTATTCGTCGCGGGCAGGAGGAGGAGTCTTTTGTACGTTGTTCGGAGGAGAGGAAGGTTGTTGGTAGACAGGGCACGCTCGAAATCGTTCAAGAGGATGGTGTTCGTGGCAGATGAGCCCGAGGCTGAACTCGAGGCTGTGGTAGGTACAGCAGTAGCCGTAAGGACTGGGGTGACGGTCTTGTTGCTATCCAATGTTGCTGGTTTGTTGCGTTCGAAGAACGAGGAGAATGCCGAGAAGGACGAGGCGGATGTCGTAAAATGACGAGTCGACGTCTGTTTCGCTGCTGTTCGCCTGTGATTGTGACGATCGTTCCACCGCGCCGAGCGGTTCCGCACATCTTCGATGTTGAATCTGGGCTATGTAATCAAATCATTGACATGAGCTCTCAAGAACTAAACCACGTTGTCATGCGGTGCGACGGCTTACCACCGTCTCTCTGCTCAGCAAGGGCCGAGTGCCGCATGTCGAGCAGCACTGCGTGCACGACCGCGTCAGTCGGCTAGATCGCAGGTGACTCATACTTTGCTAGATCGACTGAGGGATCTATCTGTTCCCTTAGGGCCGCTGTAGCTCGCAGAGACATGCGACTGCGAACACCTTTGACATGTCGATATGAAGTTACCATGAAGTCGTAATTGTCACTTCCTCGTCCAAGATTCCAGAGTTGCGGTTTACTGAGGGTCCATGCTCTAGTCGACTAATAATAATGATTATTAGGTAAGCCGGGCATTTCGTCGTGGTGCTGTGATATCCGCGGTGCAACTACCCTTCCCCCTCGTCTCATCTCTCCCGTTTACCCAACCACAACTCGAGCAAAGTACCCCGACCTTCGACATCGTTCAAAGCTTGACATACCCCCGATCCGCCCATCTAATATACCACAGACCGCTACCGCCCATTACCACAAGAGCAGATCAAGATGCGTCCCACTGCCCAGGTCGAGAGTTTGATGCCTACCGGTATGTCGCAGGGTTGCATTATAGGGTAGAGCCTTCCACCGGGGAATAGGGACTGACCGTTTGCCGCTGTTACTCTTGTTACCAGGCAAGGCCTACGTCAGTTCTTCGTCCCATGAAATACCGAAGCCAAGGACTCCCAGACTGACGAACATCCGTTCCTATTTTCTGATTTATTCAACTCGACCTTGATGCCGGACATCGGATTGCGGATAAATAGATCGGATGGTGGGGTAACATGGGTGGACCCAAGCAGAAGGGTGTCATCACCTACGGTAAGCCGCTTCACAGGTTCTGAGCGTTCAATCGCAAGGTGTAGGACTGATCACGGTCATTTACAACATACCATGTGATCCTGGAAACATCGTGTCGGCTGGATTTCATGGTCGTAACAACGCATCGATTGTGCAACAATAATCTACCCACAACCTACCCCTCAATCATATCTCGCATCACCTTGAACCTCCAAATCCACCTCGTTCTGATCTTCCAGCCGTTTCCCCCTCGCGTCAGCGAGCCATGAAGGGTGTCTTCCACGGATACATATTCAACGGATTCAGCAGGTTCATGAGGCAGGCGCCTTATGTCTTGTTGCCCGCTAGTGTCGGTCAGTGCTGGGTCTGGATTTCGAGGGTCGCGGCGCTGGGGATTCAATTCGAAGGCTGATGTCGATGGTTTGCTTTTTATGTCCGATTGTGCTATGCTGTGGGGGATGTTCGAAACCTCGCTCTCGAATCAACATGAACCTGGAACTATAACTCAATCCAATACCCTTGACGGATATCTACCTCGGCCTCAATCGACCTTGCGTTTTCTCTTGACGGATGGGCCTCGACCTTGATCGTCTCTTTGCGAATCGCAGGTTACTCGGTCTACTCGTGGGCCAAGACCAAGTACGAGTGGAACAACTCGAAAGAGGTGAGTTGCGCGTCTACTATTGCTAGAACCCCCTCCCCCCCTTGTTCCTTCTCTTCCCTAGCCTCTCGAGCTTCGAGGATTCCGTACCAAGAGTCAAGAAGCTCATCGTTTCTTTTGCGATCTCTAGGGCCACCACATCCTCGCCCAGCAGGCCGGTGGACACTAGAGGCAGAGCAGTCGCGGGTTGTAATTGTTTTTCGCATACCGGACCTTTTCGAATACAAGGGTTTCGCGTAAAGAGGTTCGGGATGGATCCAATAAAATATCATTCACGTTGAAAAGCTCGAAAAGACAACACGACGATGACGTTGGTACGAGTCGGTTTCTGAGCGATATTGGCGGTTAGAAAGTGGACCGGCTTGGCATCATACGGATTCCTTAACTTCGGTGACTCGAGCCTTCGCTTCAGCCCTGGATGGTTCACCAACAGCGGCTCTGGAGGGTCTGGCGACAAGAGCTTGAGCGGCAGGCCAATTACCGCTCATCCAGGAGACGTTGTCCAGCCCTTAATCAGTCTCGCCACCACATATCATGGCTCTGTGACCATAGATACCAGATCTGCTCGAGGATACTTGTCGAAGCCCATAGCGAAGTGGAGTCAAACGCAACTCCACACGAAGGCCAAAGTTCACCGCAATAGGATATAGCTCATGCAACTCTACTGTGAACCAAGCGTTGGTCTCTGACCGACGTTCCCTCACTGCGTAAAATTCTGCCTCGTTCGTTTGATACCGATGTGACAACCTTGCAACTCGCTACTCCGCTCTACAACACATCAGACGCAAGAGTTTTCTTGCTGAATGTTGCGCAGTCACATGTAGCGCTTAGATTGACCAGTGTATAAAGCTAAACATGCAATACAATTCACCAGGTAGGCTACATCAATGGAACAGCACACAACGTTACAATCATCTCGAGATGAGATTCGGTATGACGAGCAGGTCTACGAGGCGGTACTGAATGCGCCCGTCGACTCCTTCTTGTCTTGGTCCGCCATCTCACCCTCCCTTTCGAGCTGTTCAGCGTCAAGGATCTCGTCCTCTTGTTTCGTCGAGGCACTCTTTTCGATAGAGGCACCTGCGAGCGAGACACGAGGAGCGTGACGCAAAAGAGCCGGGTCGGTCTTTCGCAAGGGTTTCTTGAGTCGGCGACGGGCGACCTGCATCGAGATGAATCAACAACTTTAGCGTTCGACGATATGCCACTGTACTGGACAAGCTTGACTGACCATGACTGGCACGCTGCTCTTTTGCACGAGGTAGTGCGAGGTCGATCCCAAGAGGATACTTTGAGCAGAACGCATATGTCATTAGCAACGCTTCTCGAGCGCAGACGAAAGGGGATCCTCCTGCCACATACCCCTGTAGTTTACCAAGACCTCGCGATCCAACAATCACCATAGTCGGTTCCAGGTAGTCGATCAAGTCTGATGGACAAACCTTTTAGCAGCAAAAAGACCATAGCTACGAACAGCGTTCGATCTCACCCAAAAGCATGTGTCTAGCGTTCTTGGAATGGATCGCTTGGCAAGTGACGGTCACGTTCAACTTGGTCCTCTGCAATAGACCGGTAACTTGTCGAACAAGCTGAAGAGCGATACCCTGTCGTTCTTTCTGTACGCGGAGCTTAGCAACTCGGTCTTGTTCGTTGGGGTTTTTAGGGTCGACTGCAAAGCGGACCCTTGATCAGATCAAAGTTTTCTTTTCAGTGGCCGAACAGTGAGCAAGACTTGCTCTTTGAATCGGTCTCGATGACAGTGGTAACGAGCAATTCGTCACCATCTCGAGCGACCGTACCTGTGGAAGACTTGGATCAGTGTCATTTCCACATCGAGGTGCAGAAGGTCACGCTCACCTATCGCCCACTGCAAAGCGTATCCGGCCTCCTCCGACAGATCACTCAGCACCACATACGACCTCAGCTTCGTCCCAGTCTGCTCGAGCGCTTCATCGGGGTCGCCTTGAGTCATCCTGATTGTACATCGGTTCCTGCCAAACTCGGGTCGGCTGGTCTCGAGGGGCTCGGGCTCAAATTTGGTCGCCTTTTTCCGCTTCCCGCCTTCGTCCTCTGGGGAAGGCGCTCGACGTGTCATGGTGGATTGCTGGAACACGGGTTCGGGTGGTCGAATCACGTTGGGCCCTGGGAACGAAAAGTCGATCAAGCTTCTTATCACATCTACGGGTGATGAGCTTGCACTCACCCTCGCCCAGAACATCAACTTCGACTTCGACCGCTTCACCGTTAGCGTCTTCGAGGACCCCAGTTCCACCCAACCCAGCGGCATCTCCCTCAAAGTAGATGGCGTTTGCTTCGGTATTTTTCTCCGTCTCTTCGTCGAACACATCTTCCACCCATCCGTCCTCGCCAACAATCTCGTGACTCAAGGACGATTCGTCGTAATCCAGATCCGTTTCAGTCTCGCCATCGGTGTCCTCGTCCGACGCGTCGTCTTCATCGCTGTCTTCGGCATTGTCACCGACACGTCGCTTGGCCGAGAACGCGGTCGATTTAGGCCGATAGCCTCGCGAACTACTGGTAACGCTCTCCCCATCCGATTCGGCGTGTTCAGACAAGGCCCCGACCGGGGAGGTCTCCCTCGATCGAGGTCCCCCAAGACCAGCAGATCCGGCGGCAAGACTTCGACGACTAAAGATCTTGTACTTGTCCCGTTTCGATTTCGAGGATGATCTCCCTCGTTCCTTTTCCTTCGTCCCACCAAATGCAGAAAAGAGTCCACCCGTATCTTTCTGGGGCGAAGTGTCAAAGTCGACAGTCTTTGCCCTATGCAACTCGAACGAAGACGCTCCGACCGGTTGGCTTCGGACGACAGTGGGCTCTGCAGCACTGAAGCCTCCAAGTCCGGGACCCATCGCTTTCATACCCAGGGCCGCGAGAGCTCCGGTAGTCTTGGTCGACCCAAGAGAAGTTGCGCTGGGCGACTTGTGCATGAGATGACCACCGCCACCGCTCTTGCGGTTCAGAGCTCCCATGATCAGGTCATTAGCCTGTTTGTCGGAAGTCGGGGAAACGACGGTCCCGCCGGACGATGTCGATTCGCCAGAAGTAGAGGTAGGAATGAGGTTTTTAGCGTCGGTAGGCCCGGTCGCGGAGATGGACGTCATTGCCAGTCCACCGAAACCAGCGGGTTTGGAAGACGTTGGCGTGACCGTGCGAGTCGAGTTGGAATCCCCATCGTGGTCATCATCGCCGTTTCCAGTCGCAGTGCCGGTCGGTCGCGGGGTGAAAGGCGAACCCAACGTATGTTCAGTTTCGTCACCACCAGGGGTGTCGGACGACCGCGTCAGTGTCGAAGAAGACGGTTCCGGTACGGTCACCATGTCGTTATCACCGTCGTCCAAAATGGGTAGAGGCAGCATTAAACCAGTTGGAGAATTATTCGGAGAGACGAAGACGGACGCGGCAGGCGAAGCGAAGAAGACGGAACCAGGCCGGGAAGGGGAATAAACGGATTGGGAGGCATCATAAGCAAAAGAAGGATCAATAGCATCGTTAGTAATCTTCAATATACCCCTCGTAGGGGTCTTTTGGATCGGGCTCGAGGTCGACGAGGGCTCCGAATCTTGTCGACTCGGTTTCGAGCCCGGGGTCTGCGTCTTGATTTGGTTCTGGTTCTGTATGGGCGTCTGCATCTGTTCCCTCTCCCCGGTCTGGCTGTCCGAAGTCCGCGCTCTGCGGATGACATGTGCGATTTTGCTTTCTAGCTCGGCACGTTCGGGTGTCATCTCCGTCTCGGTAGCTTCCGGTCCCGTCGAGATATCCCCGGATCCAATATCCTCTGGCTCAGAAATTGGCGCGGTATCTTTTCTTCGTGTCGACATGAGATCCTTGATCTTGCTCCCCATGTCAAACAAGCTCATTCGCTTGTTCCCCGCAGATCTTCTTCCCGGCCCGTCATCCTTGGTGAAACTCGGCTGTCTACCATGCTCGCTCAGAGCAGGTTCCCCAGCGGACAAGTCGCGCTTGTCTTCCTTGTCCTTCTTTTTCCGCCGGAACAACCCGACCCGTTTTACGCTCTTCGACCTCCCTCTCGCCTCGTCACCATCGGATCCATCACCCAGCTCGAAACTGGTCTTTGTCTCGGTCCTGGGCAGGTCTCTCTCTTTGCCTTGACTGTTCTTCCGGCTCCTGTCGGAGATCGAGCTCGAAGTCGAGGTCACCCTCGAGGGCGTGGTCATTCCGGTCGTCTGGGGCGTCTTGAAGATCTCGGGTGAGTCCGAATTCTGACGAGACATGGTAGGGCGGAGGATTGGAGGCTCGTTGAATGTAACGCTGCTGCGTCTGGAAGAGGGCGAGGTGCCGATAGCGGGCGTCATGGCGACAGAGAGCTTGTCCTGGTCAAGGTCATTCTGTGACGAATGGATTTGTTCGCTTTGTGCCACCGGACTCTTCGGGAACCCGACCATATCCCCCGAAGGCGCTGCCATGCTTGACCTGCTCAACCCTAACCCGTCTAGACCTTCCTGAAGCGGGAAGGTTGTAGCAGGGCGATCCTTGGCCGCAGTCTCGTGCACGTTCAACTCGAGCGGCGGGACAGCTTGCCCATCCGCATGATGTACCTCGTGCTCGTGTATCACGTCCAAACCGCTGGGGTTTCCCATAGTACTCGGCAACGTACTAGGGCTCCTTGCGCCAACTCCCAAGGGCGGGGCGAGGCCGCTTGGGTTGATATTGTTATTATTACTTTGACTTTGAAGGGATACGACGGTCTCGCCCTTCATCGGGCTCGGGGCCGAGGCGGACGCCGGGGCGATCATCAATGGAGATAGGTACCCTGAATCTTGTTCGGCCTCTTGAACCGTTTTGATAGCGAGACCATCTGGACGAGTCGGACTCGTCACCATGACAGCATCCACGGGAACCAAGCCTGGAGCCCGAGGCGTCTCATCGTCCCGTACCTCCCTTTGATCTTGAGGTGCATTCCCATCCAGTTGACCCGTTCCTTCCTCCTGACCGGATTGTGGTTTGCCTTCCGTGATGAGGCCCCAAGACCCCTCGCTCGCCGTGACGAACCCAGAACCAGATCCAGATGTCGACGTAGAGACGGACCCTACTGTCGACCGAACGCTCGAGACCCGACCGAAACGACCCGAACCAGACTTTGATTTGCTTACCTGCAACGGCAATCGAGAAGGTGCTTGTCAGCTTCTAGCCTCACAACCGAGTCGGAATTCTAATAGACGACTCGACTCACCTCCTCTTTATTAGCCTCTCCGCTGAACACTGCGTTCCCCGACCCGGTAGACGCATCGCGTTCGTGTTGACGACGTCGTTTCGATTTCGGTTTGAGCGAAAACGTTACCGGGAGCGAAAAGGAACGAGTGAGTTTGGGCATTATTGTTCGAGGAAAGAGGAGGTGCGAGGCGGGTGTCGGTTCGAGGTCCGACGCAGGGTGGAGGATGGTCCGATAGCGGGTCGAGAGGTGAAATGGGGGGTATTTCGAGGATGCGGGTTATCGTCGTGCGGTCAAAGGAGGTTTGTTTGTGCGGGTAAGCGATTGAAAGGGGGTGGTGTGGGTCGTGGAGGTCGACGTCGAGCGAGAAGAAGTCAAGCAAAGAGTGGTAGTTCCACGATCAGCTTCAAGGATCCTTTCGATCATGCAGGTCGTCAAGTAGCAACAACTATCCCGATGCCTAACTGTTCCTCTCTCTCCCAGGTCGACCATGAAAGTTTTCCCTTGATCACACGTTTTCGTCATCACGTTTCTCCCTCTCCCTCTCCCACCCTTTCGTGTCTCATCATGTGATCGATCCACCTCGAACCCCCTTCTTCCCCTTTGGAATCGGGCAGAATGTCTCTGATGATCGTCGCGCACGCCTTCCTTCTATTCGCTGTGCGCTTTGCGGAGCCGATCATCAGTGGATCTCCCTTTCATCAATGCTGCGTCCTTCCCCCTGCCCCCCTCCCCTCCTTTGAGATATCCTGAAACGTCACATCTCGCTACCGGCTACCAGATAATCAAGACTTACCAAAGTTGGCCGCCCGTTCTACATCCCCGTTCGTCTTCTACTTCCCCATTCCACCTCCAAGTCAGCAGACTCTCTCACGACAAAAGCACAACTGAGACGACCGGGCTACGAGTCCTGTCATCCAGCGGAACCCCCTGACCCCCAGGGACTCACCCTTAGAGCATACTTGGCGCTCTTCTCCGAGATTCCCATGGCAGTGAGCCTCTCAACCATATCGCCATCGACAGAATGTCTATGCAACGACATCTCTTCTAATGGCTACCTCTTGTGGTCTTATTATTATCTACTTGGTGGTGTTGCTTGCGAGACTGGTCGTCCTGGTTTCTCGATGTCAATTTCTTGCTTCTTGCAAGTTATCCGGTTCGGGCAAATCCTACGAGCAGACCCTGAGTAAAGTATCCTATCCTGTTCGTAACTTCGTCTCTCCTAGTATCAATTAGCACACAATATCTATTCTGACAGTTGATAGATCGCCGCAATATCTAGCGAAAAACGACCCCTCGTTCAGACACAATCATCTATCGATCGCCCTACAAGCATCGTCATCTCCGGACCAACTCGCAGACGACGACGAGACCGCCAAGCCCGAATCCGTTCGCGTCCGCGCCCCGCGATTCCGGATCTGACGAAGCATCAAGAGTACCGCAAGTCTCGGCGGCATTGTCGATCATCCGCGGTGCAACCGAAATGGGTATGTCAATCTGAAACGCCCACGTACTACACGGATACAACCAAGACGCGCTCAAAAGATCGGCACATACAGGCCTTCCTCCTTCATGAAACTCTCCCAGCCCTCATAGCTCATCAATTGCCCACCAGAGTCTTTGCCCATGGCAAGATCACTTCCCGTCGCGGGCCCACAATTGGTCCAACTCTGCCCTTCTTCGAGATCGAATTTCGTCCAGATGACCTGAATCAGACGGGTCGTCAAGTCGTAGTCGAGGTGGTAGCCAGGCTTGAGGAGATCGAGGATGCGGGTGGATCTTTCGCGGGATTCTTTGGTCGCTGCGAACGTCGCTGCCCAGGAGCACGGTAGGAGAAAGCTGCCAGAGGGGGGGGGAGTGCATGATAGTGTGTAAGCCTCGATCGGTCTCACGGTCAGAGGACAATTGCGAGAACGACCTACCCAGTAAACATGCCCCGACTCATGGCTTCCGTAACGATCTCAAAGATGGCGTCCACCGCACCCTGTACCCTTGGGCTATTGAAAGGATCTTCCACAATCTCGGCAACGATCCATAGTTCCATGAACGCCTGAAACAAGAGGTTGCCAACGACAACTCGGGTGTGGTGCGGTGTCATCTACCAACAGAGATCCTGCTTAGCATGACGATCGGTCGACAGGTACTGACGGCAGTCTTACCAGGGTCGACATCCTCAACGCACCGACTCTGTCCAAGAGTGTCTGTCCGAATGCCTGCATTTCTTGTTCTCTTTCGAGCAAAGCCCGATGGAACTCAGGATATCCCTTCATGTCCTTGGCCTTGACTCGGAGTATCTCGACCGAGCGTTTGATGTCGGAAAGATACAGGCCCTGAAGGACAACGGAGTGTGGTACTTGAGCGCGGTCCGATATCAGGGAGCCGAAAGAGCGGCTTACCTCGGCAATGTACGCTAGTGTATCCCTGAGTACGTAATCGTAGTGAGCTCAACGACTAGGCCAAGATGACGAGAGTAGACTCACCTGTCGAGGCCATAAACGAGCTCGATATGGTCGTGTCCAGTCTCATCAGCTGCAGATCCGCACGTAGCCGTCGGTCGGTGAGCTAGCGCGCCGCACGGGTATACGAACAAGACTGACCTTGAAAGGGTGTTAAAAACCAAGCTTGATCACGGCGTAGCAACCTGGTCGGTGTCAGGACCGACAGACAGGCTAGCAGGTATCGATTCGATAGTCCGTCAGCCACGTGATCGGTCGCCGTGTTGGATATGGGGTGACATCCTTACCGATAATCTCGACGGTAACGGTCTGTTCCAGTATAAACCTTCTCTCCTGCGAATACCGCGCATTGAGGAATGTGTTTGGTCCCCCCATACTGTTGATCAGGCGGACTGCCAAGTCCATCGGATCCATCCATTCAGTATGGCCAGCGAGCCTCTGTCATGCGAGCACAGCACACGTCAGATGGTTGTAGTCGTGTAACGGAGCTGTGGGCGGGGCGGGATGATCCTTACATCGCGGATGGACAGCATCAACACCGCTCCTAAACTCATGTCCATCTCCACTGATCCCGCCTTTTCCGGTTCCAAGTGTCCCGCAATCTTGGCGACCCTTAAAAGCTCCAACGCTCTGCCCCGTTGAGCCCGGCTCAGTTCGTACATTGCATTATCGTTCTGTTTGGCACCTTCGCCTTGCGCTTTTGCCATGCGGAAACCGATGTCGAACGTGGCGATACTGAGGATACCTAGACGGAAAGCATCGCACGTAAGGGATGTGCCGTGAGGGTATGATAAGGCGAGGGGAACGAAGAGGTTCAACCAGGGATTACATGTCGCTGTCGTGGGGATGGTCAAGATGATATTGCAGGTATGCGTCGTGAAGTGCTTGAACTGTAATCAAACAAGAATGCTCAAGACCAGACGCTTTGGCGCTAACGCAGCCAAGACGATCTAGATCTCACCTGATGCCGCTGTTCGGTATTCGGGAAGAAGCCCTCGAGATTGTCCACATCGATTGTCCTGGTCATCTTGGGCATCCGAGTTAGTTCTCCATTTATCCATAGCGATTTCATCCACGCTTCATGAGCTGTCTGCCTCGCACCCGTACCCGCATACGGGTGCAGTGGAGAGGGTCCGAACTGCGGTACCGTCGATTGTCTCGCTTCAGGGGGGTTCGATGTGTTGAAGAGATTACGAGATAGAATCGGCAGAACCGCCACAGCCGGACTGGGGTCCCCTCCTTCGTGCTGGTTGGGCTGACGAGGGTCAAGGTCGTCGTCGAGCAACGAGAAACGTGCGTCATTCTGGGCAAAGTCGAGCCCGAATGTCGGGACATGCACGAGAGATTGATCGTCCCGGTGACGTGGCTGCCTGGAAGGTCCAGGCGCCATCGCGTTGGAGGTTAAGGCCGAACGGCCATACAGCTGCACAGCCGAGTCAAACTCTTGCGGGACACTTGCGCAAGGTTGCGCAACGAGTGGGTATTGGTAGTGCTCGACCTGGTGATCGCGAGATGATCGGGAGACAGAGACTCCTTCCAGTCCAGTAGACGATGGCTGACGGTGATACCCTGACGGAGTTGCATGAGGAAGAAAGGTAGAGGGATCCTCGACTGGTGTCACCGACATGATCTCCTGTGGTCTGGACAGATTTGTAGCTTCGATGCATGCCCGGCTCACCCGAGGACGTCTAATGTCCTCGAATTCAGATGCATTGGAGGACTGCCTCGCTCGAGGAGAGGCTGATCTCGTTCGAGATCTGGTCGCACCCTTGTTCGCACGTGGAGGGTAGACGCACTAGAAATCGACAGCATGTGGAGCAGTGGTCATTTCAGCTTCATGTGCAGCGGAATCTCGTCAATAGTACTCACCTCTTCTGCCCTGACGGTGCAATTTCCACAGATCGGTCGTTTCTCATCACACCTCACATGTCGAGTCTTGCAGCAAACACAGCCCGCGGTGGACCGTTTATGATATCGTCTGATCCGACCATCCGTATTGAAAGCGTACGTGCACGGGATCGATCTCCTCTCGCAACGGACACATGGTGAACCATAGTCACATTTGACTTTGCTCGTCTTGCAAGCTACGCATGGCTTTTCCTGTCGAAGTATACCTGGACTGTTGGACCCAAAAAGCTCACCCTTCTTCAGCATTGAAACTAACATGCATGATGTCGTCGCGCAACGTACGTGGACATATCGCTGCTTAGCAGAAAAAGCAGCTAGAGCTCAAGCGCTATCCGAGTGAGTAGGTGATGAGATCTATAATGTAATTCACATTGGCTCATGAACTGCACAACAGACTTGACATGGTTTGCAAAGTGTAGCGGTGTAGATCCGCCTCGGCGAACATGGCGATCGCGAGAAATCTCAGCTCGAGCGAGATTCAGGCAAGTGCCTCCCCCCCATCCCTCCTCCATTCTTAGCTAGCGACGTCGTTCGTCGTAACCTCGATCGACACAGACATACAATACCTGTAGCTCGTCATTCAGCTCATAGAAGCCCGCCGATCTCGCACCTCTTCCTCTGTCGACGACTTTCCCATCCAGCGATCCTTCAAGATGGTCAATGACATGCACACCCAGACGACACTGCCGAACCCGCCAGCATCGGCTCGACCGGCTCGATCAAAGCCCAGGATCGGAGGAGTCGTCTTTCAGTTCATCTCGACGATGCTGATGATCAATGGCTACAAAGGTTTGGGTCATATCGATATCCCCGATTACCTGGTGCCAAAGGTCCGTCATAGCTTTTCGAGAAATCGCGTTCGTTACGTTTTGCTAAACGGGAGTCCATCTCGATCTGGCGGATTAGGGGATCGGTGCGTACTAATAGCTCAGAGGACGATATCGCTATTGAGCTTATTGGCGAATGCCATATCAGGTTTCGATAGGTTCTTGACCAACTGGGGCCTCGTCATGGCCATCATAACCACCTCTCTCGGCGTCCTCTCTGACGTCCTTCCCGGCGTCACCGCGATCAGGAGTGTCAAACGGGCTTTCCTCTTGATCGCATTCCCCTTGGCTATCACCATCTCTTCGATTTACGTGAGTAGTTCTCCGTAGCCGCTGGCTGCACAAATCGATCGCTGAATTTTCGTTATGTCTTGCCCTGTCACGCGACCTCTCTACTTCTCGAAATTCAGTGGCCGTTGGTCCTCATCGCCCCGTACCTCATTCTACCCCAAAAATCATCCATCGGCTCCTCCTCGGGTATCGTAGGAGAACCTTCTTCCTCTCCGGACACTCCCGAGATGTTCCGTCTCCCTCTCTGGATCGACCTTAGTTTGCACGCCTTACCCACAGCCGTACTCTTTGTCGGTTCGTCGAGCTGATTTCTTGATGACGTATGCATTCGATTATGACGCGCCGAAAGCACCAATCGTCTTTGGGGGTCGCCTATGGACGTGTTTGTAGCCTTTTCGTCGAGATTTGTGTTGTCTTGGCCTCATTTCAGCGTCTTTGGTCCGCGTCTTTGCTTCGCGTGTCTTGATTGCACCCGGCCGGAGGCAAATAGTCCAAATTGGTCCAAATTGGTCCAAATTAGACCAACGAAGACCAAATTGGACCAACGAAGACCAAGGGAGACTGACAAAGACCGAACAAGTCGTATCGATACTACCTATCTCCCTCCTTGACATTACCTAGTCTCAAGTGCTCTACGTACCTCTCAAATTCATCGAGATGAGCCAAATTCCCTCCGACGAAGAGCTTTTTGCCATCCTCAACCAGAGGATGTTACAGGACAAGCATGGACTGGACCAAATCTTGTCCAGAATGAACGCTCCCGGTGTCAATGCTGGAGTTTATGGGCAGGCTGCTCCACTGCAGGCCCCCCCTTCGTCCCAAACTGCCCGCAACCTCGTCTCCCCAAGTGCCACGATCGATTCAATCGATGAATCAATCAACAATCGACCTCCTCCTTCGACTCCCGGTACCACTTCCTTCTCAGCTGTATCCAGTACAGCTGGTCGTCCGTCCTCCCAACTCGATCTCAACTCTTATCAATCGCGCTACCCATCTCAGTTCATCGGACGTCAAACCCCCTTCCCTCACCCCCTGCAGCTTGCTCCTCAGCCATCTTTCACCACCTTCGCGAGTGGTCTAGCTCCAAGCAGCTCTGCTATTGCAGCTACGAAGAGACTGCCAGGAGGAGGATACCAGCAAGCGACCAGTAGAGGCGTTGAGAAGGTTCCCAAGATTAGCAAGGTTACGCTCGGTCGAGGGCAAAACAAGGCAAGTCTTATTTCGACTACTCTTGGTCTCATTTGGTCTTATTTGGTCCAAATTGGTCTGATGAAGTCTTGCCAACGCTGGGTTCGTTCGTGCTTGGTAATCTCTAGGTCATCTTCATTGGCTGTGGCTCTATCTTGCGCACGAAGATCAAGTTATGGCAGTCGGGAGGAGGTCCCAAATTCCTAGAAGCTGTCGAGCTGCTTGGTTATATGCAATCAATCGTCGTTACTAGCAACATGACGCCTCGGGACGTGGGCAATGAGGTGCTAAGAGTCTTCCGATCTGTTCATGGACCTCAATTCCTCTCCACGCCTTTCGTCTGGGCCAAATGTGGACAAGGATCTACCAAATTCGACGGAAGGATGACTTGGCCAGGCTTCACCACTCCGATTGAAGACTTGAAGGACAAGTTTCGCAACTCCTACTACATTTGCATCTTTGAGGAAGGGTGGGACTTGCCAGAGAACGACAATCCAGAGTGGAGATTACAGGTAGCGGGTGAGATGGGCGAAGACCACGACCCTTGGGAGAAGACGACCGAGGAGGATGAGGATGATGTTGATGGACTAAGGAGTTGCCAAGGATGCAGTAGACGATACCCCCCTGAGATGCTAGCCGCTCATCAGGGGAAGTGTCAGGCATGGTTGGACCAACAAAGGCGTCAATTGCTCGAGGAGTCGGAGTCTGATTCAGACTTGGAGTCATTAAGGAACCTGCCGCCGGTGCAAGGGAGACCAAAAAAGACCTCGGGAGGTCAAAAGAAGACCAAGAGAGTCCTTCTCACGTCGAAAAAGAGACCAGGCAAGGCTGTCGCACCACTCTCCAAGTCCACAATCGTCAAAGACGAGCCGACCGAGGAGCTGAAGGTGCCCAATCCCATCCAAGGCGAAGTCATCGAGCTCATCGATAATACCGACGATGAAGATGTCAAGCCCAGGATCACCTCTGTCGACCAACCTCCTCTCTCTACCCAACAACTTCTCGCTCAGCTAGCACAGCAGCCAGGATTTGGGGAAGAGTGGTTGCAACGTCAAACCCAACTCATGGCTTTGGCTGACGCTGGAACCTCTGCTGTCGATGGTCTTGGTCTAACGGGAGTCCAAGAAGAACCACTGTTCTACAGTGAAGACGAGGATGGGGAAGAACGAGGGGTACAGGAAGGATTTGGGGACGAGAATCATGAGCAGGAGCAGTGGATCAACGATCCCTTCGACCAAGATCCCAATGCGTTGGCAGCTGAACTGTACAGCCACTTGGAGACCCACATGGATTGGTCGGGAGGCATGCCCGAGTCGACTGTCGAAGATGTGGGAGGTCCGTCAACGGCTACTGTTGAAGAGGGTGGTCCTAGGGAAGTCGAGGCAACGGTACAAGGTGTAGAGGAGGCGTCTACTTCGGCACCTGTCAAGCGGGGAAGAGGAAGACCTCGAAAGACGAGCAACGGAAAAGGCAAAGGCAAAGAAGTCGTTGCTCCAGTCACACCAGTTGCAAGCCCTGCAGATGATTCGGAGGCCCTTGAGCGCCCAAACAAAAGGCGAAGGATCCAAACTCAACGTTTAGACCTTGATAACTACGCCAAGGCTGGTCGCAAATGATGTCGTCTCTGTGAGTTGGACGATGTAATGGCAAGCTTACAACTTCTAACACTGAATATCATTGCCGTCAATGTTCTTTAGTCTTTGATAGTCTTTGCTGTTCTCATTTGGTCTTCGTTAGACTTTTTTGGTCTCTTTTGGTCTTCGTTCGTCTTTGTTGGTCTTGCTTCGTCTCTGCTGGTCCTTTTTGGTCTTGTTTCGTCGTTCTTGCTCTTCTTGGCTTCTCTTTAGTCTTCCTTAGTCTTATCTGGGATTTGGAACATGTGTTTTAGACCGACTCGTGTTGACGCGAGTCGTGATTGGAGTTTCGAAGTTCTTTCTATGGGTTACGTTCTTAGATTAGTGTTCGTTGTTGGGTTTTAAGTCTTTATCAAGTCCAAGTTGTTCTCGCGCCGGCATGCATAGACATATTCAATATTATTGTACAACAAAAAAAAGAGAACGAAGTCAAAAACAAGAAGTAAAAACTCGACGATCAACGTCGAGAGAAGTCCGGGCGGGGGTTGGTCAACCTCCCCAAGTCCTGGCCGGACTCCGTGATGCGATTCGCAGCATCAACGAACCACCGCACGAGGTCGTGCACCGAGGGGAAGTAATGAGCAATATTTTGCTCATGGAGAGCCCACTGGGCGTTCTCCATCGCCCGCTGGAGCTCCTCGTTGAACCCGGTGAGTCGATCGCCGATGTTGGCGATCCTCGAGGTCGAGGCGGTGGTGGAGGGGGAGGCGGGGGAGAGGGGGAGGCCGAGGCCGGTAAGACCAGGTCGGCGGTGGGGGGTGGTGGGGAGGAGGGGGGCGGCCAAGTAGCCACCAGGGGGCGCCGGGGGAGCGTCGAAGTTGGCCCCAAAGCCATGTCCCGAGCCGAATCGGCTGTAGGGACCTGCCAGCGGGAGGTCGGGCTTGACGTCGGCGGGGGGGGCGGGTGGTGGTCGCCGGTACTTGCACTTCTCCTTCACCCCACCGTTCCACTGGCACCCCGAGCATCTCCCGCTCGACCCGATCACACAACGGTTGAACTCCTTGTTCAACGCCTTCAAGGCCTCCGATGGCGGCCCGTGCTTCCCGGAGGTCGTTCGGTGCCCCTTCTGGCACGGCTCGCACCGGTCGTCCCCCAACAACTCCACCACGCTCTCCCCGTGGTTCTCCTTCCACTGGCGGATGGACTGAGAACACGATCAAATATATATCAAGTGTAAGCAAGACTATTTTAGTCCAACGAGGTCTAACTCGGACGATAGACATACCTTTGCCAAGTCCATCTTGTATTGGGAGACCCCCTCAAGGGGCTCCCCGCTCTCCATCTTGCTCGACGAACGCTGTGTATATGCAAACGTTGAATATGAATCAGCAAGATGTTACTTGTACTCGAGTAAAGATAGAACACGTAGACTCGAAGACGAATAGACAAGACTAAACTCACCCCGCGCTCGTCCTTCTCCTCCTCCTTCTTCTCCTTCTTCTCCTCCTTCCCCTCGACCTCCTTCTTCTTCCCATCCCTCGCCAACGCCAGGTCCACCTGCCGGGCGATCTCGGCCTGCTGGTCCTGATCGAGGTAAGAGGTACAACAACGTTGTCGAGTCAGCGAACGAAGAGCTTCTAAGACTTCCGAACGATAGCTGTAGAGACGTTCTAACGCAAGCAAGACTTACCTCGGCCTGCTTCCTCTTCCTCCCCTTCTCCAAATCCCGGATCCTCTCCGACTCCTTCTCCGCCCTCGCCTTCTTCTCGGCCGCCTCCTTCTTCCTCTTCTCGGCCGCCTCCTTCTTCTTCTCCTCCGCCATCCTCGCCTTCACCCCCTCCTCGACCAAACGCGCGACCTCCGCCTTCATCTCCTCGGGGGATAGCTATCAGGTCAAGACAAAAACACAACATAATCGATGTCAGTACGAGTTGATAAGACCAAACGAGACCGAACGAGACTAAACAAGACCAAGAAAGACTAAACAAGACCACAAAGGACTTACAGGAAGCGGTGTGAGAGAGGACCCGTCTCTCTCCTTCCTGGAGTCGGCCCTCGTCTTCCTCTTCTTCCCCGCAACGTCGTCGGGCGCCGTCGACTTCCTCTTCTCACCACCGCTCTTCTTGTTCTTGTCGTTGTTGGGAGGAAGGCCGGACATTTTGATTTGAATGGAGAGATTTAGAGTACGAGTAGGGTTAAGAGGTGATAAAAGTGATATGAGAGTATTCGAGTAGGTCAGTGAAAGTGTAGAGAAGTACGAGAGAGAGGAAATAGGTCTAGCTGCTTACATATATACATACGAAAGGACCAAAGGACTTTGTTGTTTTGTTGTTTTTTGATGGCGAACAAAGAAAAAAAGATGAAACACTTGTTTGTTAGTCCAATAAAGTCTTTCTCACGCGCAACTCGCAGCACAATAGAGATGGGGACACCAGGTATGACGAGTTGTCTATGACATCATAGCGATGACGCTCATGAAATGTTGATGGTGTCATAGACGAACTCTCGTACAGCGAGATAGTACTGTGTTGCGTCGACGATGGAGACCCATTGCTGAATAGGGAAACGCTGTTCCAGACCTTGCCTGAATTCGTATGTCGAGAGCAGTGGTGGTACATGATCCATGTAGCGAGGCACTATGACGTGCGGATCTCGAACCCTAGGTGCTCTTATTTGATCGGCGATGGGGTCGGTAGCATCCATATCCATGATATTGAGCTGTTCAGGACGATTTTGTCGTAAGATAGCCTCATCTTGACTTTCGAGGGGGAAGAGATTGAGATCAAAGCCGCTTGCAGCTGCATCTACGACTCCTGTAGCAGTTTGGAAGTCCGATTTGGTCGATTTTAGTGTACGATGGACCAACGCAAGACCAATTTCGACCAAAACTGACCTCGATACCACATCTGCGCTGGGCTAAGTCCTTTGAGTCCTTGATTGGACATGCCATGATAGTTCCACATGTCGACGTAATACCCCAACACGAAGTTGATGTAGGGTAAGAAGACATAGTGTAGACAGTAGATGTCAATAGGATCTTCACGATAGAGGTGGTGAACACGTTCCATCTCCAGGAAATGACGAGTGAATTGCTGTGTTACTGTTTCTCCAACTTGTCGCCATTGCCTCTCGATCCGTACGTTCCGTGTAGATGGTCCTTGCATGAAGGAACCCCGATTCTCACCTATAGAGGAGCTCGCAGGTATGTGACAGGAGCAAGAGAGACGAAATTGGTCCAACTTAGTCTTGTGGTGGAGCAAATCGGTCTTGCGCGAGACCGATGAGATCGATCACATACCTCTCACCGCGTTCATCAACGTACGAACACCTAGATTCTCCCCACCATAGTCTGCCCTGACTCTTGATGGCCAGCCCCACTGCTGAGTCGCTTGTAAGAAAGAGTCTTCCACAGTTTCGGACTTGTTGTTGTCAGACGCAAGCATGAACACGATCAATCGACTCTTGCCGTCGACAGCACCGTGTATAACGAACTTCCAGTTGATCAACTTGTGTTGCCCGTCCATATGCCATACGGAGTTGACAAAGGGTACATCATAGTCCCTACGATGTAGTACTCTCCCACTTCGGACCATGTTGCCATGAGGATCTTGAGCTCGCAGGGTAGCTCGCAGCTGTGCTCGAGTGACTTTGACTTGCTGAGCGGAGAGTAGCTATTAGGAGGAAGGACTAATAGTCTACGCGGGGCTAGGTCTAAGGGTAATGGTGTAATAACGGATGAAGTATATACCTACAATGAGCCTATTATAATAAGCACCTACGGGAGATGTAAAAGTAGACCCCTGTGGGGGTGTCGAGGGGTGTCTCCGAGGGGACCTCCGAGGGGGTCTCTCGCGGGAGTAGCGACGCGTCACGTGACGGCTATAACAGGATCCCCCCCCTAGGTCATCGTCCCGATGACCAACTCCGAAAAAGGAACACGACCGTAACCCCCAAAGGGGTGTAATAAGAACCTGCCCAGCTGGGCTCTGCCCTCGGAGAAGAGATGTCGAGGCGAAGGGGGGTGACTCCCGAAAGGAAATGCTCGGACTGAGCAACCGTAAAACCCCAAAGGGGGAAAGAAAAGAATCCACGCGATGGAGGGGGGGTATCGTAACCCCAAACGACTCGTAGAAGACGTAGCCAACCCGACCCCAAGAGACGTAGGAAACACCCGGACTGGGCACCATAAAAGACTCGGACTGAGCCACCGTAAAAGAATCCCGGACTGGGTGCCATACCGACATGTAGTCGGGTGAGGGGGATGGTGATCCCCGTAAAGAAACGCTCGGACTGAGCAGCCGTAAAGAGAAACACCTCGGACTGAGGGACCATAAATGAATGTAATAAACCCGGCCTGGGTACCATGAACAAGAAAAGAAAAGAGACACCGGCACGCCTAGTTGGGGGTCCACAGCGGGACATCATCGTACGCCGAGAGGTCGTACGCAGCCCCGGCTGGCGCAGCGGAAGAGGAAGGTTGAAGGGTGGCGCCGGCAACCTGCATGGAATGCCTCTGCTTGGCTGCCTTGATCCAGGCTGGGGCCGATTCGGGAGGTGCCCGGGGATTCGGGCACTGGTTCGCGAAGTGTCCCATCTGGTAGCACTTGAAGCAGGGGACGGTGGGGTTAGGTTGCCGGGCGGCCGAAAGATCCATAGGACCACCTTGGTCCACAGGAGGAGGAGGAAGAGAAGAAGGAACCGGGGGAGGTCCCGGGGCAAAAGGAAAAGGAGCTGCCATCTCGGCAGGCTGAAAAGTGGGTGCGCGGGGAGTTTCCCGGCGAGGTCGTTCAGCGGGGATTGCGGGTCGATCGTATCGAGCGGCCAAGTTCTGGATGTCCAAGAGGGACATCTCCGTGTACCCATCGTGGGCACGAACCGACAGCTCAACATCCGACCGGAGTCCATGACGAAAGACTCCCCGGAGAGCGGCGTTGTTCCATCCCGGCATAAGACCCACAAGGGAGTTGAACCTCGCGGTGTACTCGCCGACCGAGGTGTTCCCTTGTCGCAACCCTAAGAGTTCCCCTTCGGCAAGGTACTCTCGGGATGCTAACCCAAAAGAAGTAAGAAAGAGAGTCCGGAAGACATCCCAGGTACACTGTTGTGCAGCCTCCGGGGACGTGTACGACCGGGCCCATAAAGCAGCGCGACCTTGAAGGTGGGTCGACGCGAAGATGATCTTGATCCGATCCAAAGAGTAGACCGCTGGTGCGGTCTCAAAGTGCATCTCGCACTGATGAATGAAGGTGGTGGCCTTCTCCCGTTTGTCCGGGGTGTCAGTCCCATCAAAGGGTCCCGGCGGGGCGAGCCGAAAGGGGTTCGATCCCTGACCCCCGACAGGCTGCTGCTGGCTCTGAGCGAAGAGCGTCATGGCCTGCGCCATCTGTCGGAGTGCCTCCTCCATAGGAGAAGGTGCGGGGGGAGGAACAGGAGGAGAAGGAATATGGCCGTCGTCGGACATGATGAAAGGAGTGTCGAAAGGAGGGTGAAAAAGGACGTGAAAAAAGGAAGAGACGAGGGAAGGAAAATTTGCTAGCCGGGGTAGAAGAGGATGATCCGTTATTCTATTAGGAGGAAGGACTAATAGTCTACGCGGGGCTAGGTCTAAGGGTAATGGTGTAATAACGGATGAAGTATATACCTACAATGAGCCTATTATAATAAGCACCTACGGGAGATGTAAAAGTAGACCCCTGTGGGGGTGTCGAGGGGTGTCTCCGAGGGGACCTCCGAGGGGGTCTCTCGCGGGAGTAGCGACGCGTCACGTGACGGCTATAACAGTAGCCCCATTACAAGACGTTCTCCAGTGTTCTGCTTGTCGACCAAGTTCAAAATTGATGCTACGAGCTGGTGATCAAGTGAAATCAAGTCAAGATTAGACTTGAGAGGTGATGAACAGTCCAGATAAGACCAAATTGGACGAGAAAAGACCAAAAAAGACCAAACGAGACCAAATGAGACCAAGAGAAGACTCACACAATGCAATTGATACGGAGCGACCATATGTTTAACTGCTCGTTTGCCTTGCCCAAACGCTCTCCGTCTCCTAGTGACCGTACCCCTTGATATCCCTAGATGAAGAGCTATCTCACGGTCTGCATAGCCAAGATTGGTGTAAAAGTCGAGCAGACCTGGAGCTAATTCGATCACCGGACGACCTCCGTTTGGGTTGCTAATACGAGTAACAGTCTGACGAACGATGACGTTGGACGCCAGGGATCTTTCATAGGCGCAGAGACGTTCATGAAGGGATGTAGTAGACTGGATGTGGGTGATGTATGCCGAATGGGGAATCCTGGTCCTCACAGTGTGTTCGAGGAGGTGAGCAAGGTCGTCCAGAGCAGTGATGAGGTTGGGAAGCAAGAACACATTGCGTGTGGCCGGGTCTTGACTCAAATATAGTCTAGCAGGGTGTAATGTCTGCTCGACTAAGGCTGTAACAACAGGAAGGTGGTTCATCGTCTATGTAATACGTTGCAGGATCACTCACGATGAGTTGTTTGTACTTAGAATCGATCAATGAGTCGCGTTAAGACATGTACACCTCCCCCCACAACCACTAGAGACCATTACTAGACTGTTGGAGTCATGCATAGTATGATTTTGAACATCTAGAGTCCTTTCTTGTATGTCTACTAGAGCACGGCGGTCGTTCTGTAAATTTATTGGTCGTGTATGGACGAAAATCGTTGAGATAGGGGTAAATACGACTAAAATGGAGGTAAAGACGCGAACAAAAGACCAAAGACGGCCAGCAAAGACTCCGCGAGACCAAGAGAGACCAAATTGGACCAAGAGAGACCAAATCGGACCAACAGAGACGACGCGCGTCAATCAAAGGCGTTGATCAATGGTGCAAATGGCGCCCCATATTCGATTACTGATGAGGATCAAACTCGCGACGTGACGACCCCGAATAGAATTCTTCGTCAGGGAGCGGAAATACCGAGCGCCCGTCTCTACTATCGGTGCGGTGGTCTTCACTGCCCTCTTCAGCTTGTCTTATACCAGTTGGATCGAGTACAGGGGATTGGATGGGAAATGTGGGTCAACGCCAAGTCGACGTTTGATTCCGTGGTTGGCATTAGGGCTGACCGACGATCGATACCGGCGTGAACAGTCCCTTACCCCTTCCTCCCTGCCGCGTCGATGCCCATCCGTCTGGCCATCTATGTTGGGGGTACCATCTTTGCTTATGCGTCTTTCAAGGTTCTGAACGGGCTGCACAAGTAGAGCTGCGCACCACCGCCATCCGTTCATCATCCAACGTCCATCACCCATTATCCGTGTAGCATCTTGCATTGAGGCGCTCACGTCTCGCACGTTCCCCATGTATCGTCACTGCTCAGGATCGAATTGCTATCTTCACATGAACCACTAAATGCCAATGACATGATTTTCACTCTACTGGTATATTTCCTGATGCCGCAAGATTTCGATTTCAGAAAGACTACGAGAACGCCGAGAGCACATTCCCAAGTGCCGTCAACCACCACGCCCGCCACAGCGCAGGGGCACCTTCTTCTTCGACAATCTTCCTCGCAGCGTCGACGAAACTGGTGACATGAAATCGCTTCATCAGTAACCCAACACTCGTAATTAGCTGAAATCAGACCACTTCTTGAACTCACCCTTCATAAGGCTCCTCCTCGGGCCTCAGACCGATGACATCCTCCTCCAACCCTGCCCACCCAACTCCATCAGGCAAAACGGCCCCTGCAGCTCCCATCCCGCTCTCGTGCTGCGAGGCGACGGCATAAGGACTGTAGGAGTTTCTCTGGATGGATAGTCGAGTGGAAAGGACTTCGAGCGGGGTGAGGAAGATCGAAGAGGCGAGTTGAAAGATGAGGAAAAGGCAGAACAGGACGGGGCTGTTGATCATGCCTGCGAGATGAACGAGGACGATGACAAAATCGTCAGTACTTTGATTGAAGTATTGCTGGAGTCTGATGCCTCGGATTCACCTAATTCGTCGTACGAGACCAGCAGCCACTTGACTCCTCTCGCTACTATGGTTACCCAAATAGCGTGGATCCCGACACTTGCCATCAAGCCAGGTGCGATATACAGCGTCCAGGGCTTGGCATACTCGTCCGGCGTGAGGAGCAGGCGGAGGGAGAGCTTGGCATTGGCGATCGTTGGCTTCATGGGCAGGGCGTAGGGAGTGATGATGCATCTATGTTTGAGTTGAGATTCGGTGAAAAAGGTTTTATCAGTACGAGGTAAATGAGACACGCTGCCGGTAGTGGCTCACCGGTTGATGATGACAGTAAAGGGCAAGCTGATCAAAGTCAACACGACGGTGAAGAGCGCCATCCTGCAACGAACGGAGATCCATGAGCCAACAACTCTTCCCGAAGTACGCACGCATACAGGGAAAACACGAGTCGGCTCACTTGAGCCCGCTCGCCTCCGGTACGGTATAAGCGCCCTTAGGTCCCTTTGTACTCGCCGCCCCGATAAACAAGATGGATACGAGGGAGAGCAGAGAGGTGTAACATAGCGAGGGGTAGGCACCTGCTCCAAGTGGAAGTTGTTTCCGGATCAGGTGGACAGCAATGGGGATGTGTAAGCGTCAGCTCGAATTGTTGTCGAATAGGGACATGGGGACTGCGTTATGAGAGGAGAGGCAGACTCGCCTTTCCATAACCCGACCCATCCTTCTACCCGTTTAGTCCTCTGAAGCGTTCCTAGCACGGTAGTCAATGTGGGCCCGACCCTGTTCAACGATTGAGGACAGGTTATCAGCGCGAAGGGCTGGGCTATGCTGTGCTCCCATAGAACGCTGATGCCACGCAGTGGCTTACCTGTTCTCCTGGCCTTCTTCTAAACCGACACCTTTCGGATTATAATTCGCACGTAACCTAGAGCGTTTCGATATTGATCAGCTTCAGTGAGTATTGCAGCAGTCGATTGTGTCGTTGGAGACGTGTCCCTTACCTGATGACCGCCCCGTGGAAGGGCGTGGTGAACGCCGTCCCGATGAACATGGCCACGATGAGGACGATGAGCGCCGCCACGAGGGTGACTACGAATTCGAGACCCATGATAGACGTCGAGCGATGATCTGTTTGGTGGATTTGTTAAAGCTCGACAGGTACGAGGGTGGATGTCGGGGTTGAATGTGGAATGGAGACAGGAGTAACACATAGGCTAGATAGGTCGAGGGTGACGAATTGGGACATGACTGCGGCGGCCACAGGCGGCGATCAGCTTATCAAACAATTTGATACTCTTGTCGGTAGCCGATGACGTGTCAATATGCTTTAAACAGGTAGATCGCAGTTGTTCGTCGGCGTTCTTCAACGATTGCAGCAGTCACACGATCGATCGATCAAGCACAATCACTGCTACTGTACTACTGAGAGGTATAGCTCATTTGTACACGAGAACCATCTGACGATGTCTTTGATACTTGAATATCATCGACAGTGTGAAACGCGCGCGGAGCCCGAGCTTTCGTCATATTCCCCATGCCATGTGCCCATGTTATTCAAACCCGCTGCTGTTGAGGAGAGATCATGTCAATCGACCGATCAGTCGTTGCGAGGTCATGTTCAAGGTTCTGAACTGGCCCTGAGTTTGTGAAGAGATCATGCCAAATAGCTACTCGGACACGACACAGCTGCGCTGTATATAAAGCAGCTTCACTCGAACCACACTGTGAACGAGATAAAGGGACTTTGAGAGGAATTCAAGCATCTTGACAGGGCATATCGCATCTTCCCTCATCAACGCCAACTCGGTCAATCTGGACATCTCAGGAGACAAGTTTCTGTTCGTTATCGAGGTTCTTCATCACGTCGGTCCCGAAACCGCATAGCAGTGGACCACGTCGACATCTCGTCTGTCCGCAAGACGTAGACACAGCCGACTCTACCGATGACCGACCAGAAGAGCACCTTGTCGTTCTTGGAATGGGACGAGCACGATGTGAAATCATGGCTGTCTCGTCAGGGTTTCGAACAGTATGCTCAGCTAATCCTCGGTGAGTCGGTTAAGTTGTAAACCGACGACGACTAGCTCGATGCCCGAGGCTGAACCTGTACCACCTTTCACCTTACATCCGTATCTCAGACGAAGGAATCACAGGCGACGCTCTCCCCTACCTCGATCCACCCGCTCTACAAGATCTCGGGATAGACAAGCTCGGTCACCGGTTATCGATATGTAAAGCCATCTACAACCTCAAGGTGGAGTTGACCATGGCTGCGGCCGAGGCGGATCCGGAGGATGGGCTGGTCGGGTGGGATTGGACCGAAGAGGATTGGAGACCTGCTGGTAAGCTCTCTCACAGGTGTTCAGTTGGAACCCAGAGGTATGATGTCTATGCTGATGCTAGTCGGGATTGGTTGATCGGCTTCTCGATTATCGATGACAGACGAAGGCATCCCGCATCATCGACATCCGATGCACCAAGCCTCTCAATCCACACTCTCCTCCTTATTGACGACCCCTTCCCAAGCGCAACTATCTCACTCCCAAGCTCTCTCCCCCACCGCTCTGTCGTTCATGCAGATGACCCACCGGAACGGAAGTACAGGCAACCTCAGCTTGGATGGTGTGGTGCATTCACATTCCCAGCAACCACAATCACAGTTTCAAGCGCAATCTCAGTCGAGCCTGGACAAAGCGCTGGAAGACAGGTTGTGGGACGTGATACAAGAGCAGAACGAGAGAATCGCGAATCTGGAGAGGGAGTACAGGAGGTTGGCTGCGGCGGTCGCGGGAACGAGCAAGGTTAGTCAGCGACTGCGAGGCCGGTTCTGCGGTGGGGTGGGCGTTGATAATATATTTATGTGGGAATTAGGACCGGGGGTTACAACCAGAGGCGAGGAATCGAGAGCGGTCGACGGATAAGCACGAGGATGAGACGGTAAGTGTCAATGGTTTAGCTCGACGACCAGACCTCAACTGATCCAATTGTCCGACGTTTACAGAACACGGTCCGAACGCAAGCCGCGGTCTCTCGAATGCAACCCTATCGTTCTCGTCCTGGCGAAGAGTCGAGGCTCGGCGATCCTCACACTCCAGCTCTGTCGCCTGGATTCCAAGATTACCCACCATCAGATCCTGCTACATCAACAGCACCGGTCCCCCTCAGTCGAGGGATCGCTACGAGCGGGACTCACGCGACGCCTCCTTCTTTGACGAGGATGATGACAACGACAACGATGATTGGGGGCGGAGTGGACGGACACGGACATTCACATTCTCAATCGCATACGAACAACCCGAGCGGGTTGACCCTGTCAAGCCCGAATTTAGGATCATCACAAGCTTCTACGCCCGTTCCGACCGGTACCTCTGAACATATACAGAGTTTAGGCGTACGGACCCCGGCGAGTGCGTTGTTGAGATCGGCGACGACTTCGCACCGGACCACTCCTGGTACAGCCCTCGCACCGACTTCAGCAGAAACACCGGTCTCACACGTCTCGGGAGCGAGTCACCAAGACAAACAGGTCATCTCCGCCTCGGCACAGAAGAGTGCCAAAGACGCTGCTGGAGCCGCCGCAAAGAGTTTCAGGGTCACCTTGGAAGACCCATGTTTCAAGGTCTTGCCTGCCGCGCTCAAGAAGTACAACATCAACGACGATTGGAGGATGTACGCCATGTTTATCTGCTATGGAGATACAGGCGAGTCGAGTCGGACGGGCGATTCGGATCTCAGGCTGATCTTGATGTCTTTCCGATTCAACGTGACAGAGCGGTGTCTGAGCTACGACGAGATGCCGTTGCTCCTGTTCCAAAAGCTGAAAGAGTCGGGTCAGAAACCGGTCTTCATGTTGAGACATATCGTGAGCTCTTGCAAGAAGATCGCAATGCTACAATTAGTTGCTGAGCAGATTGGTCACGTATCCAGAAAGACATCCGATCACCTACAGCGATTGCGGCGAGCAAGCAAGCCTCCCGGAAAGGGAAACCCCCTGCGGAAGGTGGGGCAAATGCCTCTAATGATCCCAGTAAACCCGGCACGAGTCCGACCACAGCAACCAAGTCTGCCGGATCGGACACTCGTCTCCATCGTCCTCCCGTTCTCCAGCCCATCTCCGCCAAAGCCAAGGCCGCTGGGACGGGAAGCAACGCAGCCGGAAGCGGGAAGACGACGCCAGGAAGTGCAGGTCATGGAGCTTTTCCAGATTTGCCGAGTCCCGGTCTGAGAGGCCCGCTCATGGGTCAAGCTGGAGAACAGACGGATGGGAATCGCGAGTTCAAAAAGATTGGGTATGCGGTCGCTATCTATCCTTATGCTGCCGAGAGGGAGGACGAGTTTGATGTGGTCATGTGAGTTGACTGACGATTGGATTTAGTGGACCCTTGTATTGAAACGGCTTCGTATTGGTACAGCGGAACGGCCTTTGTCATTCTCAGCAAAGCCAAGGGGTGGTGGGTCGTACAGAAGGACGGAGAAGGTACTGGAGACATTGTCGTTGATGACAGCCAGAGCGGCTGGGTTCCTGCCGGTGAGTTCAGGGTAGCATGGCCACGTCACGAACTGAATCTGACACGTATCGGATCCAGGTTGTCTGCTAGAGACAAATCGACCGATAGGCCCCCCAGCAACCCGCGTAGCGGGCGACTTGGGTGCACTGGCAAAGCAGCCCATTCTCCCCTCATACATCGTGTCGAGCTCTTTCCAGGGTGTCGCTCTCATGCAATATGATGCCAAGGGCGAGGACGAACTGAGCATGCGCAAGGATGAGCAGCTTCGCGTATTGTATGTACTACTCGTTGTTGCTGTGCTTTCGGACCGCGGCTCACTCTCAGTTTAATCACAGCAAACGTTACGCCCATTGGTCTTACAGTGTCAAGGAGACGGGTGAACGAGGCTGGGTGCCGTCATGGTTCGTCGGTAAGTCCGCCGGCGGTGAAGCTGCAAGACTAAAACGTAACACGGCCCTCATGTGCAACACTCAATACACAGGCAAGAGAGGTCCCGAGGGTTCGTCCAGTACTTCATCAGGCACCGCAAAGGCCGTCGAGGGTCTCGCTGGTGGCGAGTCGACTAGGCATGACGAGTAGAAACGGCCGTCGGGTGAATTTACAACTTCATCTTGGATGTAGATGATCGGCTGAGGACAAACACGACCCAACTCCTCGAACTCTGGAGCTTCGAGCGAGAATGATAAACGGCTTGTGTACAGCTTCCTCTTTGAGAGAAATATGACATGATGACTATTCGCGCTGCATGCCCGCTGTCAACGAACCAAATGCAGGCAATCTAGCGTTGACGATCGTTCTTACTGTCCGATCGATTAAGTCGGACGGCGACGTTGTATCGCTGCCTCCCGCTTTTGGAAGAGCTTGTTTCTGCTTCTCTCAGTACCTGTCTATCGTAGCTCGTAGTAGCCCTTGTCCGACTACTTTCATGGTAATACAATGTCTACTTGCATGGGCATATGTTGTTGCATGGGCATGTGTTGTTCATCTATAAGCGAGCGTGCTTTGAGCTAGAGCAATTTTCTTGGTCTTGCTTGAGATGAGAAAGGGTACCATGTATTCACTTATCTGGATATTCACTCGAGGTTGAGTCTATAGTTGCCCCTCTGCCGAGTATGCTCGTTTTACGAAGTGCATGATAAGAGGTGTGGAGATGGGCGACCTGAGTACCATGGAGACAAACAGAGGGCGTTTGAACCGGTGATCAGACTGCGATTGATTGCCTAGGGGCTTCTGTGATGTCAACTGGAGCCAAGTACATGTGAAGGATGCGGGATTCGGCCGCGCTGATTTCCATCCTCTCGAATGAAACGGAAGGTAAGTTGGCGGAGGCAGATTGAATATCGCTTGCGGGTCGCAATCCGCGCCTCCACATCAGCCATCATAGGTATATAAGTTTCGGTTGAGAATGGCAGAAAGACTCAATCCACGATGCTGGTACCGATCGAATCATTCACCCTAGAGAGATATCACGAACAAGATGCCTGCCTACCGATATGATGGACGTGCTGATTGCGACATGGATCTTGACCTCTCTGGGCTGAGTGGCAAGACCGCGGTCGTGACCGGAGGTATGTCAGCAGCCTTCGATCATGCAGTATACAAGTGATGATTGAAGTGAATCATTCACAGGTGCAAATGGAATCGGAGAGGCATACGTACGGGCTCTTGTTGACGCAGGGTATGTTTGTGGTCTATATGCAAAACGCGTTCACGACCTTACGTGCATTGCAACAGCGTGCGCGTATGCTTCGGCGACCTAGACGTCGAGAGTGGCCGTGAGTTAGAGAAGGAGCTGTCTGGGTGAGTCGACCTGTGGTGCAAATACCCGCAACATAGCCAAATGGTCGCCTTTCCATATAGAACAAAATTTGTGAAATGCGACACGACCTTCTGGGAAGACCAAGTGAAGCTGTTCGACGAAGCCAAATCCTTTTCGAACAACGGCGGCATTCACTACGTCGTCGCGAATGCGGGGATCACGAAGCAGGACGACGTCTTCGCTTACGACGAATCAGGACCCAAGAAGCCTGATCTGAAGATCATCGACGTCAACATCCACGGCGTGATGTACACTGCCAAGCTGGCTTCGCATCACTTTGTCACTCAAAACGGCCAGGTCGAAACGCGCCAGCAGGAGGATACTTGTCTCGTCCTTATCAGCAGCGGAGCTGGTTACTTGGATTGTCCGCGGGCTCCTCAGTATCAGGCTTCGAAATACGGGATGAGGGGGATCATGCATTCTTTGAGGAGGGTGGTCCATCATTACGGTAGTCGGGTCAACATCATCGCGCCCTGGTCAGTTCGCGCCATTGCTCTGATTTTCTGCGTCTCTTCGAGGCCTGATGTTTTGATGTGGACAGGTACGTCGAGACGAAAATCTTGTCGAAAGCGGCGTTCGACGAGGTCAAGAGTCTCGGAGTCGAATTCGCTACATTGGAAGACGCTGGACAATGCCTGCTCCGCATCGTATCCGACAAGAGCCTGAACGGTCACTCTCTTTTCCTCTCACCAAGGAAATGGGCCCCGAGGGGGTACTTTGACCTGGGATTGGACGATTACGAGGATGAACTTATGAAGGAGATAACCGCTGACCAGCTGAAGGGTTCTCGAGCCGAAGAGGTGCTGTTCCTGTAAACGAAGTACGATTAGAACGATGATCAAAAGCTGGAAGACTTAATCGGCCATGCGACTAAGGCGCACAGTGCTAGAACGCCGACATCGCCTCATAGAACCGGGCTGAGGTAGACGGGAAGTCGATTACGGATTGACTGAGGCTCTTCGAACGTACACTGCTTCACCTGGTACAGCAGAGAGCATTCAGTCATGCCGTAAGATGCTATATGACGGCAAAGATTGCAGGATAGGCATGAATTCTTCCTTCGAGTGGAGCGTGATGGCTGATCGACCTTGAGGGTAACAAGTTCTTGCGGTAGATATCGCTGTATCGTTGACATACATGCTACAATTTTCTTTTTAGCATAACCGCTCTTGTGGCGCAGTTGGTAGCGCGTATGCTTAACAAGCCATAACTTGTAAAGCGCATAAGGTCCTGAGTTCAAGCCTCAGCGGGAGTATTCCTTTTTGCCATTCCAGCCCCCTCCACAGTTCTTATGCATCGGCCAGGTAAAGACAAGTTCGGTTCAGGAGTGCTATGATTTCCCTGTCCCGGAATGTTATAGATTCAGCGAAATGAGCGTTCCAAGGATTTTGGCTAAGACATATGAACTTGGAAGACGGTAACGGCATAGAACGATACGCCGCTGTATGAATTTGATCTTTGTGTACAATAATCGTGTTTTCCTGATGGGATTGAAGTAAAGCTCGGTACAACCTGGTGTGTTTCTACGTTTCACAGTAGCAACCCTGATTGGATATTGAAGTTATACAGCCCTTTCTGTGAGGTAGCCGAAAGCAAATTGTATTCAGCGCCGTTAACCCCTAATGATCAAATTGACGCAACTCACCCAGCAGCTATTGAGCACAGCGCTACTTCCTGACCCCGAAACCTTCTTTGTGCTACTCGACAAGGAAAAGACCTGCTCTCCCGCGCCCATGTCGAATTGCATCATGCTGACGCCAGCCCCGATACTCTTGGTGGCTTCTCCCTTGTTCCCGCTCTTGACGGTGACGGAACCTCCGCTGGAACTGAAACTGGCGACAAACACGCTGTCGGAGACGATGTCCCAACCAGCAGGCCTCGCTCCGCAGTTGTCCGTGTCATCGCATGAAGAGACGCCCTTGAGGTGAGGTCGGTACCAATAGACCAGCATATCCCGATCGATAACCGGTCTCCTGGAACCAGTTTTGAAGGCGGTGATATAAGGTCGAGCGAACTCGAGGAGAGCGTCGTGGGACAACCCGTCCGTCCACGGTCCCGAGCCGTCGTCACTGTGCCCATTGTTGGAGGGTCCGACATAGTGAGACTCGCCGTAATCATTCCAGGTGATGATCTCAAGGTACCGAAGTTCTGGAGACCGATCAGCGAGGTCGAGAATCTGCTCCCACCTCTCGTACCAGAGAGTCTCGGATTTGAACAACCAGTTCTTGCTGTACGACACTTCCTTGCCAAAGTGAGTAAAGACTGTCGATTCGAAAAGGTATCATCAGCTAGAGGTTTTGGTTCGTGGAAGGAAAACAAAGACGGAGTACAGACTCACACCAAGGGGAAACCGGTGCCATGTATGCTTTTCCCGCCCCACTCAGCTGACCGATATATTCTTGATCCTTATCTGTAGACATCTTTCTATCCACGGGTCCATTATCGACGCTCGGCCAAGCGTACCAGCTAAACAGCCCATCCACTCCAGCGTTCCTTGCGTTGTCTGACGAAGGTTGCCAATTGGGAACGATATATAGAGGGGTAGAGGGAAAGGCAGAACGAACGGCGGACCAATCGAAGCCGTCACCGGAGAAGGTGGAGACGAAAGCGGCGTTGGATCCAGCCACACGGTGTTGTGCAGGGAGACCGATGAGGGGTTTCATGATGTTGATCACAGCCGCGGTATCCGAAGTTGAGAACCAATTGAACTGCCACAAAAACCATTCCGATATACTCAGCATCCTTGACCCCCATCTCACGGCGAAATTCCTATTTCCTCTTCCCGACTCACATCGAAACTGATAAACACTTCGAATCCGACCTTCGCCGCAGCGTCATAAGCCATCCTCAACTGGCTCTCCGTATAACTATCCTTGCCCACGTTCAGTGCGAATCCGTCAATCCCGTACGACTTCGCCAGGTTCATGTCTCGTTCCCAATTGGAGGGTTGGTAGGTGGAAACGATGCCGACCATAAAGTGAGCGAACACTAGGCGGGGATGGGAGGAAGATTTGTTAGGGTTGGTGGCCAGCGAAGGGGGTAGGGAGAGCGTCGGTAAGGGTGAGGTAGTAAAATCGATGGTCAGGGTGGATGAGGGGGTGGCGATCGACGCTGAAGATGAGGCGAGCGAGGTGGTATGACTACTACTGCTCAGCAGGGTCGTAGATGTCCGTACCAGTGTGCTCTGAGTTGGCTGTGCCTGCAGATCAGCGCTGGTGATACTCGAAGTGCTTGCAGCTACCGAAGAGCCCTCCTGTCCCCCTTGCCCTAGTCCTTCCAAGAAGTCGATAAGCCTATCCGTTTCCGACTCAGACTGCGCCTCACGCCTGAACAGATCTATGAACATGCAGAAGAACGAGATGATCGTCAGCATAAACCCTGACCTGTGGTCCCATCCCTGATGAGTCTGAGCGGAACTGACTTGAACCAAGACCCTTGACGCTCCGGGCGTGTCTCTTGCTTTCGACTGAGAGATCCCGATGGTCTCCATTCTGGACGGGAGCGGCGTGGATGGTGGCCGCGAGGCAGAGTCCGGAACAGAAGATGCTGCTAGTGGAGAACTTCATCCGATTAGGTATAGCGAGTGTATGTCGATGTGTGTGTCCTATCGAGGTATACCGAGGCAATGAGGTTGTCACTCCAGGTGAGGCGATTTCGAGGTGGTATACTTTTGGATGCAAGTGAAAGCGATGATGGATCTATCGAGTAAAGCGGCCGGAGGTAAAAGGCTGTCGAAGGGCCACGGGTAGGGATGTGAGAGACAATAAGGACATCGAGACAAAGGACGATAGCTCACTTTGAAACGAACCTATCTATATGCCTCTCGACCGCCTCGACCTGACCGCTAACTCTGCTTCGATGGCGATCCGATGCTCAGTGCCATCCTTTCGACGTCCGATCCGAATCGGTGTCTGACGGAGACTCCCTGCTAGGCTTGATCTGATCTCGCTGAGAGTCATCGTCATCGAGCAGTACGAGCATGTTTTCCGTGGTCACGTATGACCAAGTCGATCGCGACCAGGATATCCTAGAGAATTCAATCCAATTCGAACAAAAGACGACGAAACGCGACGAAAGAGATCAAAGACCGGCATCGCATCGCCGGCATCTCGGGAACAAAAAGGAAAGGAATTTTGATGGAAAGACGAATTGTGAAACGCGTAGTAGACAGTCATCATGGCCATCCCCGCCCCCCTCCTTTGATTCCTTCGACTCCTCCCCGCCTCGCCGCCCCCTCTCTCGCATCCGCGCGCTGCCTTCCGTGCGAAACCCCCGCTTGATGATCTTTCCCCCTTTCCCGATGATGAAACGCACCCGCCTTCCGTGAACTTTCCGCCACGCGCGTCTCACTCCCCCGTGTTTTTGCTCGTCCGTCCAGGCCCGAGGACTTGATCCGGAAGATCGAAGTTTTGACCGCCCCGTGCATCGACCAATTTCCATGAGCGCGAGAATTGACCATCGGCTGCCATTGAGAGCAAGCAGTCAATCATATCGAATCCTGTTTTCGTGATACTATATTTACAAAGGTGTCGTCAATGTACAGTGGTACAAGCAGTCAAAGTCGATATCAAAAACCGTCGTGAAAGCGTAAAACATGGGAAAGTGGAAGACAATAGCAAGCCGGAGCGATACTGATACTATGATACCCCCGAAGCCCAAGGTCCAGTGTATCCAAAGCGATTCTCCAGCGGTCCCCCAGAAAAGGAGAGCGACCTGTTCAGGTCGAAGGTCATACTCGTTGTTCGTTTGCCAGACTCGCCACGGTGATGCCCGCCCGGATTACCTTGGCGATCGTTGACAAGAGGTCTGTACGTCGGACGGGTTTCGAGACGAAGTCGTCCTACAACGGGGGCAGGGCAACCAGTGATCAGTCGGAAGTCCTCAGACGAGATCGATCCAGACAGACTCACCATCCCTGCGGCTAGGCACCGTTCCTTGTCACCCAACATGGCATGTGCTGTCAACGCGATGATCGGGACCCGTTTATACCCTTCCTGATCCTCCAAGTTCCGGATCATGCTCGTCGATTCGAGTCCTCCCACGACGGGCATCGAGACATCCATCAGGATGACGGCATAGGGCTTCTTGGCCAACATCGCGTCCCTGTACTTTTCAAACGCCACCTGTCCATTGTCCGCCACATCCACTCGGTGTCCGCCGCCCTCGAGCAGCTTGACGGCGAGCTTTTGATTGACAAAGTTGTCTTCCGCCAGCAAGATGTCGAGCGAGTTGTTCTTGCCCGGATCGGTCGGTTGTAACTGATGGCTCTCGAGTGCGGGCAAGAGGGCGCTGGATAGGTCCGCCATGTTGAGCGGGGTCGTGAAATAGGACGTGATACCCATGTCCAGGCACGTCTTGACGGGAACGGGGGAAAGGATCTCGTCCTCTTCGTTCGGAAGGGCGAGCAATCGTCGTCTCGATTCGGACAGGTGCAAGTACCTCGGGTTGTCAGGTCCAGGAGGAACATTGGTAGGCGCAAGCAGGACGATCGGCATGAATCGCAAGTGCTCGACCTCTCTCAGCTTTTCAGCCGTCATCAGAGTGTCCACAATGACGGCGTGGAAGGCCGGCGCCTTGTCACCGGAGATAGCAGGCTCCCACACTCCTTGTACAGAGTTGATGACGACCGGTTGCAAGTTGAGCTCCATCAATGTTTCGGGTATACGAGAGGTGTCGCCCAAAGTGTTGATAAAGAGGACGTGCCGTTTCGCCCACGGTGCCAATCGGTCCAAGACCTGCAGCGTCGTCCTGGCCGTCTTTTTGGCCATCATCGTAAAGTAGAAGCGACTACCCTTGCCGTAAATGCTCTGCACCCAGAGCTTGCCTCCCATCAAGCTGACCAGTCTTTTCGAAATCGACAGTCCGAGACCGGTTCCTCCGTACTTTCTCGTCGTCGACCCGTCTGCTTGTGCAAACGTATCAAAGATCAGGTCGAGCTTGTCTTGCTTGATACCGATACCCGTATCGGCAACGCAGAATTCCAGCTCGACGGCATCCTCGTAATCTTTCACGCATCGACAGCTGAGGGCGACTTGACCCTTGGTCGTAAACTTGACGGCGTTCCCGATCAAATTTGTGATGATCTGTCGCAGACGTAGCGTATCTCCGATGATGTGGTCCGGAATCGTCGGATCTACGTTGGCAATCAAGTCCAGACTGTTCTGAGCGGCCTTGACGCAAAGGGTCTTGAGGACGCCAAATAACGTTGTTCGGAGCGAGAACGGAATTTCCTCCATGGTCATGCGACCCGCCTCGACTACAGACCACGAAGCACAGAGTCAGTATAGATGCACGAGATCGACGTCCCGTTTTAACTCACTCTTAGAAATATCGAGAATGTCGTCGATAATGGTCAACAGAGACCCGGCTAATTGCGATACGATCATCAGATTCTCCCTATCGAATTGGTCCAGTCAGTCAACAATCAAAGGAAAAGAGGATAAAGCAGTTGGAAGAAGAAACGGCGCTTGTACTTACCTCTGCTGCCTCGTGAGCTCGGTTTCCAGAGTCAATACGGTCATTCCAATGATTCCATTCATGGGAGTACGGATCTCATGGCTCATATTTGCCAAGAACTCGCTCTTCGATCTGTTGGCGAGTTCGGCTGCCTGTCTCGCCTGCGTGTTCTTCGATATGGACTCTCGCAGCGTGTATACCATTTGATTGATCTTGGTCTTGAGCGAATCCATTTCTCCACTGGCCTCGACCGTGATGAATTTGGTGAAGTCTCCGTCGGTTGCCGCGGCCGAAATCTGAGCAAAGGCTCGCACTTGACTTGTCAGGTTGGCAGCCATGGCGTTTACGTTCGTGCTAATGGGTCGAGAGTTATCGATATATTAGCCGACAAGCAAGAAAGGTCCAGCACACTTGTCGAAGACCTACGTGATCTCTTTCCACACCCCCTCGACGTCTTGCACTTGAGCTTGTATACCGAGTTTTCCTTCAAGACCCACTTGTTGGGCTACCCGGACTACCTCCGACGAGAACGATCGAAGCGAATCTACCATGCCGTTGACGTCGATTTTAAGCAACTGAATTTCCCCATGTACCACAACATCGATCCTGTTGAAACGACCAGAATGGTAAGCCAACTGTCTGATTCGAATACCGGAAGCGCTAGTCAGACGTACTTCTGCGAGAGATCACCTCGAGCGATAGCTCTCGTCACGGTAGCAATACCCCTGACCTGGGTCGTCAGGTTTCCTGCCATCAAGTTGACGTTATCGAGCAGGTCCTTCCATTCTCCCAAGGCGTCAGGTACGACGGCTTGACCTCCAAGACGGCCCTCAGTGCCGACGGCGATAGCGACCTTTGTTACTTCGGCTGTAAAGATTCGCAGTTGGGAGACCTGCGAAATAGAAATGCGTTCAGAGTCCGAATGTTGAACGATCTTGGAGCACAGTCGAAGCCCACCATTCCGTTGACGGTCTGCTTCAAGCTGAGGATCTCTCCGGCGCTTCGTTGTGTCGTCAGCAGCTTGGTCAAATCACCTGCTGCTACGGCACTAGTCACTTGGGCGATCTCTCGAACTCTACGTAACGATAGGGAATTAGCCATGTCTACCCTGGTATTCTGTATACGTCTCTGCACTCACTGCTCGGTCAAGTTTTGCGCCATTCTAGACCACCAGATTTGTCAGCTCACGAGACCCGATCCGACGTCAGAGGCAGAGCGTCACTCACTGATTGACGTTGGTCGTCAATTCCAACCAGACCCCGCCGACCCCCTCAACCTGAGCAGAACCTCCAAGAATTCCCTTGGTCCCTACCTCCAAGGCGACCCTCGAAACTTCTCGCGCGAAGACGGTCAATTGAGCGACCATGTTATTGACCTAATTTGAAGAAGTAGATTGCGAGATTGAGCGACGCGGAGCATATGAACGTCGAAAGTGCTACTCACGGTATCTTTCAAGATGGCAATCTCTCCTGCAGCCTCGATTTCGACCTTTTGCGACAAGTCCCCATTGGCGATGGCCGTAGCGACATACCCGATACTTCGCACTTGGTCCGTGAGGGACGAGCACATTCCTGCCGATGTCCACTTCCGGATAAGCCTGGAGTGCCGGATACTGACCCGTCCAGGACGACTCACGATTGACGTTCAAGACCAACTCGCTCCAAACCCCCTGGACATCAGGCACGTTCGCCGTCCGACCCAATTTTCCCTGACTTCCGACCTCGAGACTGACGATACTGACCTCGTCGGCCAAGTTTCGCAACATCTTGACCATGTTGTTAATGGTCAATTTGAGTTCGAGCAGTTCACCCTCGGCCGGGACCTCGATGGTGCGTGACAGGTCTCCCTTGGAGATGGCAGTGGTGACCTCGCTGATGGCCCTGACTTGTTGAGTCAGGTTGGCAGCGAGCTTGTTGACGACGAAAGTCAGGTCACGCCATGTCCCCTGGACTCCTTCGACGACGGCTTGTCCCCCGAGACGACCTTCCGTGCCGACTGCGATCGTCGACAAGCAAACGTGCCAGGTCGATCAGTCAAATCGACTTCGTACCCGAGAAGAAAACTCGCTGCGACTCACCCTCGGTAGCCACCCTCTCGACCTCTCCAGCGAAACTCTTCAGCTGATCCACCATCCCGTTGATCACCTCCTTTAACTCGCTCATGATCGGCCCTTCGACGGGAACGGTGATCTTGTTCTCTAGGTTACCCATGGCGACCGCCCTACATACCCTGGCGATATCCCTCACTTGCGCTCGAAGGAGTTCCAGCTCCTTTTCTGGCGAGAGGGGCGGGGAGGAGTCGGAGTCCCTTTCCCGGTCGAGCTCTGTCGACGGTCGGGTCGAAGTCGAAACGGTCAAGGCCGTTGCTGATGATGGCGACTGCGAGCTTGACCCGCCAGCACGACCGCAGGTCCTACACGTCTGATCCATGACCTCATTCCTCTGCCTGTCTTTATCGTTGGCCATCTCGGCCTCTTTCACCAACCCTTCTTCGACCGTCTTGACACCCTCTGGCAAAGGAGGCGTCTCGTCCGGTGTCAACATCGAGTTGGCTACATAACCCATCATCCCCCCCGTCCCCGGGGCCTGTAACCCCGCTGCCGAATTCTGGTTTGTATTCTGGTTCTGAATATAACCCTGAGCAGCCTTCAACTCGGCCTTTAACCGGTTGTTCTCTCTTTCCTTGATCCAAAGCCCGTTCAACAAGTCCACGGTTGCTAGCTCAATCTCGGTCTGACCCCGAGTTTTGCCTTGACCAGGGTAGAAGGGGAAGACGCCCATCTTGTAGTCGATCTCGTCCAGCGCATAGGAAGCTTGACGGGCTTCTTCGTCGTTCTCGGTGCTGCCGTCTACGATATGATGCGTCGGAGGCCGGATGGACGATGAGATCGATAGCGACTCGTTGTCGGTGGCAGGGATCATCACTTCCGGATCATCTCGACGTGCGTTCCGCTCGGTACTCTTCAACAAGCTCAAGAGGTGCCTATCGAACCCTCCTATTGATGTCGAATCGAGTACCGCTGTATTCGTTGTTCCTGTCCGTTCGCCGTTGTCAGGATTCGTCGAGGACGAGGTGGTCATGCGTGGGGCGGACAACATTTCGTCCAGAGGACCTTGCCGCGAAACGTTAGGTCGGCTGATGATAGAACTGGGAAGGTCGCCCCGAGTAGTATGGTCGATGTTTGTGGTGATGATGATGATGTGGTAGCTAGTATGAATTGTGCTCTGATCGAGATGAAGAGGGATGGAGAGGTTGAACGGATAAGGAGGATCAATCCGAGGTCGTGCCCGTATCGACCACGATGATGTTAGGTCCTCTGATGTCGATGGGAGAACGTCTGTCGCCAAAGGAAGGGGTTCTGTAACCTGTGCCACGGCGGAGCCAACGAGCTCGATCCACCACCGAATAGCCCAACGACGACGTAGAGGTCCTTTGATCGAATACGATTCGGGGGCCGGACAACAAGATCACGGATCAGAGGCCGAAGCGCTGTTGTCGAAGTCGGCTCGAGAATGTGAGACAGAAGTTCAGAAGAGGGATTCCGGGTTCGATTGTGATCCCGTACGTTCCGTTGTTGCAGTCGTTGTCGACGTCTCGTTTCGTTTGATCTCGAATTCCGCCGAGCTTCCAGCAGAAGAAGGATCGACGTTGTCGCTGATCGTCGCCGTCTCCTTGTTGTCCTCGTCAGTCTTGGGAGACGAGACTAGCTAAAGCGGGATAAAGCGAGGATGAGGTCGGCGAAGGTTACGGGGTATGTCGGTATGGCAACACGTTCGGATGAATATGGCGGTGCGATACGATAAGTGCTATACGTGATCCACCTCGGGCCGAGAACAAAAGGAAGAGACGAGACGACGAGAAACAAACGTGTCAGTCCGACCAGTTCGACCAGTAGCCAGCAGCCAGCAGTCAATTGCCACTCCGGGAGATTCGATCGTATGGATCCGGCAATTTCACTGCCATATGGCTCGTATAGAGGTCGTATCGACTTCACGTGATCGCTGGCGCTCATATGACGATCATATCATTGCCATACGAGCGGACATGAAAACGAGGTGATGTCCGTGTGTCATATAGATGTCGTATTGTGTTCGTTTGTAAGATGCGACCAAACGGGCCGAACAACAACGTTGCCTCGTCCCAACATCCTGCATGCTAGATGCTGCGAGACCTAAGATACCAACTTCGCTGCTCCAGCAATCTCGAATCCAGGATCCTAGCTTGATACACTCTACGTCCCGCATCTATCGATCTATCGTCGATCCAGACTTGTATAATCTCACCCAGCCTCTAGCAGCTGCCGCTCTCAAAATACCAATCATTCGTTCAACCTTTAGTCCCACTACATCCGCCTCGGCTCTCTTCGGTTCCTTCAATCCCATCCTCGTTTTTAGCTGGCACGATGCCACCTCCTCGGGAATGTCGGTGTCGGGAATGCTCCAAGTGGGAACTCGGCTTTCGTATCATCTCCTATACCTCCTGGAGGCGACACAACTCGGGGGTCGCAGTACAGCAGCGATTCGAGCTTCAACATCAGCCGTTCCAGGAGATTGAGCTAAACCAAGAGCCGATCGGTTCCAGGTCTCCCGCCAGCATATCCCCAGAGCCTCTCTTCGCCGACGAAAACTTTGACTACGATTTTGACCCAGACTCAGCGAGTGAGATCGAGCCTGCGGAATGGGACGCAGCCCTTTCAGACCAGCATTCAGACCATGACGGAGAACAAGCTGAACGGCTGGAAGATCCATTCGATCTCGATGAGGACGAAGGTAACGACGACGCTAACCAAGACGTCGAGCAAGTAGATGGTCATCGTGTGGTTCGTGTCGAGAGTTTAAGGAAACACCACGACCTCACTCCTGCGACCCGGTCCGCCTACATCACGATAGCATACGCCAAAATGTCTGGGACACCCGACCGGCAGGCCGATCAACTGCTTGAACAGCTAACCGCCACGGCTCAGATCGCTGTCGAAGCACGAGGAGGCGAACCGGAACCGGCCGGGCCAGACGATCTCGTAGACTACCTCGGTTCCGACAGTCGTACCACAAACAATTGGCGAACAGCAATGTCAAGGCTCGGCGTCATTGGCGACAACTACATCAAACGTTACATTTGTTGTCCTGACTGTTGGTGGCTCACGTCCTACGACCGGCTTAATGATCTGGATAGCGCTCGATGCGGTGCTCCTCTTAGCGATGCTCAGACGTGCGAGGGTTCAATCTATTCCACCATCAACAAGGCTAAAACTCCGATAAAGGTCGCACCCTACGTACCGCTCTCTACGTGGCTCGCTCTCTACATGCAAGATGCAGAATTCGTACGAAACCTGCAGCATTGGCGCGACGAGTCTCTCGGTGATTGGCAGCCCGACGTTCTGGATATCAACGATCCCGTCGTGCATCCAGATGAAGTCATGCGCGGTATTTCGGACGGCTCGGCGTGGAGATCATTCGCTGGCAATGTCTTGCGGTCGGTCTACGGCGACAACACTGTCCGGGACGAGCAGGTGGAAGACAATCCAGATCCTCTGTTCCGTCATACATATCTGGCGTACGGTCTCCACATCATCTTGAACGTCGACTGGTGAGTGGAACCTAGCGAATCAGCCTGGTTAGGGTGCTATAGTCGGACGAACCTCGTGTTGATTGCGCTGGTCGAATAGGTTTCGAGTCAAAAACATGCCTGGATACTCGGTAGGCGCTGTATATGCCTCCATCGCCAACCTCCCCCGCCATATGATGTTCCGCAAAAAGTGGACGGCGTTGTTGTGCGTAATACCAGGCCCTGAGGAACCTTCTCTGACGTTCTTGAACAGAATCCTCGAGCCCATTGTCCGAGATTTTCGACACTGCGAGGAAGGGCTGTACATCCCTACGCATCCGATTGGCAAGACCGCTATGGGACGGGGCGAAGATCTCGAGTTGGTGAGCGCTCGTCTCTTACTTACGGCCTGTGACCTCCCCGCTACAAAGAAAGTGATCGGTGCCGTCAGCCATGCCCACGGCAAGCATCCCTGTCATCACTGCGGGATTCCGCTGGTCGACGTCAATACCGCACGAGGATACGATTGGCGTCACTTGCCGGCAAAGGAAGTCAACCCGGAGGCCTTGCTACAGCAATCTTTCCACCACGAGGACGCCGAGTCTGGACGTACTGCGAAAGCGATCGAAGACAGATTCGGCGTTCGATTTTCTATCCTAAACACTCTGACCGGGATGGCACACTCCAAAACGGCGCCAGTGGATCACCTTCACAATTTATACCTGGGATTGGTGAAGTCGTTCGTCAACACTCTATGTGATAACGACATGTTTGAAGGGGAGCTCGAGGGCGTCTCTCGAATGGACTTGTTCGCCCAGGTTTTTAACAAGGCCCAGTATCCGGGACATCTAGGCCGTCTTCCCTCGAATGTTACTAGACAGGTATTCGCTGGACGTGCAGCTGGATTGAAGGCCGACCAATGGAAGCGAATCTCACAACTACTCGTCCTGGCGCTGTCGATCGCGTGGCGAAAGGAGGACTCCGATGGCATAGACGACGTCGACCTCGATCCTGAGGTCAAGGCCGAAGACGGTCAACGAGAAGACACGCCAGGTTTTGAGATCCAGCGTGGACCAGCTGGCCGACCTCGCAAAAAGAAGAAGCAGAGGAGATCTAGGGAAGGCGAGGACGATGTTCCTTTCAGACGCAACAGAGCGCTCTGGTACGCTGCTGCAGTTTCGCTCTGCAGCGGAATCCGGGTGCTGGATTCTCATTTTATCAGCCTCTCGGATGCACAAGATGCGACGGAGGACTTAGCGATTTGCGCTCGAACGGTGCTTTGCCTTGGCGGAAAGTTGACGATCAACTGGCATAACGCCATGCATTACGCGGAGTGAGTGATCCTTCCCTGTTCGGCGGTAGCTCCAGACCAGTCATCTAACTCTACCTCGCTCTCGGCCATGTCTTCAGCCACGTCAAGCTTTACGGACCGATCTCAGGATTCGCATGTTTCGCATTCGAGAGGAATAACGGCAGCCTAGCCAACGTCAACCACAATACCAAGGAACGCGATATACCCACCACCCTGTTGAGAGCATGGATCAGGGAGGCATGTCTCGCCGCTCTACTCCACAACCCCGCTCCGGATATCACTCCCACCGAAAGGCGAGCGATCGAGAGGTTGTTGGCAGATAAAGAGAAGGCACGTGGGACAGTCATGCTCGCCGAAGTCCGAGAAGCCAACCGCACTGCACGACTTCCACCCCCTGTCAAAGTAGGCGTGGACTTGCGCGTTCACGATCAAGCATACGCGGCCCTGCTGCGGTACGTGACGTTGGCTCACCCCGAATATCGATTCGTCGGGAACCTCGCAATGCTAGACAGGAGACCTTATCTGCCCGCAAGCTCGGAGCGTTACAGCCTCCACACTCATGTGGTGTTCCACGGCTTCAAGTAGGTACCCGTCCATGTCCTATGCTCTCGTACGTTACCCGACAACTGATCGTTTCCAACGTACTAGATTCTGCTCTGCACTATACAACCGCAGTGTACGAGATCAATTCGCACTGGCAACGGTAACGGAGGGTACCAGAGATCTCGTTCGCCTACGCCTGTTCCTAACAGCCACCCTCGTCGTGCGGGACATGCCTCAGCTGGACCTCGAATTGGTCTTAGTGGATGTCTATCGACCAGCCGGACCGGACTCATATCCATGGAGCTATAGGAACATCGACCTTGGTTACAAGGTCTATCACCAGGAAGCTCTTCCCGAGGCCCGGTTCATCCCCATATCTGCACTGAGTGCATCGGTCATCACCTCAAAATCTGTCAGCTGCGCAGATGGGAACGTCATCGTCGCCGTATCCTGTGATCGGGACGGCGAGGAGCCAGAGTTCTGGCTCGAATCGGATGGGCCTCAGGACGACGCGGCTGCGATTGGCGATCATGAGAATCTAGCCTGACATGACATTAGGTTGGCTATATACATCAGACCAAACGGCGCTTCTAAACAATTCAAACATCATCGACCGGGAGGAGCGCGGGCACCGGAACTGCTGGCTCGGTTGTTATAATCAAAGAAAGGATCCCCGGTGGATTCGTGTGAGTAAGTCTTGGTGGATGGGTCGCATTGTTCGTAATTGATGAACTGGTGTTGGGGACCAGGCAAAGGAGAGCGACCACCCCCGTTGAACGGGAGATGCTGGGCAGGACCTCCGTTCAAAGGCGTGGACATCATGGTGGCGTAGTGGGAAAGAGTCGAGGTTGGGGGTTGAGGTTGGTAGCGTGAATTGTGAGTAGGCTGGGTGTTCTGTCCGCCGTTTTGTTGGAGATGTTGCCATTGCTGAAACTGCATCATCATTTCCGGACTGATCGGATTCGAAGTTGGCTGAGCGGGTAAGTGAAAGCGCTGCTGCTGCTGCTGTTGCGCAGGCTGATGATTGGAGACATATTGAAAGGGCGTGGCAGTAGGACGGGAGTACGGGTCGGGATTGTGCGGTGCGTATGCCTGTCCCGACATCCAGGTGGTGTTGGACAAGCCCGGCTGATCCAGACCAAGTGTAGTTGCCGGGGGCGGGGACTTGTAACCCTCTGTATCGGTTCCGCCGTCGGGACTGAACGGGTAGGTCGTGGACTCCGAGCCGGTGCCGGTATCGTTGGGGGCGGCTCTCGCCTTCTTGATGGTACGTTGGGCGGACTGGGCGGCACGGGCTCGGTGAGGGTTGCTGGGACCGGCAGTTGCCGATTGAGATCGGTCGGTATCGGTAGGCTGACTAGACCCCTGTCGGCGGCGTTTATCTCCAGCAACAGCCTTGGAAGCCTTCTTGCTTCCGGCAGCGGCCTTCTTGCCTCCAGCAGCAGCGACCTTGGCTTTCCTGGCTTCGTTTCGAGCCTTCTGCAAAACCCAGGGATGGTTCTTGTACCATTCGAGCTGCTTGACGTCTTCGAACGAAGTCGGTACGTCAACCGGGACGATGTTCCGAACAGCATCCTCGTTCTCGGGATCCTCTAGGAAGGCGCTGGTGAAGATCCATCGCTGCGGGGCCTGATGTAGGAAGCTGTGATTCGGGACGGGATACATCTGGACGACGCGGGGCTCGAAACCTTCGGGGTACGACTCCTCTGCTTCAAAGGTAGGTCCGCTAGGTGGTTTGCCGCCTTGACGAGAGCCCGCACTGACGACTTTTGTGTCCTTGATAGTGTTGTACAGCTTCATGAACTGAACGTCAAAAGGTTTCGTGGGTGAGTGGTGATTATAGGAATGGCCCTCGACTGGTCGACTGACCTTCTCCGACAGAACCGGTTTGGTATTGGGACGATACCATTTGGTCTCGTCACCAGAGATGACAGGATACAACGCCGGCAACCAGTAACAGCATTCCAGTCCTTCGTATTGGGGCGAGGAATATGCCGTGAAAGTACGTCGGTTCTGCATAAGTTTCTCCATCTGGACCGTCCAAGGTTCAGCTTATACACGCCTGGCAAGTGGGAGGTGCGAAAAGGTACTCACTGCCGTCAACTTGCTCCGGACCCCATTCGACTTGTTCTCCAGGTAAGCCTCATACTTGTCGTCGTTCGACTCAATCTTCTCCCTCAGTGTGTCGATCTCTTGCTGCAAGCTGATGATATCTACTGTCGCGCCTCCCTCCTCCTCCAAAGCCTGGAGCTCTTCCTCCTTTGCCGCCAGATTAGCTACGGCCGCAGCTCGAGGTCCGTCTTCACCTCCCGTTCCCCAATCCTTGATCGCTTGTTTTCTGAAGGTCGACTGATGCTTGGCGAATTGCGCCTTAATCGCGGACCAGTACAGATCTGTTGCATCCTTGTACTCGAGGATCGAGGCCCGATTGGTATCGTATGGAAGGGATAGCGACTCTCGTTGTTCGACAACGGCGGCGATCACCCTGAGACTCTGGTTATGATTGTGAGTCGATGTTGGCTCTTCCAGGTAGTTCCAGCGCATATCGTCTCCTTCGCATCGATCGGATCCTACGGACGGCTTCGCCTGGCCGTAAAGAGCTTGGATGGCACTCTTGACGAGCCGGGAGATGTCCCTCTTCTGGGTCTCGGTCGGGGCGTTGCTGGGCCGAACCTCCGCATCCGTCGACGATCCATCTTCTCTCTCCTTCTCCTTCATATCTGCCATCTCTTGTTTCAACGACTTCAGTTCCTGATCTCGCAGCTCATCTTGCTGATCTCGCTCTCGCACATAGCTGTCGAATCGGCTGATTAGGGTATCCAGCTTTGTTTGCAACGTGGTGAGTTGCGACTGTACGTTCGACTGGCTTTGAAGGCTGCTGATCTGCTCGTTCTGTGCTTGCTGTCCTTCTGTTCGCTGTTTCCTTCCTACGGTGGTTTGGGGTCTCATGGAGATTGGGAGGACAGAGGACGAAGAGCCGGAGTTCTGTCGAGAGATGGGAGTGGGTGTCCTTTGGGATGGAGAATTGATGGGAGGTAAGTCGCGATCGGCGAGACCAATCCGGTTGACCATAGAGCGTGCGGGTTGACCTAGAGTTATGTGGGCGTAGCAGTGCAAGTAGAAACATCAGCTGCGATCGATTGACGTTCCCCGGTAAGTCTGACTGCTCGTACCGTTGCTACCCGTTCTCGGCTGATCAGAGCCCGACGCCGACATCATCTCGTTCATGCGGTGATGGCTTGCTTGCACTCGTGCATTAGGAGACACTGTTTCAGAACGAGAGGCTGCCTCTGCCGACAGTGGGGAGGGAACATAGCCAGTCGATGTGAGTTGACCGCCAGGTTGCGGGGCCATGTCGACGGATTGGCGGGAGACCTCAAGGCCCAAAGGAGGGTAGCTGGCCGGCGATGCGCGATTTGTCGACTAGATTAGATTAGATATCTCGGTGTATTACGCAATTATATCGATTATACCGTAATCGGTTATCAAACTGGCCGTTCCGAACGGGAGCTGGTGGTATCGTGTGGCATATCGGTGGCGGAATATACATCAAAGATGGCAGGTTGATGAATCAGAATCGACGTCGTATTGTTGTGATCGAGGGGTCGTATGATGGTCGTATCACGTGATTTTAATGACGTGTCGAACGCGTCACGCGTATTTTACAGTAATACTCGAACTTTGGCACGTCATATCAGCCAGCCATTCTTTTATTGATATGTCGGCTATTTTCAAGCCATACGACGCGTATGGCGCTCAAATGACCGGACCCATATGAACCCTACTTCCGGAGTGCAATTGCAATCATAGCAGTACCGTGAGGCGAGAGGTGGATATCGCTGTAGCGCTGTAGGGATGCGAGACAACCGCAACCCCTCGGCTGTGAAGGTGAAAGGGAGAGAAGGCGCGAGGGAGGTCGATCACGAAGTAGCGCGAACTCAATGGCATGGCATGGTATGGCACGGCATCCTACGGCGTTTGACTCCTCGCAGCTTGTGGCTCTGCACATCAAATAAGATCAGCCTCAAGCAGCTGTAGCTAGCAGCTAGCAGCATCCCAGGAATAGAGCAAACCCTCTCGACGTTCTATCGCATGTGCGCATCACGTTGAACAGAATGAGCGCCCCTTTCGCTCGCTTGCCATAGCCGGAGTAGTCACCTCTCCCGATTCCCATGCGTGAATCATGCGTCCCGGATGGCAACCTCACAGCATGCAGCATGCAGTGACGGCGGACTTCGCATACAGGGTACAGCATAGATTTTTCGTAGCCCAAGCCGTGTCCTCCATCAGTGGCCAGTAGCCAGTGAACCTGGAAGCTGAGCGTTCACCTCGAGAAGGGAGAAGCTGACTTGTTTGGACCTCCGTCGATCCCGACCTTCCGAGTACCGATTTCCGGACCCATCTCGGCGTTTTGCCCTGATGGCGTCCTTCTTGTCTTCATTTGCGATCGGAGCGAGGGCGAGTGCGGAAACAAGGGGTCACGATTTTTCCGAACGATACGAAACCAATGCGCCTACACGTCCTACACAGCATATCTGTTGCTATATTATTATTGTCCTGTTCGCTCGTCGCTCGTCGAAACGGTTCCTTGTGGTGTTCTGTGCGCGGTGCAATTACACTGATGAAACCGTCGAGCTTCGAGACTGGTACGCGATTCCAAGTCACGCGTCTGAAGAAGCAGAACGCCAACTGAAGACCCAACAACGTTTCGCAAGCCATGTAGGGTACAGGTCGGTTCGGGTCTATGCGTGCCAACGACGTCAGGCGACTTTGCCCTGGCCCAGAGAACACCCTTCACGACGATTCAAGGCGGCCCCGGGTGATGAACGGACATCTTCTACTAACTTCGACGTCCGCTTACATGCTTGTCCTCTCGGAAGCATATTTACATCCGCAACGGTCAAGACCGATCGATGGCTGATTGATGCTGATGGCAATTCATGAAATGGTTCAAGAATCTGGCTCTGTCCTCCATTTCGCCTCAAGGGCGGCCAACCGAATTTTGGTATCAAGATACCTAACTTCACTCGAGCCTCTCAGGTGCGTATTTCCGTCTCTCGAATCCCTCGACCACCTCAGAACTGAAGCTTCGTACGAAAGGCGCATCTCAAAGGACCTGGCACTGTCGCCTCGAGCATAGTCCCAAGCTACTCACGCCTTTGCCCTCTCAATCTAATGCCATGAATAACGGAACGAAAAGCGCCCTTCATGAAGCCGAGGCGGTCTCTGATTCCTTTGCGAACGCTTCTTGCCATCCGGACCCATACGATGGCTCTCGACCGGCAACACCAGACAGTTTCCAACAAAACTTTGGCTACGGAGAACCCGAATACGACTTCGACCGTGATTCCGACATGAGCGATTCGGCTTCCTTATCACCGTCTTACGTTAGTGCCGGTCAGGGTTCTGCTCGCCACTATCGAGCCCAAATGGAGAGGAACGAGATCAAGCCCGAGCCGTTCATCAACGATAGGCTTTTCTCGCTATACAAGTTCCCGTTCAAGCCGTCGGACCTTTCTCAGCAAGTGAATCAACACCATAACCTCCTTTCGAAGTATTCTTGTACTGACAAAGAAGCGAACGCCTTATCTAGGCTTTCGAAAAGACCGCCGAGAAAGCTCTTGCAAAGCCAGATGTGCAGGTAGCATATGCCGACTGCCTGGATGGCCTAAAGCAATTTGGTCAAGCGCAGACAAAGGGCCTTTTCGATAACAACGAATGGTCGCTCCACCTACACATGCATCTGCACATTTCCAAGATTATCGAGCCGTCCATGAACCGCAATAGGACATGGTGCCTCATTTACAACCCTCACAGGGCTAGCACCTGGAACTACGCTCCGAAATGTTTCGAACGATTCGAGGATCTCTCCCAACCGAAAGTAGATACTTCCTTCCTCATCTGCGTTGATCAAGGCAAATGTCAGCCGGCGAGCCCCCTCTACGTCATTTGCGAGCAGGTCGCCAACCAGGATTACTTTCATATGCCTCGGCAACACGATGTCGCCAAGGTCGATACTTCTGACCTCTCCGAGATCATCGAGCTGCTATCGAAGGCCACCTTGGACACGTTGCACAAATACGTAGAGACGGCCGAAGTCAGTTTCCCTGCCCGGCTTCCTCGCAAGAATTATCGCTCATGCAGCTGTTGAACTCCGAATTTCATCAGGTTTCGTACTGCTGCACCACCGTTGCAGGAATGCATGGAAACATCGTGATTGACATCCTCGAATTGAAAAACTCCGGGACGTTGGCTATGTTGCAACAAGGCGAGAACCAAGCAGTCAACGCCGGAGCATTCATTGTGAGTAGATACAACTGGGCAATGCAGGAATCTCACAGCGAAAGACTGATCGTCTGACCTTGATGTCGTTCATAGTGCGGCAAACAGCAGGACTTGATCAATTATGCTACCTCGATTGACCCGGATTTCAGGACCTTGGATCCATGCTGCCTCACCATGGTCATCGCGGGACCCCAATGGCAGATTCATGGCATCGCAATCAACCCGCTCCACGAAAAAGTCGATTTTGTGGGTCAAAGAACGTCAGGCTCTCCTTTACATGCCAGGGACACTGACGCTTAGCTTTCTTTCTCTACAGGTCTACTGTAAAGCGGTGGAAGGGAACTGGGTGGACGACCCGAAGACGTTCATCGGCGCGGTATTGACTATGCACCAGATCATGCTCGACCATACTGTCAAGCTGTTCGTCTCGTGCTTGAGGGTGATCGTGGCGGACATGAAGGCCAGGGAAGGCAAAGTGAGCGAACGGTCTCAGAACACTCGGGCTCCTGCATCTGAGCTGATTTTTGTTGTCGAGTCTAGGAAAAGGAGCATGGCGGGTTGACGCCTCGCAATGGGAAACTGCCGGAACGAGTCGTGAAAAGGTCGGCCGTTCCTACGAAGGAGCCGGACGACAAGAAGTCGGACAAGCAGCCAAAGTCCAACGAACAGCAGAAGTCGGACGACCAAGCGACGCCGGACGGTCAGCAGATGTCGGGCGCATCGCAGCCCGTCCCCGGGTTCGACAAGCTGGACATCGGGCAATAATCACAGAACCCATCCGCGTCGGAATAGTCCAGCCCAGCTCAGGGCCACCAGCCAGCAATCTACCTACCTCCTAGTAGAACGACGCCGATGCTTTACGCATCACTTTACGAAGCATGTCTGTTTTTTGTGTTACAACGACCTGTCTCGCCTGTCCTCGTTTCTCAACGTATTCTCTCGATCTTCTCGTTTGTACATATACACGTCGGCTTCACCGCCTATAGGGTGAGGTGGTTTGCTACAGCATAGAACCATCTACGATTTTATCAGTCTCTCCATCAACCACAACGAGCGCCGGGCGTATCCTGGTGCGGGTTCTTGTTGAAACATATCATATCGAGATCGAGCTGACTATCGAGTCATAAATTACGAATACAGTAGTGTTGAATTCATGGCTACATACCCTTGACAGCGTGAATCTGTTGCGAAGAACAAACAGCCCGACTATGTATATTACGTCCTCGTTCGTCCTCTATACATCCGGTTCGAATTTAACAGGCCCATCGCTCCTCGTCCGTCGCTTCGGCCCGTCCTGGATACGTCTCGGTTTCGCAACCTCCCTTGTCTTTGCTTTCATCGGCGTCTCATGCTTTGGCGAGGGTTTCGAGCTGGAGCATGATTGCGAGGTCTTTTGCCTTTTAGCCGGTTTGACGTCTTCGGCTACCTCGTCATCACCCGCTTCGTTTCGACCTTTGATCCTGCCGAGCTCGTCATTCTCGTCCTCTTTGATCGACCGGAGGAGGTCTTGGTCTTGCTCTTGCTCTAGGTCCGAGGGTTCGACTTTGATATTTCTCTCTCTCTTTCTCGAATGTGACCCTGTTGATGCGTCGTCCTCGTGTGAATGCATACTCTCGACTTTGTTCCTGTCCTCAGTCTCCACATGGGGCCTGTTTCCAGTCGCACCGATCGGTTCCGGTTCCGATTTCAATCCCGTCTTCAATATGGCCTTCGGTCTCTTCCCCTCGACTTCGACCTCCCATCTCGCTCTCTCCGACGCGTACATCTCATCCCCCTCGACCCTCTTCCAAGCATCTTTGAAGACACTCGCTCCCCGGTACTTTTCCTCGTCCCAAATCTCTCCCGTGCGGGACATTTCTGCCCCCGTCGATGGGTTGTATTTACGTCCAGAGGGGCGAAGAGCGTACCGAGTTGAGCGGGTATAGCCCATTTGGAGGAATTTGCGGGTAACATCCATGCTGTGCGAGGTACCAAGGGTTTGTCGTATCAGGATGGACTTTGAAGAGGACGGTAGGAGGCAGCGCGGACTTACCCGACGAAATCGCTCTTGTCACTGCACAACGGTAAATCGTAAATACAGTCAGTCGCCGTGAATCGATGCATCTTGGAAAGCTGCCCAGCGACCCACCGATACCCGACGAACCTCTCCCACAGAGCCTCCGAGCTCTTCCTCGCCGCCGCCTCATCCTTGAACCTCCACAACGGTTTCAAGTCGGCCGAATAAGGGTTCGTCTTGAACACGTTCATCTCTCCCCGTAGGATGCGGTAGGCTGTAGGGTTCTGGGCATAATCGATCGAGAGGGGGTTCGAGGCCGTAGCTGCAGGTGCGGAAGAAGAGGAGGAGGCAGGTGCGGCTCGTTTGGGCATGATGGGCGAAGCGCAGTAGACGTTGCGAATGGATGCTAGGAATGTTCTAGGCTGTGACCTGAGCATTCGACCGAGATGATACAAGAACGCAAGAACACGATCCTGGTCGACATCTACCAGTTACTGCTCGTTCGACGACATCTGCTCATCAACGACCACACCCCAGCAGAACGACGCTTACGTCATTTGCTTCCGATCCACTGGTCTATCTGCTTCCGAAGTATGATCGGATGATCGATGATGACGACCTCGATCGTGTTCGAGACGTTTTCATTACCCACTTACTTGGTCACTACTCACTACTGTTTCTCATAGGTGCATATATAGTTGATGTGTCTTACGCAGCACACACTGCTCTAGGACATATCGAGTAGACGGTTCAATAGTGGACATCCACCTGAAATCAAAAGGAATTCCGGACGACATGGCACGAGCACCACCAAGCACTCGATCGGCCGCACCAGCCAGCCGATCATCCAAGCGGAGAAAAACCGAAGAGGCAGTCGTCAAGGATGAAGACGTTTCGAACTCAACGTCGAACAGTGTCAAAGAAGATGAGGCTGAAACTAAGCCTAAAGTCAAGGCTGAGCAGGGTGGTGAAGCGAATAGGGTAAAGGCGGAGCCGGAAGTCAAGCCTGGAGCAGAGGAGGAGCCATCGGCGGAAGTCAACCCGAAGATGGAGGAGTTGAGGGGTGTCAGACCAAAGGTGGAAGACGAGGTAAAACCAGGAGTCGGAGAGGGAACTGTTCAGGCCAGGGGAGATGAGAACGAGATGGAGGAGGACCGCGCACCTGCTGCATCCAGGCCGATGCGACGATCGACCCGCTCGAAACGCTCGGCCAAGCTCGAAGCCGAGGACGAAGTCGACGAGCTCGACGATGCGATCGGCGAATTGGTCGAGAACCCCCCGTCTGGTCGTAGTACCGGTTCCGCCGCCGAGTCCAAGCCCAAGACGGCCCCGAAAAACAAGAACAAATACAACCTCACCCCTGGTCAGACCCCCTTCCCTGACTACCCTCACCCCACCCGGGAAGAATGTCAAAACGTCATCGACCTCTTGTCCACCGTCCACGAGAAACCCGAACGGACCATGTTACCCTCAGTGACAGTCCCCGGATGCGGAGAGGTCCCGGCAGTACTCGATTCCTTGATGAGGACCATGTTGTCTGCAGCGACGACGACGGCCAACTCGTCCCGCGCTTTCCAGAACATTGTCGAAAAGTACGGACTGTTGACGGAAGGGATCGGGAAAGGGAGCGTTGATTGGGACAAGGTTCGGCTGGGGACGCAGCAAGAGTTGTTCAAGGCTATCCAGTGTGGAGGTCTGGCGCAGAACAAGAGCAAAAACATCAAGGCTGTGCTGGATATGGTTCACGAGGAGAACCAAGAGCGACGGGAAGCCATCCTCGCCGCCAAGAAGGAAACGCCAAAGGAGACCGCCGGCGAATCTTCCCACCTCCCTCCCGGCGTCAAGCGAGAGACCTCTCAAGAACTTTCTGACGAGATTTATACTGCCGACGCCAACGTCCTCTCCCTCAATTACCTCCACGCCCTCTCCACCGACGAAGCCATGTCCAAACTCACCTCCTACCCTGGCGTGGGGGTAAAAACCGCTTCCTGCGTCATCCTGTTCAATTTCGGTCGAGGGAGCTTCGCCGTAGACACCCACGTGTGGAGGTTGTGTAGGTGGTTGGGATGGGTTCCGGGTTATGCGACGAGGAATCAGACGTATTCTCATTGCGACGTGAGGATACCGGATGAGATGAAGTATGATTTGCATGGGTTGTTTTGGAAGCACGGAAAGTACTGGTGAGTGTTACGTCGACCAGGTCTGCGTTTGTTCCCGAAGGCTGATCTTCTATGCCACGCAAACTTTCTGGGATCAGCCCGAAATGTCGAATGATCCCCGTCAAGGATCGGCCACAACATGAGCAGATGGTCTGCCCGATCGACGACTTGATCAAGGCCAACGGGGGCAGGAAACAGCCCGAAGAGGGCGGCAAGCGCAAGAAAAAGACGGCGGCCAAGCCGAGGGCGACCAAGAATTCTTCCAAGGGAAAGAAGAGAAAGGCCGAGTCGAGCGAGGAGGAAGAGTCGGAGCTGAGCGATTTGGGGGACGAGTCTGATTAGACGTGTATTACCGACAATCGTATCCAGCACGGCCTGGAATATCCTTGCGGGGAAAGGTTGTACAAGCCATATATGTTGTATGGGAGCGTCATATGCAGGCTCTGTTCATGTCGAAATCGGGATCGGGATTGGTTCAGTTCATCGTCAAGAGCAAACAGGTATATTTACAAGAGAGAACTCGGACGGCATTATAATGGGTAAGAGAACACGGAGAGACAAGACGTCGTTAAAATCTACATGGCAACGTGGCGGCCCGATCGACGTCTGGGCGTAATTTTGAGCTGAGGAGTGGCGATGGCACCCGGTCCGAGGTCCTTGCGAATCGCTCGGACAGTCTCGGGGACGCTCATCCTTGCCTTGGAAGCTCGAGCGGCCTTGATGACCGGAGCCATGTACGGCTTGTCGCGGACTTCCAAGACTTCGGTCAAGCAAGCGACTTGGTTGGCCTGGAAACGACACGGCAGAATCATTAGCAAACTCGCTGTTGTCGCGCTGCACTCCGCGCTAAGCTCACCTTCTGCTCCATAGTATCGATGACCTCTTTGAGGTGTTCAGCCAAGACGTTGCGCTTGGTGGACAAGGGACTCATCCGACGGTACTGCTCGGCAAGATCGGTATAGATGCTGTATATAGCAGAGCCGCTCAGCCTCTCAAGATGAATTCTCAGGCCAGGACGACGCAAAACTCACCTCAGATAGTGCTTGTAATCGTCTTCCAACTCGCGCAAGACTTTCATTACATTGGTCTGCGGTGGGACCTTGCCGCCGTCAAGCTCGTGCTCAATCTCCTGAGCGACTCGTTTGGCCGAGTCCTTGTTAGGCCGAACAGCGGTTTTGCTTATAACAGCCGTATGAATGATTTCCTCGCCACCGTATCCTTCATCGACGTCCTCTGCGTCCTCAACTCGGGCGGCCAAGTCCTTTGTCTGCCTGGGCTTGGTCTGATCTCTCGCTGCTTTTGGTGCGGGAGAAAAGAACTCTCGTTCGAGCTTGTTGCCCCGAATGGCCGGGAAGGGTGAGGACGCCGGGTCTTCCTGTGGCTCGTCTGACCTGGAGTCGTGCACGCTCTTTCGACCCGGTCGATGTCCCTCTGCATCCTCATCCTCGCCGTCTCGGTTGCGCTGCGCAGACAACGAACGAGAATCGCTATAAACGCGAGATCGAGGGGTGGGCGATGAGTCACCGTCGTCCTGAGCGGCTTCAGTCATCATCATCGTCTTGCGAGACTTGGCTTCGTCCTTGGATCTGATCGGCGCAGTCTGAGGAGCGTCCGAAATGTCCGAGCGGATGTCATAATAGGCGGCAGTCTGTACGCCTTCAGCGTATTGCGACTTGCGACCGGGGTCGGTATGAGCTCGGCTAGGCGGACGCTGCAACCAGATACGGTGTCAGCCAAGCTTATCTCTGACGCGAAATCACCGACTTCGACTAACCTGATCTTCCTGGCCAATCGACTGCTTGGTCTTCAAGGGCAAGTTGATCTCACCCACAGTCCTCTCATAAGCACCTTCGACAACGTCCTTGAGCCTAGCCACCTCTGTCTCGAGCCCGTCAACTTTACGCGTCAGATGGTTGACCAGTGGCAAGAGATCGCCCAATTCGATCGCTTGCGATGGCACCTCGTTGGCCTTGTTTCGCAATGGTCGAGCGGGAGTACGTTTTTGTACTTCTTGCTGGATCATGTGGACTCGGCCCATCTCCTTGTCCAAGTTGGCTTCGAGACGGAAGACGTCGTCCTTCAGCGCTTCTACCAGAGACTCGAGGGCTACGGAAAGAGAACAAGAGCCAGGCCATCAGTATAAGCGCTCTTTGCATAAACTCGACCACCAAGTCACCGAAAACATACCCGTCTTTTCATCCTTCAACCTGTCCACGGCATCTTGCAATTCCACCTTTTCACCCTTATACCTTTCCGCCTCTCGTTCAGCCCTTGACGCCGCGATTCTAGCTTGCTCCAGCTCGAGCTCCAGATCCCTGATTCTCAATCGTGACTGTTCGGTCTCCTTCCTCATGACCTGCATATCGGACTCCATCTTGCGCAGCGCTCCGTCGATATTGGCTATTTCAAGAGGAGTGGGATTGGTGATCAGTTAAACTGGCCGGACCGATTGCAGTGTTACCGAGAGAAGATTTACCTCCAGACTGCCGACGTTCCCCATCATCGCCCACCCGTCGATGCAAGAGACCCTTGGCAGGTGTAGCCAACATCCCCGTCAACCCCGTCAGATCCCCCATTCCCGTTCCATTGCCGACGAATGACCTGCTATTGGAAGCCGACAAGCTCCTCTCGGGCCTCTGGCGATGGTCCAGCTGAGTGCTCGAGGCAGATACGATCCGGACTTTCGGGTTGGCCCCTTCCATAAGATCCAGGTGATGGGTCTTTCGCGATGTGGTAGCGCTAGCAGTGGGAGTGTTACTCTCGCCCTTTTTGTCTGACACCCGACGTTGGCTAGATGCGGGACGGGCGTTGTCGAACCCGTCAATGGGGCTCATTACCTTCCTTCCCTCCGAGATCCTCCGGCCACCCTGGCTCTGATTGTTGTTCTTTTTCGCCTCGGCCTGTTCGGGGAGAGCACCTCCGCTAGAAGCCCTCCTCACATCCTGTTGTTTTTGGGAACCCGAACCCGACCGAGATCCAAACGTAGTAGTCGACAAGGTGTTCAAGGGAGAGTTGGCTTGTACCCTCAACGGAGAAGGTTGAACTGGTCGGTGGAGATGTCGCTGAGAAGGGTTCGGGATGGTCGGACCAAAGATGGACCTTTGCGTAGGTGGGTTTTGGTAGCTGCGTACGTGATACAACGATAACAAAAGCATGATTGGATCAGCCCACACCGCACATATAGAATCGGGGACGAGAGCGTGTGCCAGAACTAACCTGTCGTGCTGGAACACGTTCTTCTCCCCCTTATCTGATGGCGGGACAATCTTGGCAGCGGCAATCAAGCCCTCGATCCCCCTCTCCGGGTCATACTCTCCAGCCCCTTCTCCCTCCGCATCATCGTATCCAGCATACCCACCCTTGTTGTTGTTATTCGCAAAGATCCCAGCGCCGAAAGTCACCGCAGAAGCGTGATGTCCGAGGGTAGAGACGGGCGAACCCCCGACGAAGAGACTCTTTTCGAAATCATTCAGGTCCATGTTGTGGGAAAACCCGTGGTTCTGATGTTGTTGAGCGGGTGCGGTACGTGCGAATTCGATGGAAGCGGTCGAGAGGGAAGAGGAGGATTCGGTTGCACTGGTCGGAAGTTGGTCTCTCCTCTCGAGGTCGAGATTATGGTGAGGCTGTTGAAGTTTCAGGCCGGACCGTCTCGCATGCGCATCAAAGCTAGACTGCTCCGTCCCTCTCGAAATGTTCATCCCGTCGTCTCCCTCGCTATCCGTATCGAACCCCATCTGCCTATCCAACATCGACCTGGACTGGATCAACGACCGAGTGTTGGCGACCGTATCCTTTCCGAACCCTCCCAGTCGGCTGAAAGTGTGATTGCTGTCGAATTCGTCGTCGTCCGTCAACCCGCCCAGACCGAGGTCCCGGTCGAGATCAGATTCGACCTGACGTCGTTGTTCAGCGTATTTCGAAGCGGGGATGGGCGAAGGCATGGGGAAAGATATGTCCGCCTCGTTATTGTTGTTCATCATGTTCATCCTGTTTCGGTCGTTGCCGTGGGACGTGTCGTGTCCGAAAGTTTGTTGCGTGTATTGTCGTTGTTGATGTGTTTGTTGTTGTGGTCGTTGTCTCGAAGGTCCCGGTGTCGCTTGTTTTTGCAAGAATGGATTGTCGTGGTCGTCGTGTCTCGAGAGTTGAATGAGGTCCTTCATCGAGGGCATGAGATGTGAAGGTATCGTATGAGAAGTGAGAAGGAGGATGAGTGTATGAATGCAAGGTAGAGTAGATGATGCATATGTAGAGTAGTAGAAGTTCAAACAACTCGCTCGGATTTGTTTGTTTGTTTGTTGTTGGTTGGGATGACGCGATTACGTAAAAAGGATGGGGGTCACGTGATACAACAACCCCTTCACCCTCTTCAACTACGTTTCATCAGTGACAACCTCTCCAACGCATCCCCTCCTTCCCTCACCCCTTCCCTGAACCCAGCCGCCTTAGCATGGGCTACGCTCTGTTTCATATACTTGATCGCGCCTGGCACGTCTTTTTCCATCTACAAGAGGGGTTGAATCGGATCAGTGATTCTGGCGATATTCGCTTTTGTGTAGTCGAGAAACCGCAAACTCACCTCCAACAATGCACCCATATTGAATTCGGCAACGATCCTCGCCCGCTCACAGATGCTCTTCACCGCACCACTCCCCTTGATATCGCTCGCTTCCTCCTCTAGGGCCCGATCAGCCAGCTGAAGGGATCGTAACGACCAAGCTTTCGAGGCGGTGATGTTCTGAGACGTAGGCGGGTTCAAGAGCGATGACGAGAGGGTGTTGATGAGCTGATGATCGAATGAGAGGTTGATCAGCATTCTGGCGAAACTGGGGACGAATGATCTGGCTTACCATAGCGGCTAGATCAAGTCACCCACCGCAAGATCACGATCGCAAACGATACAATTACAACAATACACAACATTCCATCAACATCCGCCACATAGACGTAATCCACCACAAAGCTCACCTTGACACCGATCCGCCACGCTGACGACCGATTTCTTCTCGGGCGTATCCGGAGGCAACAACGTGCTCACGGCCTGGACGTATAGCGGGTTCGCTCGACTGCCCGATCGAGAGATGTTATCGTGCGATCAGAACCCAATCTCGGTCTCGATTGTTGAGACCGTCACACCGGGATCAACTCACTCGAATTTGCCCTGCCTAGCGTAAAGGTCTGCCAAGCTCTCCATGGTCAGACCCATACTCTTCCTGGTCACCTTGGCGATCGACTCTCCACTGATCTCTCGGTCTCCCTTGTCCTGTTCCTTCTCCGACGGAGAATCTTGCTCGTCCGGGAAGATAAAGTCCCGGCCCACGACCTTGGTCGTCTCCGAGTTTGTCTTCGAAGGTGTAGCAGAAACCAACTCTCGAGGCGCTCCCAAGCTGATCATTCCCTCCAGAGCCCTGACGAGATATTTCTCTGCCAAGCCCTCCCATTCCCTATCCATCGCTGTTCTTTGGCCCCCTGAAGACGATGAAGCCCCGGGTGTATAAGGTCGTGTGATCTGCCCGGGCTCGCTAGCTTGGAGAGCCAAGGATCCTAGCTTTTGACAGATCGCTATAGCCCGAGTATGGTCTTTTGATGTCAAGACGTAGGCGTCCTCATCCGCATTTGAGGCAGCGGCCGGATCTGGGCTTGATCTTCGCGCTGTAGTCAATGTTGATGTATGATCTGAAGCGGAATCCGAGTACCGATCGATGATCCCCAGCCCCGCCTGCAACATCCTGAACGCCTTTCTCGGCTGTCCAGCGGATTCATGCATCGCCGCCAGGGTGATATACAGTCCAGTGAGCTTCAAGAGCGGGTCTTGACCAAGGGTAGGTAGGGGAAGCGCACGGGCTTTATCGATGGCGCTGTGTGGAAGGAACGGCGAATTTTAATGTAAGAAGATTGAGAGAAAGAGGTCGATGTGACCAGATAAATAGGAGGGTCAAGAGCGTACCTCTGAAACAACTTTTCGCTACCTCCAATGTCCCCCCTATTTCTCGCCTTGATAGCTCTCTTCAGATCATCCCGTACCTCCGGCGGCCATGTACTGAAAGCAAAATACCACTCCAATCTACAGTATAATCAAAGAAGCTCTGAGTATTAGTCTACGTCTGGAGTCGAAAGGCTCAAGGAAGCCAGGAACGTCTAGACTCACAGACCATAAGTCGTTACAAACATGCCCATCAGCGCCAACGCCCCGAACAAGTGGGATATCCGAAGACCCCTCGGTCGGTCCTTTGCTTTTGCGTCCAACTCATCCAGTACTGGTCCGCTGTACCATCGTCTTGCTTGTAGTTGTGGTCGCGCTGGTGGCTGACTGAAAGTGACGACGGGGGGAACTCTACGGAACTGGGCATTCGTCAAGAGAGCAGTGGGTCGGCAAGCCGAAGTCGCCCGCGGCAGGGCTTTGGCGAGTCGAGGTGTCTGCATCGTTGCTCAAGCCGGATCAGAAGGGGAGCTCTAGGTTCGGTATGAGCTGGATTATCTTGACTTGACTAAATCAGAGCAGCTTCAGGGTACTGTAAGAGCAAGCTTAATCTCAAAGCTCAAAGATCCCCATCGATCGCTCGATCTCATCATTCGATCATCCAATTCGTGTCACGTGACGAGATGATGACGTTTCCCGCTCATCTCACTCGGGACGACTGAGGCCAAGCCGTGCAAGCTCAAACTCGCGGAGATAGCATTGCAGAGCTGAAGAATCATGAGGAGCCGGAGATGGCGCTGAGAAAGGTCACCAAAAACAGCCTGCTTGCATTGAAGTGCAATCCCATATCGATCCACTCGTCATGCACGTAAATATATACAGGCCGTCCCAAACGGCGCTCAACCGAACCTCGCGAGTGCCCCAGTCTCGACCTTGATCTCTCCTGACGCGATCTTCTTTTCCCGCTCCAATTTGGCACGCTGGTTTTGCACCTTTTCTTTGGCGGCAACCTGTGAGCGCAGCATTATCCAGCATTGTTAGCTTCAAACTTGACATCGGTAATAGGCTTCGCAATGGTCTAGGAATGCAGCAACTCACGAGCGCAGGGTCGACCACATTCTTTCTCTTCTTTCGCAAAAACTTCTTGACTCCCTTGTCTCTCCCCCTCATCTTGTGCTTGAGCTTTTCCACCTTCAACTTCTTCCCCACCTGTACCCCATCCGCATCGTCGCTGTCGTCCCCAGCCTCTTCCTGCTCGGCCTTGATCGCCGCGTCCACCTCTTCTCCAGACTTGCCCAACAACCTCAGCCGTTCCACCCTCGGTTTCTTGTAGAACGGCGTCTCCTTTTCGCTGTACGCTTCCTTCTTCGGATCGGCCATCCTTCCCAGGAAGTCCGCGTCCATGGTGATGAGATCCGGCTTGATCTTTTCCAAAACACCACGAACTTCGCGTTCCCTCCTCCTCGTCTTGCTCTCGTACACGTCGGCTTCGTTGGAATCGAATTGGGCGAGACCGGACCCGGGAACGAGCAATGAGGAAAAGCCGGCATCATGCCCAACCCCAAGAATGTCTTCGAATGGAACGAACCTGATCCCCTTCGGTGTCCGACTAGGGAGGTTCAACTTCTGGTAGAGTCTGGGTGGAGAGGCCTTGCCCTCGACTGAGGGGGAATGACAATCCCGGTAGACATTGACGTATCCCTTGTTGCTCACGGCGAGCATTCCCTTCATGCTCCAATCCACCTCGCGTTGCCCATGCCCGCGTTCGTTCCACTCTCGTACCGTCTGACCCCAGTTCCGGCAATCCCAGATCTTGACGCTCCCGTCCGCACCCGAGGTCGACATGTACCGGCCGCAGGAAGATGACGATGGGTCGACCGAGATAGATTGGACGGGACCCATATGAGCGAGCAGCTTGACATGAGGAGTCGACATGCTAGGTGACCACAATGTCACTTGACCTGCATGTTGTCAAATCGGTCGATCAGATCACAAAAGCTCGGCATCATGATCCTTTGCTCCATGTTGACCTACCATTCTGATGACCGAGATGTACGATCGCATTATGTCGGTTCTGCGCCATGGCCTGTACGCTTCCCATCCGGCTCTTGTGCTCGGCGACCATTGTTCCCGTCGACGTATCGTGGTACCGCAGAATTCCTTGATTGCCCTACAATGGCCACCGCGCCCGCATCTGATCAGTCGATGTGGCTCGAATTGCAGATGATCCAGGACTGTCAGAGACTTACGATCGTAGCCAACAGGTAATGATAGGGCAGAAATTCCATCCGTGTTACATCCAAATGCTGCTTCATCTTGCTGTGAACAAGCATCAGGCGCAATCCGTACAAGGATCAGCAAAAATGCCCCTGAGGCGCCGATCGAGAGAAGGGAGACAAGATGATGAAAGTGGCGACAGCCAGGATAGACACTCACTGCACCTCCGTTCCGAATTGATCATAGATAAAGACGTATTTCTTCTGGGCGACCGCATAGAACGCTTCCGAGTGTAAGAATCTGCGATTTTGATCAAAGGCCATGGCGGATCAATTCTCTGGCTGAGCGAGAGCCGGCAGGCAGGTGGATATGGAAGGAAGTACGAAAGCAAAGATAGACAGAGAGCTTACTTGATATCCCTGACAGTCTCGCCCAACTGGATCTCCGAGTGTAATCGACCGGCTTGCCAGTCGAACGTGGCGACGTGGCCGTGAGAGCCTGCTAGGGCTAGGTGTCTGTTATGTTGAGCGTTAGAAGCGGAATATGGGGTGTGCAGAAGCAAGAGAAAGATGATGGCAGTGAGCGCGAGTATAGGGTAGTCAGGAAAGGACACTAAGACTCACCGTCCGTTCCGAGTATAATCTATCCGATAGCCCCCTCCTCCGACAGTTTCCAATTTCAGATCAAACTTCTTCCCAGCACTCCCGGCTCCGACAGCCTCTACGATCTCATCTTGTCCTACTCTCCAGGTTCTCTCCCCCGCCTCGAGATCCACTTCGATCCCGCCGTCTTCTCCTGTATTGTTAAGATACTCTTGAACCTGCTCCCTCTCGATGTTGCTTCGTTTCTGCGCTACCTGTTGTCCAGCCAGTTTGGCTCGCAGCTTCTTGTCCCCGATCTTGTTGAGATGGATCGAAGGTTTGACATCCTGGTGAGCGGATTGAAGGGAAGAAGAGAGACGGGTATTGCTGAGGATCGAGTGGAGGGACGGATCGATGGCGGGTTTCGACTTGCCGCGGTTGACGGTCTGGTGAGGGAGGGGTTTGCGGAATTTCGGTTTCGAGGAGGAAGACGAGGCCTCAATGGGACCTGCTGATGCTAGTAGCGAGTCCATGACGATGTCGAGTACAGTTGTTCAGTGCCAGACCTGTCGGATGAAGTAGTGATCTGCATGTCTAAATCGAAGATAGCATTTGATGCATATGCAGCTCGAACTCTTTCGAAATCTCGAACGACTAGACGGACATCAAGCTGTTTCTGGCCAGATTATCTGGTTCCGGCGACGTCGGAAGTAAATCCGCCCTAGAAGTCAGATGTCCGCTCGATCGATCTCCGAGGGGTGGACTCATGAGTAAGACCTCGTTCGATATCAGGCAGTGGGGTCAGTGCTCGATTTGCTCCTGCACCGTTGACAACTTTCTATTTCACGACCTCTGCGTCATCGGCGAGTACCTTCATGCAGGAAGTATCTATATAGCCAGAATTCCCTACCACCCTTTCCCGCTCCTCGACTCCCTGAGTCAACGCCCGTCATGACGACCAACTCGACGTCTGCCATTCCCGGTACGACTCCCCGGCCCATTTACGAAGACCATCCGGCGACGAAACCGTTGATGGAGTTCTTGCAAGATGGCAAGAGTGATAATTTCTTTGCGAAGCTGTATCAGAGCGAGGCGGTGTGTCTGGGTCTGTTCCGGTAAGCGATAACCTCAGCTCGTCAGGTCGCCGTATACACGATTGACCGTCTAAGTGACTTGACTCCTGATGCTCATGAATCGAATCCGTTTCCCCGACTTCAAACAGCCTGCTACCCCCAATGTCCAGACAGATCATAATGAACTTACTCTGGATGTCAAACGAGATGAAAGCCAGTCACCTGAAACTGTTCCTGGGGATGGATCCGAAAGCGCCTAACGACCTGTAAGATCACGTCGTCCCGCAATTCCGCCTGAGTTAGCTCCTCAGTTTGTTCCGCTACTGACATACTGTCATTGGCAACTGCAGAATAACGTCACAACACCCTCTCATACATGACCTGCTTATCCTACAATCCATCAAGCACAAAGGCCTGATCTATTATGTCTTGCACGAATCGTTCAAGAAGGGGTTGAGGGGGGCTCTTACAGGCGGGTAAGTCATTATTCTCGAAACACCACTTGCTCAGAATCCTTCATCCTCCCTTAGTGGATGCGAGGACGGTATTCGGTGCGCTTTCGGGACAGAAGCTCATAATCGAGATCTGCATACTCCTTGGACCGTCATAGGGGCTCAAATCAAGCGTTCGGAGTAACTTACAAACCCGTGGCGGGCGGATCGGACGGGTCAATTCACTTAGATGTAGACGAGTTGGTGGACTACGGGGATGGGAAGTGGGAGGTAAGTCCAGTCGGGTTCGTTGAGACAGTTGCGGCTGAGAGCGAGTAGGCAGCGTTACTAAGACGGTCGGTTTGCGATTTATGGTGATCGTCGCAGGCTTTGTTGAAGTACATGGTATCTTCCCAAAAACGGGCCGCAAGAGAGGACGAGACGCCGGAAAAGCGAGTGTTGGACTTGTTACTACAGTGCGGGCTGATGGAGCGCGTGTGAGTCTTGCCTGCCTCTTCAAATCACATCGAATCGATCGATTTGAAAGACAGCTTATTCGATGATGGCCGATTTCGGTTTCTTAGGTACGACGACCATCACTACTTGACAGACCTTTTGAAGATCACGTCCAAGGGGTTCCAGTTTCTGCTAGAAGATCGATCGGCGCAGATCTGGCAGATCTTGATGTATTATATACAACAGGGAATGGTCAGTTCTCTATCTTCCCTTTCCTGCGTATCAATTCTATGGTCAAAGGTTGGGACTGATAAGGGTATTCAACGTTTACTCCTGCAGGAGGAAGGAGGAGGGGCGGGTCTGGATGGGGTAGAGGTATTGAAGCTGTTATTCTCGCTGAGTAATATGCATCTGGGCAGGGTAAGTCATCTTTCGCCTGTCAATGTTGCATGCAGCTGAAGTCGCAAACTCGCAATGTGTCGGTTCATAGGCGTACGATGCTTCACGATTACCGTCGGTCCAGAGAAGAGTGCTGGACGAGCTCGAAGCCTTTGGGCTGATATACAAAAGAGCAGTGAGTTTTCCAGTCACAAGTTCGACCTTGACCGCAGTCTGAAAATGCGACGATACAGAACGTACCAACGGGTAAACACGATCAATTTTACCCAACACGATTGGCAACAAACCTGTGTTCCGGTAACGTTGCTTCCGGGGGAGATGGAGCTATGGGAGGGGCGGGGGAGACGAGAAAAGGGTTCTTGGTGCTCGAGACGAATTATAAGATCTACGCGTATACCTGTGAGTTTAGCTCATTGTTCCCCTACAAAACCTTCCTGAGCTGAAGCAAGGTTGGACCTGGATAAGCGAACGAGCTGGAGATAGCAATTCTGAACCTGTTTATCGATATCCGGACGCGGTATCCGAACCTGATCGTCGGGCGATTAGAAAGGGATACGGTCAAGGAGGCTATGAAGAATGGGATCACCGCTGCTCAAGTGCGTATACCATTTCGATAGGCGTACCTGCAACGAAATACTAATCCTCTTGTATGCCTTTGCAGATCATTAGCTATTTGACGACACATGCACATCCGCAAATGTTCAAGAATGTGCGCATCATGATCATACTGATAACGGGTCAATCCAGCTGATCAGACCCCAATGACAGAATCCGTTACTGCCGATCACGGTCGTGGACCAATTGCATTTGTGGGACCGGGAACGGAATCGACTTGACAAAAATCAAGGTAGGCTGATGCCCGCTTCTCGAGCAAATGAAGCAACATCCTGACCTCTCATGCCATGCTTGCAGCCGCACTATTCCGGTTCTGGAGAAAGGACATGTACGAAGACTCGCTCGCATACGCGCAGACGATCGCAGCGCTCCTCTGGACGACGACCTCGATGGAGAACGCGGGCGGAATCGACAAGGTGTTTTCAGGTATCATTATCGTGCACGAGTCCTTGAGCGCGCCGTTCAAGGCGTATGTGGATCAGCGGCGGGAGGATTATCGTATGACTGGGTAGACCCAAGTATAATCACCAAACGACAAAGTCCATCAATGCGCATGTAACGATAGGTCTCGGTATCATTTCTGTTCGTTTCGTTGTGATACAAGTGTGTGCTGCTCTATCGTGGCTTCCCGGCCGTTTCGGCTCGGCACATAAGGTCCTGTACAATGAGGCCCGCGTAAAGACGGAATAGGTTGCTAGTAAATTACCAGGCTCACCGTTCCATCTGAGCGTGAGTGTTCCTGTCGGTCGTGGCACCTTTCAGGCATGACGTCCTGTAGGTCCAGGTACGGACGATTTCGAGCTCTAAGTCGATTTAGAGCATACGAGAGAGTCCCTCCATCCGCTGAGATGCTAAGGCCGCATGCCAGTACCTTTTCTAGATGATCGAGAGGTTGCAAAGACTTTGATCCGATCCGTTCTGCCAATTTCAGGCTGCGAATCCGATTAAGGCTTCGCTGTGCCAGCTGACCGATCTTGCCAGCGGCAACAGTCGGATTTGTGGTGACATTCGCCCAAATGTATGTTGGTCTAGGCTTGTCCTCCCACCTTTCAGCCTGTCGACTTATACGCAACCCAAGAAAGTCCTGAAGAGATGAGGTGGTCAAAAGTCGAGCTTCTGAAATGCTATAAATGTACCGATCAATAAGGAATGGAGAACCCCCATCATCATGCCCACACGAGACATCAATGCCTTAGACCGCCCGCGGAGAAGCTCACAGATGGTGTGCGTTTTCAGATACAAAGGATCTCAGGGTGGGTCGGTGCTATCGAAGAAAGCTATATAAAAAGCTCCAATTTAGTGGCCTCCTTGACAGAATTCTGCAGAGTACTGTCACGCGACACAGCTGAGGGGACAATGGCTGGAAACCGTTTCTTTGCTTTGGATCGCGAACCTCTATCGCTCATGAATTTCTCAATGATCATGATCACGACTTTAGATTGAAAGGTAAACTTCCCGCGAGTTCGAGGTTCGCGCTTTCAGGGTACTTATGTTTAGGGAGTTGCCAGCTGTAACGGCGGAGACTGTAACGCTTCCTTTGTAGCCTTGCATGGTCGTGCTTGGCGGTCGAATGCTCGCACAAAATGGTTATCGATTACGCTTACGCTCGCTAGGATACAGACAACATCGCGCAAGGCTTTGAGCTCCTGTGCGAGGGACGAACGATCTTTCAGCTTCAAGGCTTCCCTGATGCTCACCGGTTTCAGTGGCTTGACACGCTACGTGGCGCGGAACCAAATCTTACTTGGCTTGGCTTTCCTCTTGAAACTGACCGCGGAACGCACATGAGTATGATTCTGAAAGTCCGGCCTGTTGAGATTTCGGCCGAAACGGTCTCTACAGGTATCGCGCCTGGGTCCGACTTTGGCGCCCAGACACTGCCTCACACCTACTGGATTTCGTGCGGTATGGATAAAGGAGGTAAGCATCATGCAATCGGAACGCTCAGATGAGCCTAAATATCCCAGCAGACAAGAGGCAGTTCAGCTGGGAAGGATCGCTACCTCACTTGGGGTACCAGCCGAACGTAAGGTATAGGAGAAGAAGAACTATCTGAACCCGCATCACATTTCGCACTACGTCCGATTGATAACGACCTCGCTAGTTAACATCAGTGAAGCCATTCCAAGCAAAGATGTCCGCATCGTCTCAAGCGACAACAAAGACCAGGAGCTTAGGTCGCCTCCGAGATATGATCGATTCCTACCTAACCTCGTTCAACATTCCCTCAGATGGTTTGTTGGGCCATGCTCTTTACGGGCTAGTAGAGGGTATGAGCAGTGTCATCGATCGCGGCAAAATGGCGGCACACGGTAAGGTTTCAACCAGGATTCACTCGATTCTTCGATCCCTGTGCGAATCGGTCTCATTAAGACTCGTGCCAGGACATCACAGCAAATGTTCAACGGACAACATCTGGGATAGGTGGATCAAACAGGATTGCACCGAGTATCTTAGCACCATCTTGGTCGCTCTGACGGACCTCGCAAAGGATGAGTCTTCGAATCCGCTATGTGTGGCTGATGTATGTGCAAAGCTTCTGTATATAGCTATACCGAGGATGACTGACATACACGTCGTCGTATATAGTTGCAACAGCTTCAGGAAATGCAGAAGCTGTGCCAGTCTTGGCAGACTGGCATGTCTACAAGGTTATCGCTCAACTCGCATTCGACCACGGCTTGTTCGGCTGACTCGGAAGAGCAGACAATCAAAGAAGGCCCTAATAACACATTGAACAGGGATCGCAGTCTCGAGGGAGAGAATTTGGAAGCCAAATTCAGCGAGACAACAGCCGCTTCCGATAGTGAGGGAAGGGATACATCTTCGTATGACATTCATGATCTTCGCGATCAGTTGCTAGAAGCTAGAACCATCGAGGTGAGCACCGACGTAGTCTAAGTGAAGCGTCCATCTCATGAATCTCATTGCTACTACAGGATGAGCTGCGACGCCAGGGTATTTTGTAACGATCCGCTGTATCTGCGTATGAGGACATCGCCTGGATACAGAGTTGTAGAACGGTATTCGCCTTTGGAACAGGTACATGCTTGTCGAACTACTACGTCGGTAACAACCTTGCTAGTCTTGATGAAGAGTTCTTGATACACGATGACTGTCGTGTCGTTATACCAGCTTGTGTTGCTTCCTTTCATTGCTCACCAAAGCGGCTGAAAAGCCTCACCTGTTTCACTTTTACCGGCCGCGCGGAACGGCGCCGTGGACCAACAGGTATCTCGCCACCCGCGGCTTGCTAATCACAGATATATGATCTGGGATGAAATTCGAACAGTTCGCTGACGACATAGGGTGGTTTCTCTGGGGCTCGTAGCTCCTTTGGTACTTGGCTGTGAAGCTGAAAGCTAGCCTTTGAAGGACCGTATAATTGTCGCTGTTTGTATTTTGTTGAGGACGCGCAAGCTCGCGTACCACTTGTATGGCATCGCTCCGCGGATAATTGAACTTTTTTGATCACGTGACGTTCCACCTCCCTCCCTTTCCCCCCGGTGCATCGTTGCTGTTGCTGCCACGAGCAAGTCCGCTCATCAAACCCACGATTCCATAAAGCTTGTGATATTGTGTTGGTTTCATCACATCTCACCTCGATATCAAAGTCACAACTTTTTTTACCAAGTCAGACATAAGACATATCGAGATAAGTAACGTTTTTATCCCTGTACGTATCGTCTATGATCGAGCATCTGCTGCGTCATCGTGACGTTCCCAGCTTGTGCAGAAACAGCCATGCCTGCTTTCGCATCAACCCTTTGCGTATGCAGACAACGGACTTGAAAATGACTCTACCAGTGTACCGAGCCTTTGTCGGCGGCTATAGTCGGATTTAGCATGATTACAGTAATGCTCAAATTGATGGATACTCAAAGGAATGGTTGTCTACCGGTATAGGCAATGATCCAAATTTCAATCAATAATTCTAAGACAGACTGTCGACAGATGCAATTGCCCCTGTGTGACCTCTGGAATCGACTCGACGTGACCGACCGCAAGCACAAACAATCAGATTGATGCATGCGTTGCCAGGCATCGAGACATGTCAAGATAAAATGGGATCGCCCGTATATACGACTAGACTCATCTCCTTCGCCTATCGGCATCTACCGGCCAAGAAGAAGCCGACGATCTGAGCCGACCACAAGCCGAGCTACACACTTGCTGAGAATGTACCGAGGAGACGAAAGGAAGGCATACCCAAAACCGTATCGCTGATGCCCTTGCTGCAGAGAGTTCAGCGCGGAGCCTAGAAAGGCGTTATACGGAGACTCCGATGGTCAAATAGGACAAAGGGACTGTCGTTCAGTGTTGTCGGCGAGACACCTATATAGGGTGAGCAGAGAATGAAGACTGCGCAGCCTCTTCATGCAGTCGTAGCAAAAGTCCTTTCAGCAAATTGAGATCTACATTCTAGAATAGGAAATCGCTACAACATGTCTGACCATACAAATTCCGTCCATTCCACTACAAACGCAACGGATTCGAGCAGGGGGTCCTTCGCTCCAATCACCGCTGGAAGCACTGGCTCCTCGGCTGGTGTACCGCCTTCATCGGCGACAGGTGCGAGCTCCTCCAATGCGCCTGCCGGAGATGACTCGCCGTCGTTCCCCCTCAAGGCAGGGACCAAGTCAACAAAGAGTATAGACAATCTAGAGAAATTGAGGTTATGGTATTGCGCGGAGAAGAAATTGTCCGCTGAAACCCAGTTCGTCAAATTACTGCTCTTGATTGAGACGGGTTTCAACAACATTTTCGACAAGTTGCCTCAAGCAACCGGAATCCGAGGCGATGTTCGGAATTTATCCCATGCCATTGTGACCGCTCTCTCTCGGAAGATGTGCGAGCCTCACGACCCTAGTGGATTGAATCAACACTGGGATCCATGGCTCATGAATCCAGATTTCGGTGAGAAAATCAGTCTCTTCATAGAAGCTACGAAAATCAAATCAGCCCGGTCAGAAATGAAGCCACTGAACGCATCCGACGTGAGTTGACCGTTCACCACTGAAAGATTACGGGACTCCGCCTGACTAGCGATTCGGGACACCGTCACAGTTCTCGAACATGGAAGGGGCTTACAAGCTGGTTCAGAATTGGAAGCCTGAATCGGTCAACTTTTTTGTGAGCGTTTTGTGTCGTAAAGTCAACGCGCTGTCGAATCAGAAACTGAAACGTTACATTATTACTACAATTGTGGCGGTACAATGCAGGCGAGTCCCCGAGAAGAAATGACGGCCGAAGAGGTTGACAAGGTCCTTGATGCTTTCTTCCATAACCCTTGATGTAGAGAAGGTATTGGTTAAATCTGGCACGTAGTCAGAATAGGATCTGTATCCATACGCGCTACAGTAGCAGAGATGAAGATCGAGATGAAGCCGTAGCTCGTGCATTTGCTAACTCGTGAGAGCAGATTCTGATTGTTAGAACTTTGCAAGCAAGGGAAATTTGCGGAATCACATTACCAAATAGTAAAGCGGTCAAGCGGTTTCAATTTGATTATGAAAGGCTCTTTGGTCGCGAAAATCAGCCCGGCATCTTCGCCTCACCATGTCATCCTGATCGCTTCAACACCTTTGTCGTTCTTGCTATCCCCTTGTATAGCATGGATTCGGACGTCACGGTCAGAGAGCGATCTCCGGCATATTGTGCTCAAAATCAAAGTGGCGGCGGACCAGTAGATCGGTTTGCGCCTGATGCAAGTCACGCCGATTGAGAGGAAGCTTTCCAGCAAGTGGAGCGCTTGGCTCTTGAGAGTATTACATATCCCGGCTCAAATCATTAGGAGGAGTCCTAGGGAGAGGAACAACAAAGAATTGTTTGATACCGGAGACACATCGTTCACTTATCGTAGGTGCCACAAGCTTGGCGCATGCTCCAAGGTGGAAGTGGGCACGAACGACACATCAGAGCACAGTGAGCTTTGTCGATTGAACGGAGAATCCTGTGGCTTCCCGACACAGCCGGGGAGTGGGAACCTTCATATGATTGTGCTTAGCATTCATGCCATCACGGTGAAATTTCAATTATTTGCGAGACAAAGAGCATTATCTAGAAAGCTCTATTGTTTTGATTGATCACGCAACTGCAAGCTTTTCTATCGGTTCCTGATCTCTCCAGGGTATCATTGACGTATTCTGATGGGGTAACGCGATTTCGATAGCTGACCTGACGTAATCCCATAACCCTACTACGTCAGTACCTCTTCAATCTGGCATATGATGTGAAATCTAGATCTATGAGTAGTGGAAAGACCGCGCACAGACGCTGGACAATAGGCAAGGCAAACCTAGAGTATACTCCGGGTCTTGGCCTGAATCTTCTGGTTTTTTGATCGAAACTTGACTGTGAGGGACCGGACCTCGATGGGGGACATCGAGATATAGAGATTCTCGATGCATATGTTGAGACTACAGAACACTTACTGGATTTCAAGCAAGTGATTTGATAGGGTTGTCGGATCCTGTTCCTTCATAATCCCTAGGCTCAGCGTTATCACCCTGGAATACCCGATATCAATGGGGTAAGCGCCAATCTTCGCTATAGTTACTCCCACCAGAATCCCGGTGCAGCTTGCGAGTCCCTTTTGGTCAAGCGTCTGTATCATCCTTTTCCAACATAAAGAGAAGAACTGATATCGACCAATCTCAAGCTGGCTAAAAGAGTCTAGAGCAAACAGTGCGAGTTTTGATGTCGTGGGAGCTCGTATCAATTGAAAAGCTTCTGACATACGGTGTTCTTCCAGAGCTTTCGAGTTGGCATGAATCAGGCTGGAACACAACGGTAAATCGCGGGGATGACGCGAATGTTGAGGCACAAACTTTGAGGGATCGTCAATATTGAATTTGCACAAAAGGAACTGGTTGCATTTGTATGATCATTACCCAGCACACCGCGATAAAAGTTTCGGGTACGATTTGCACTAGTCAAGGAATCCTTTCTGCGTATCAAATCCTGCTCATCACGACCTTCGAATCATACTCCATGATCAGAGCGAAGTTGCGTCAGGGACTGTATCTGAATCTGGCAAAGACCGGCAGATCTCGGTAGCAAGGAAAAATAAATTGCGATTCGCCAGTCATGTCCATACAGTTGAATCAAAGTCACTCGAAATTCAAGAACTCGAAGGCGGGGTCTATCCGATCAAGATAGCATACCGTGCAGGAGCGAGATTCGAACGCGAACAACGATTTCAGCGACCAAAGAATTCGAACCATCTCACTGCGTATTACTTACCGTCGTCACTGAATTGTTTCTTGCTCGGTTGAGTCTCTGCCTCGGAGCCATCTTCGCTGTACCGGCGTTTCCCACTTGTGCTCGTCCCAGAAGCTGCGGCAGACGCGGCGTTCTGTGGAATGGAACCATGATGAACAAGCTTGAAGGCGACCGGTCAATATACATTCACAGACTTACTGTTCCGCTCTCGTACAGAGAGCCTGGGTTTGTCACAGTAAGATTGTCCGACGGACCTGTGCCGGTAACAGATGGGATGATCCCAACATCGCTCTGAGAATCAAGTGGCGATTGACGTGCCACAGCTGCCTACTCATGTGGCCACCAGTCAGCATCATGGCTGAATTTTATACATGCCAGAGACTTACCTGCGCCCACCTCTTCACATCTTCGGGCGGGAAGTATAGTTCACTCCTGCAGTTATTGAGCAGTGTCGCCAGGTCTGTGAACTTCATGAAAGCACGAAGTAAGATTGCGAAATTGAGTCGCCTGTCAAAGTTAAAATCGGTAGCTCACCCCCCATCCGTGACCAGCATATGTCTCTCGCAGTCTTTCCAGACGATCGTAATATGAGACCCCCCTCGGGCCTTCTCTCAAATGTTTCATTAGCTCACTCAACCAGATCCTTCGATCTTTGCCAGATCTTGCGATCAATCTATAAGAGAGTTGCCGGATGAACGGACTTATAGCTGTGTCCCGAATAACTTTTTCGACTGTCTCCCTCTGTTCGAGTGCTATGAACTTATCTAGAACCTTTCCATAGTGATTCAGAAATAAGCCTTCACCGCTCCCCTCTTCCGTGATCTCGTTCACTTCCATGTAAGTGGACAACTGCTGGGTGACCCTCTTTGCAGTATCGAGTTGTTTGGTGTGAACAAGATGGATGTGTGGCTTGAATATGTCCTCCGACTGCATTCTTAGCGTTTGAGGCCCAAGAGCTTGATTCGAAGAACTCATATTTGTTCTGACACCAGTACAGGTCGATATTATCTGACAACGAGACAGGGCAAGACGTTTCGCTTTGTTGTCGATATGCCGGGTAATCCAAGATACTCAACGCAAATATCCCCATGTAGGGGGAACAGAGGGGTATATATCTCTATCCCGCAGTAAGAAGCTACCCCTCGTAGCGATATCGCTTCCTTTGATCGCCTCATGAAATCAGCTGACAAACCCCAACGTTTCATGTTTCAGGTTGTTGCTGCTCGTAAAGCCACCTTACCGACCGCGTTGGCATCGTCGCACCGCGGATAGCTCAACTTTCTTGATGACGTCACGCTCTCTCTCTTCGTGGCTGTTGCTGCCACGAGCATTCCGTTGATCAAACCCATAAAGCCAGCAGCTCGATAGCGATCAACAGATCAACAGGCTATTCGACCACATCTCACTTCGATATCATACCTACATCTCAGATTCACATTCCCGACAACAAACTCGTAAGTCAGCCCTAAATCAGTTTCCGTGTTGTGCGGACCTTGACCGACCTTGACCCCTCAGCTACCCACAAAACACGACACGTAAAGACAACATGGATCAATTCGTCAACCTCGCCAAGCAGTTCGCCGGTGGCAACAACGAGCAACAGCATCAACAGCAGGGACAGAACTTTGGTAACCAGGGAGGACCTCAGTTCAACGCTCCTCACGGTTCCGGCGGTTCTTCTGGTGGATTCGGGGACATCCTCTCCATGTGTGAGTCATGGCTACCCCATCCTTCGATATGTGGGACCCTTCCCTGATCACTGTCCTATAACTACGACCCTATTCTGTCTTATCAGTCAACCAAGGATCCGCCGTCTCGGGTGCTCAACAAGAACTTGGCCACCAGACCGACCCTCAGACTCAATCGATCCTCGCCCAGGGGTTCGCCCAGACCCAAGCTTACGGGTCCAATGCTGTGCAACAAGGAGGTGCCGTCGACTTGAACGAAGACGGCATTATCGATGACTACGAGCGAGCTTACTCGAGGGGCGAGGCTCAGAAGGGTCAAATGAGCAGCGAGAGCATGGGTACTGCTGCGGCCATGTCGGTGAGTCCCACCTCGCAATGTTGGACTTTGATCGCATCGCTCACTCCCCCTCTACCTTTTCTTTCGTGTGACGTTTTTCTTTCGCGCAGGCCTTCAAGAAATTCATGGGAGGCAACGACGCTCAAAAGGCTCAGAGTTCGGGAGGTGGGGACATGCAATCCAAGTTGATCGGAATGGCCATGGCCGAGGCCATGAAGGTCAGTCCTCTTCTGTCCTTCTTTCGTATCCCATATGAGATCAGCTCACGCCGGGCGAGCTTGATGCTGTTATTTCTCGGTCGTGGTCTACAGTTGTTCAGCTCGTCCGGAGGTCAGACTTCCAACGGAGGTGGGCAACAGGATGTCGTCAATGCTGCTGGAAAGCGTGAGTCTTCGTTCCTTTGCACTTCCTACTTGCCGATCCCTGTGGAAGCTGACAGTCTGTCTACTCTATACGTTGATGGCTCGTCGTTTATAGAGATCATGAGTGCGTCCTGGGGATAAACGCGGATCGATTCCTACTTGGAACTACGCAGAGTTTGCTGACAACACGATATTCTTTTCTTTTGCGACCTTGCTTACAGAGATGATGCTCAAGGTGAGCGAAGTATCCTTGACGGTCGAGCGAGAGATTGAAGTGACTAACGTACTTTTCTTTGCCATCTTTAGTCCCAGATGTCGGGTTCTACCGGAACCGGAGGCGGTGCTATGGGCGGATTGATGAGCATGGCGAGTCGGCTCTTTCCGTACCATGCGAAGAGTAGATTTGCTGATGTGGTGTCACGCGCTCGTACTTAGGCTTCCAAGTTCATGTAAACCGCATGCCAATCAGGACCCCAGGACGACCGTTTTCGACGTCTACGAGAAACACAAAGAGAAACCGAAACGAAACGAGACCTAGACCGATGATTCCGCTTTGATGTTACCGACTGAATGATGGATATTGAATACACGTATACCTTTCTGCCTGCTACCCTATCCGTAGTCAGTAGCCGATGATGTTCTTGCTGTGAGGTGATCGACGTTGAAATCTAGGTTTATGGTTTGGGGGTGGGTTCAGGCGGGGACTTTGTAAACAAACGTTCGGAAACGTCACCCGCCGGATGCTCAGTTTGGGGGAAGGTGACCGAGGGGTGTCAACGGGCTCTACTTCATGATCAGACCTGCTCAGACCATATCGTTTCACATGCATCCATCATCACAACATTGTCGGTCCAACTAGTAATAGAGATACATCTTGTTTGCGCCGTAGGATTTGAAGCGATCGAGTTACCGGGAGAAACGACCACGAAGTACTCAGCTCTATAGACAGGGGATGCAACCTACACAACGACCATGTTGTCCTACCTGATATCCCGCCTGCTCGGGCTATCCACCTTTACCCAGGTCCTCTACCAACTCCCCCTTACTCTCGACTGGCTAGGACCCCCCTCATTCCTCTTCCTCTCGCTCTTGCTGTTCCTCTACCAATGCTCGTATGCAACCTTCCGACTGTTGACGAAGAACACCCCTTTGGCGAGCCTTATGGGCCTGTGGAACTTGATCAACCCGTTCGTGCCAACACTATGTGCGCTGGCAACATGTTGGATGTACCTCTACCCGCCGGCTGCCGCTGATGTCCAGGCGAGCTTCTGGAGAGTCGGCTGGAAACGGCTGTTGGGAGTCGTGCTTCCCGGCTTCTACGCTCAGACGTTGAGGCTAGTGAGCCCGGTTTTCAGCTTACTGGAGGGGTTCTCGACTCTACTAGTGAGTCTATCATATATTCATATGCAAGCACGCCAGGCTAATGGTCGCCTGTGGTTGTCATGCAGATCGCCCAACTAGTTGGAAGAATGAGCAAGGGGTTCATCGAGGATTCACCTATCGCTTACGAGAAGGAAGAGTTTGAATGGAGACGTCTGTCTTTCCTCGTGATATCCTCCATCATTTACTGTTCTGGAGCTACCTGGCTTGTCATAGTCAGTTCGACCCATTGTTTCTGACCACATATGATTGCCAACAGCTGACAAGAACCTCATTCGACATTCGCGCTGCGCAGTCACACCCCCTCTCACCGCCGTTTTCCAAGACCCAACTTCCACCCATCTTTCTTGGACTGGCACTCGCGACGGTCTTCTTCTTGACCATGATCGCATTCTCGAGGAGGAGTGCAACGTCGATCGAGACGTCCTTGATCTTCCTCTACATTATCTATGGCGCTTGGATGAGCGGAAAAGAAGAGTTGATGGAGTGAGCAGCCTGTTTCATATGGTTGCGTGGATAGCAAGGAGCTTATATTCATCTCTCTATGTCTGCTCAGGCCGCGAGACTTTGGTTCGGGCTGGTTGACGACTGGATGGGGCCAAGCCAAGATCCTATCGTCCCAACCTACCTTCTCCTCGATCCCCATCTCGTCCGTCAACTTGGACACAGCTTCACCCAAATCCATCTTTACGGCCCTGCTCTCCACCCTCGGATTTGCTGGAGCGGTCCTCGCCCGACTACTGGGGATCAACATCGGCTTCCTTTCCGGTCTAGGCGGTCTAGACAAAGTCGGACAATACGTCGGCATGGACACGGCTGCACCGCTCATCAAGCCGGGTCACGATCTCGATGTCGTCGGACTCGCCATGAACATCCTGAATCACGCCTCAGAGACCATGCTCAAGATTGCGAAATCGCTCCCGCCGACCTTGCTGATCTCGCTGTGTTACCGGTTGCTCGTCCTACACACCGCGGCCCGGTTCATACCTGCTATCAAGCGGGCGGCCAGCGGGTGGGACGAGCCGGTCACGCCGGCCGGAGGCGAAGGCGAGAAGAGTTCGAGCTTTTGGAGCGATGGCAGGAGTTTCAGCGAGGAGAGGGCGGTGAGCCAGAGATGAATCAACGGCAATCCCTAACAGAGCTCAAACTGATGAGAGCTTTTCTACCCTTCGATAGAGTTCGAGAGTAACAACAATCTTGTTATCGTACCGGCGAGCCATTTTGATAGCCGTGTATACGCACCTGCTCTGTGAGTCCTGGCTCAAGCCTAATCACACGGTCTCTCGATTGACGGAAACGCAATTACAACGCAGTGCTCGACAACGGCTCGCAAGTATGGTGGAGGTAAGCGGGTCGAGTCGTGTATTTCTGCAAACCCCACGCTTATCGTTTGTTGATCGTCTTCAGATGGGTCAACATATTTGTCACGCTCGGAGTCTGGGCTCTCGAGCTCAACGTCGACCGGGACGACTTTGATGACGATGGGGAAAGCATCGTTTCGTGGAATAGAGACTGATAATCGTCGGGCGTCATCCTACCAGGAATCGTACACTGTAACGAATAGGGGCGTGAAGGAAAGACATGCATGAGCTTGAACAGGTATCTATCGCAGGGATTGTGTACATGAGGGACGATATGCGGGTCTAGGCGTTGGTTTCGCCAGAGGAGGTGGTGGTGATGCCGTCCTGAACTTTGCGACGAGGAGCGGTGCCAATCCTGAACAAGCTGAACCTTGACGATTTGGGTGCGACGGGGCTCTTGGCCGTCTCTGGCAGATCGTGAACCGAGACCGTGGCGTCCTTTCCCTTGTCCCCCTCTGTACTCTGCACAACTGCCAAGACCTGCGCGGCGTTCTTCATCTTCATGTTCAGCGCTATCTTGGCCTGCTTGACGATGGGCAGCAGACGGGTGAACCCGCTTTCGATCTGTCTGACCATCTCTCCTCTCTCCTGTTGCCCCTGTCCTTGCCTCGCCACCTCCTTGCCCATCCGGGACTTCCAACGATAATCATCGAACAGCCGCAAGAGCAAGATGTAGTGATTCCACAACGCCTCGTACGTCTGATAAGCGGAAGCGAGATTGCTCTGCTTGGACTTGAGGAGGTCGCAGAACGTCTCCAGGGCTGCGGACAGGCGTTGGGTCTCGGAGAGGATGTCTTCCGGGGTAACATCGTCCGTCGTGGGGGATTGGACGTCGAGGGTGATCGGGTTGGTGACAGGAGTCGATTTCGCGTTGGTGTTGGTGGGATTGATCTTTGGTTTGATGATGGGAGAAGCCGTCATGATGCGCAGATGTGTGGTCGTAAATGTGGTCGTGATGCTGGTATGTGGGTTGTCGTTGTCGCAATGAGATGCTTGGAATGGGAATACTGAAGAGCTGCTCCCCTCGCAATATCTCGGCAAGCAAGGGAGATCTGATCTGGACTATGCAAATATATAGTCCTTGGCGCTCTAATGGTTTCCGTTTGGCAAAACGGGTTTCATCTCCACGCCCCCCTTTACTTCTTCCCCATCCCCCCTCAGGGACGAGCAGTGAAAGGAACCCTCTCCACCATTTCCCTCTTCCTGCAGATCTACCTTATCTCGTCGTCAATGCAACGCGATGAGATGTAGCGTGATTCATTCCCTCGTCCTACTCCTCACCTACTCCTGGTGCAACACGCTGTTCAAGCTCATCCACTCTCCCAAGGTCCTACAGTACTCGTCCTTGCCCTCGTCGAGCGGTCCATCGGGATTCCAGATGGTCAGGCTGGAGAAGGAGGCCGTTGGGAGGAGGGTACGGGAGAAGATGGGTGGGGCGGGTTGAAGTAGGTCAAGGTCGAGGTGGTGGTCCTGGTCGAGTTCAGGAAGAGTATCAGGTTGCAGTGACTGAACGTCGAGGTTGGAGATGTTTGTGGTCGTAGTGGTTGTCGTGGTCGTGCTACTTTCTATCACCATTGACATGTCCTCCTTGACTACCACTTTCTCCTCCTTCTTCTCGACCGTCTCCTGCAAAACTACACCTTCGTCATCGGCGGCAGCTTCCTCATCCTCCGAATCCGAATGCATGCTAAACTTTTGCATGACCCTCTTCGGCTTGACCCGACGCGTAACAGGCAACTCGAGCACGTCCACGTTGTTCCGTTTACGTGGGGACCGTCTCAGTCCAGGAGCGGCGTCGAATGACAATGAAGGGGATTCCTCCCTCTTGAGGTTCTTGACCGTGTTCGATTGAGCATGTCCTTGAATTTGGGGGGCCGAAGGGTTCATCCTTGATGCGAGAGAGGGAGCGGTGAGCACAAGGCCCGTATACCCTTCAGGCAGTCCGAGCGTATAGGCCTGTACCCTCCTCCCCCTAAACGCAGCGACGGTGATCGATCCGTCTCCCTGTTTCTGTACCTTCTCCTCGGAAGTTTCCTCGGATGTGGGCGGACCGGGGATGGTACGAGGTTGAAAGTAGGTCGATACCTCTGCCGGGCCGGTATAGTCTAGGTGGAAAGGCATCAGGTTGAGCGCGGTCGGGGCGAGTTGTGGCAGGCCCGAGGCGGGCGCGGGGGCTAGAAGAGTTTCGCGCTGGGGCGGCATGACTGTGGTCCGTTTGGGGTCGATGTCGGTGGAGAGCGATGCGCAGGAAGCCTGACGATTTGCGAGTTGCAAGTTGAACAGAGAGAGTTCAGAGAATGAAAGAGAGAACTTGATCAAGAGATTTCAGGTCAAGACCGCCGTCGCGTCGAGAAGAAAAGCATCCGGATGAGCTTTCGGAAGTAAATCCAACAAGCTGAGACTCGACGTGGACCGGTAGTCCACCCATCATCACTTCGTAAACAGAAGCTTCCTCATCCTCACCTCCTGGTATCGGTAACATGGCATACGATACCGTCCTTTCGTCCTGGTTGGTATCGATCGAAACCACTTGCTCTAGATCAACCAGCTAGTCACTTCTACCTTCGAGTCGCACCAGATCAGCTCGAAGCGCGAAGCAAAGATGGACTCGATCATCGAGATATCCGACGGAGAGGATTCACCGTTCGCAGGACCGAGCCGTCTAGGGTATCAGACCTTTCTGTGGGTCATCTAGTCTGGCGGCATATCTTCTCATGATCTGCTTACCTACTGAAATCTTGTGATAGTGATGATGACGAAGTCGTAGTCTTGCCCTCTTCAGATGGTCTCGATGACCTACCCGATCTCCGTACCCTCACTGCCAACCGGTCCATCTTGCCAAAGACGTACCAACCCGTCTTGTCCGGAGGTCCGATCGCGACGCAATCGAGTGATATCGATCAGTTCACTTCACCTATCCAGCCGCCAATCAAAGCCAAGCGTAAAGCTGCGGATGTAGCTATGCCCGCTCGGAATCGACAACGTTCGACCGTGACTACCAACAGATCTTCCAGCTCGTTATCCCCCGTCCCGGAACCTGAAATCGAACCTGAGCGGGCTTACAACCCTCCATCGAGCCCCATTCCTTTGCGGAAGAACCTTGTCAAGAAACGTACTAGGCCGGTAGAAAAGGATCTAGGCCTCGAGACGGACGACCCGGTTGTCAAGAAGAGCCGGACGAAGGACAAGGAACAGGAAAAGGTCGACAAGGCTGCGGCGAAAGCGAGGCTGCAAGCGGAGAAGCAGGCGGAAAAGGTCAACAAGAAGCGGTCGACGGAGGTCAACAAGGTCGGTTTGCGCTCCTGTCCCCTGCCTGATCGACGCTGCGTGCTGACGAATTACATCGTCCCTCTCCAGCTGCGAACATCCAAATCCGAGACTCTCCGCGAGATCAAGATGTACCTGTCGCACGATCTTACCATCGCTCCTTCTCCCGTAGCGGTGGTCCTGCCCGCGCTGCGGGACAAGTTCCGGGAGTACTTTTCCGAGATCGAGCCGTTGGAGGAAGGAGGGTTTCCAGGGCTGATCAAGTTTAAACGGATCGTACGAGCCAATTGGGACGAGGGACGAGGGATCTGGATACCCGTCGATCAGGAAAAGGAAGGGTGGGTCGAGGAGGGGTTGGTCATTGTGTTTATTAAAGCGGACGAGCTGGTCGAGAAGATACGGTTGCACCTGGATATCAAGGCAGGCAAGAGTCAACCGGGCGATGTACCGCACGAGACGACCCTCGAAGGCTGGATCGAGCAATTGAAAGACGATCTGAAAGTCACCTGTAAACCGTCTAGGTTGACGACCGAAGTGCCACCGGGCCAGAAACCGCCAACGTATCCTAGGGACAGGGAAGGACTTCCCGGCATCATGCTCGTCATTCACGGGATGAAGGCTTATCACTCCAAGACGAGATCCGCCGCTCAGAGAGAGTTTGCGGCGAGGACCAAGGCGGCTCTGGCGGAGATTGAAGGGAATGGAAACGCTCCGGCAGCGGACACGGGGGATAAGGGCAAGAAAAAGGCGACGTCGGGCAAGGGGAAGAATCAGGTGCCTAGGCTGGAAAAGGAGGATATCGAGAGAGAATTGGTGGCCATCCACCTGAGACACGGCTGGTTACAGGTGCAAGGTGAGTCTGGTGGAGTGCGAGCAACGCTGTAGTGCGGGCGCTGAATCGTGTATTCGTGTCTCACTTTGGTTGTGTCATAGTCGACACGCCTGCAGAGATCTCGGAGTGGTTGTACAACATGTCGGCTGATCTTGCTATTCGACCGGTGAGCGCATGATGAGCCGCACTATCTCTCTCACACGAAGCTCATCCGACGAACCACTACGTGCATCCTGATGTACCCGTCGATAGTACAAGTAAATCTCTTCTTAGCCTACCATTTCATTTCCCCTTGCTCCCTGCTGAACGCTAACATCGACCCTATTCCACGCTCAGACTCATCTCGAAATCCCACACCCTCCCGCTCGGCCGGGAAAATAACCTCAAGGCGAGCTCGAAACAACACGCTCTCGAACTCATGCTTCAAGAGATACCCGGGGTAACGCCTAGCGGGTCTGTGGGGATCGCTGAAGAATGGAAGTCTTTCCGCAGGTTGATGGAGGGGTTCGAGAAAAAGGCGAGGGAGGAAGGGGTTGGGAGTGCGAGGATCTTGTTGGAGGGGTGCAAGGTGGGTCCTAACCGTCGCCTTTCCGCACTAACAGGACGTTTGGCTGATACATTTCTATGGCATGAATCGACAGGTCCGACACTTGAAGACGGGCGTGCAGAACGAGAGAAACGTCGGGCGGGCCGTCTCGACGCATATCCACAACGCGTTGCGGGAGAGCGACCCGACGTTTCCCGTCTGACACCAGCGGAGCAGCGAGGACGTCCCGTTGTCGTCTCTGCTACATGAGCGGACATCTTGTTCCCGTGTACTTCTTGATGTCTACTGGACATGGACATGGCGTCTCATCCCCCATGTCCGACTCGACAGCGGCTGCCAAGCTTGAAACATGCCCCGTCTGCTTCCGGCTATTTTGTGTTTTCGTCCGAAGCGTCCGATGATTAATTACCCCGCAGCCCCCTGGACGGTTACCCCGCACTGTCGCTTTCGTCTGGAGCGAAAACCATGGTTCACGATCCGTGCGACGTGGGATCTACGTCCGGACGCAACCACCAGCGACACCCTCGGGAGACTGCGAGACCATGTCCTGAAATCGAAGGGGATTGAGAGTTACGCTGCTCGTCGACGGTCGTACCACTGTTAAAAATCGGCACAGCCTCGATCACATTCCTCTGACCTTCCTTTCCGTGTCGTCTTAGCGCGCGAGGCGGACCGCTCGATTGCTCGGCGTTCCCGACGCCTGCCCCTGATGCTGTTGCTCCCCTCCACTCGCCTTGGCAGGGGTTTGATTGATTGCGATCTCGATATCTTTCTCTCCCTCTCGCCCTTCGATCCAAGTTGTAATGACACCGGGCTTTGGCGTGGTTCTGATTACGTGCGAGAGGCAAGGGAGCTGTAGATACGTAGATATCCGATCGACCCACGAACAACAAATATGCCTTTGACATTCCAAGTCGTCGCCACTTTGCGAAGTAGAGGGGGTCCTTTCGATCACCTCAGCATACACACCGCATCATCTCGCTCGCTCGTCAGCCCGAGGGAGCAAGACCCACCCTGCACCCTGAGATAGTTGAATCTTCCATTTCAAGACGTCATCGCGCCCCCGAAAAGAAGCGAGAGCCACAGAGAGAGAGAGGACGAGAGTGATCCACCCTGGAATCGCACCGTATCCGTCTCATCTTCGTTATCATCGCCGCATCATCACAATCTCTTCCCACCTTCACCCCCGCCCCCCTCCTTGCTCCTTGACGTTTCAAGGGTGTTGAACTCGATCAATCGATCAACCTGTCGCTCGGTTGGTCGTCGTAGTTGACCCTCGAAACAAACCCCGGTCTACGAATAACCACATCGACAGGAAGGAGTACACCAAAAAGCAAAAGCGGCCGGTCTCCAACAGCAAGGAGCGGGAACGTTATAGCGACCATAGCAGATCTGTTGCCGTATCTGCCGCCCTAGAGTTCCTTTGTCAAATCATCGCACGAGAAAAAAGGGGACGTCACATCGGTTTCGACCCCCAACCCACCAACTCGCAAGTCGATAGCTGTAGCTAGGACCCTGTCCTGCCCTTGAGAGCAGGAGGACTTTGAATCCAGGAGCAGGAATAGGATAGAACTTGGCACAGAGGGATCTCTTCAAAGATATCGACGGACTTGGAGTCGGATAGTAGATACACGACCTTCAGTACAATAGGACCTTCACTCGACTTTGACCTGGGCAATCTCAATCAAAACATCGATCACAAGGCAGAATCAAAACGAACAGACACATCCATCTACCATTATGCCGCTCTCGACAACCCCAACTGTGCTTCGGCTCATCACGTTGCTGGCGCTGACTTCTACGGTCAGGGGGATCAGATTCAACATCTCCACGCCGATGCAATGTGAGCCATTGGAGGTCACTTGGGAGGAGAAACAGGGAGATGGGGATATGAGATTGTTAATCATGCCCGTGAGTCTTGGGGTCTGGGGCAATCGATATGTCGACAATCCTGTTCGCAGGGTGGTAGACATCGGGAAACGTTGCATTTCGCAGGGATGATGGAAGCTTTTTTCGTATGCTGATGCGTAATAAATCCTCTTGCGATCTGTCGGGACATCATGCACAGGCAGCGGAATTCTCCCCTCAATCCATTATTCTTAACATTACCATCCCCTCCTCCGCCTCATCCCCCTACACGATCCCCACCTTTTCCGAGCCACAAGGACTCGAATTCGTCGCTTCCCTCATCGACAGCGGCGGGTACGGCAGCACTGGCGTGACCGAAATCCTCACCGTCGGATCCCCGTCTTCCTCTGGGTCGGCCTCTTGTCTCTCCACAGCGCCCAACCCGGATTTCTTCTTTTACACCGACCCTCAAGCGCCCACTACCGTACCGCAATGTGGGAACGTTCAAGTGACCTGGCAGAATTCATATACGCTGCCCGCTAGTATCGTAGGACTGATTCCCGGTGGAGAGATTTGGACGGTACATGAGATCACTGGGCCTGATCAGGGTGGCGGACAGGGCGCGGCGGGAAGTGGGTATGGGTGGCAGGTGAATGTGAGGGAGGGGACGAGGTTTTTGATGTACATGCCGAATAACGGACCGGTGGGAAGTGGAGGAAGGTGAGCCGCGATCGGGCGGTTCAGGCTCATCTCGGTGATACGTTTGCTGATGTCGTTGTTGAGGCGAGCAGCACCCCGTTATTCACGGTCGGAGCTGGCGGATCAGGATGTATCTCGGACAGCTCGCCATCTTCGATCGCCCCAAGTGCACCGGCGTCGACAATCTCGGGGGTCGGTGGAGGTGGCGGTCGACCGGGTGGTGGATCGGGTTCGGCAGGCGACAACAGGTGGGCCGGATTGTAACGTCGTTATTGTGGCGATTGAGGATCCGCTAATCAAGAACGGCATTTCACTTTGCGTCCTCTAGCTCTGGATCTGGTTCGGGATCAAACACAGGAGCCATCGTTGGCGGCGCCGTCGGTGGAGTCGCCTTTGTCGTTCTCGCCCTGATCGTCCTCTTCGTCTTCCTTCGACGTCGAGCTCGTCAAGTCAAGGACCCTCAACATCCTCGTACCAAGTTGATGGGGTCATATGGAACTTCACACGGAAGCTCTGGTGGTGGAACAGGATCTGGGGCGGTCGTCGGAGGTGCGGCGTTGATGGAGGATCGAAGGAGGAGTAGCGTAGTAGACCTTCTGGCCGGGGAGAAACCTCGTAACGGGTCTCATTCGGCTGCGAACGGGATGGCTACCGCTGGAGCGATCGAGAGGCAGGATTCAGATGAGACGACATACGAGCCTTCTCCCTACTTTTCCTCTGGAGCCAACACGGCCAGTCCCGGAGCGGTTCGGTCGAGCTTCCCTAGGACGAGCGACGAGATTACGAGTGCCAATACGATCGGGCAGAACCGATATAGCCGAGAGAGCGGCATGTTGGCGCCCATCGACTTTGGGACGGGCGCAGGGCTAGGTATGGCAGGTATGACAGCCGGGTCGGATAGGCAGAGGAGGGCGAGCGAGACGACGTATCAACCGGGTTCCGAGGCGGACGCTACGTTGAGCCATTCGGGAGCGACCGTCTCTCCACGAGGAAACCCCGAGATGACGCATGCTGGAGGAGAACCTGGAGTTGGAGGAACTCCGAACGTGGGGTCGACGGGTCGAAGCAACTCGACGAGAAAGAGACGGCCTTTGACGGCTCAGAACGGGGATGACGCTCCCGTACCACCTCCGACTAGGTTTGTCTTGCATCAAGACGCTGGGGTGGTCGATAGCGCCGAGGCGATCCGGCCGGACGATCAAGGGTTGGTGTGAGTACCGGTTCTCGGACGTGTGCGGTCGTGCTGTGCAACGAGTCCATTCGCTGATCCCGACTTGACTTGCATCTGGTTTTGGCAGTGAGATGCCGCCCAGATACGACCAGTTGCGTTCAGGACCTCCCCAGTAATCAATTCGATCCGTTTCATCTCAATACACGGTTTCCTGTTCTGTGCACCACTTGACTCATCGTCGAACGCCTTGGCCTGCCGGTATAGCCCGATTCTAATAAGCTCCAAGCGACTCATAATCTATCCAGCCTTTCTGGCGTGTAATCCTTGTATCGGAACTGTACCGTGTCGGACTGTTTGTGTTAGGGATATCATCAACTACGATACGAGATTCAATAGTGGCGAATCGCGCCATGTAGAAGCGCACTTGACGCGCGCTTGATGTTCCTTCAGGACCTCCAAGGACATTCATGTTCAAGGGTTGGTGTCATGTTGATCATCATCTTGCAGTCGGAGCCTCAGTACAACCAGATAGAATTTTGACGTCAATATCTCGACGATGGAGTCCGTCGCCCGACCATCATTACGCCAGGCGTGCAGCGTGCTCAAGCAGAGCAAGCGATCATACGCTACGCCGAACGCATACGTCCCTCACCAAGCCAACTCTCGTATCCAACCTCTTCCCGCTCGACCAAAACCCGTCCTCTCTACCTTTTTCACCGGAAAACCCCTTTACGCCAATGCTGTCGTCCAGCTAGAAACTGCGGTCAAGGAGAACGAGGAAGCACTCAGGAGGAAGCACATCTGGCCTCTTCCCCCGAGACTGCGGTTAGAGGCCGAGACGGGGGGGTGGGACAAGAACGATTGGAAGTTGATGGAGACCAAGTTTGCGACGTCGCTGGACCGAGCACAGTTCAAACGGGTGACAGGGTTGTTGAAGGATTTGGCTCTGTTGAGACGAGTCGCTCAGCGATCAGGTCAGAGCGAGGTTGTGCTCAACGTCAACTCGATCATCGAGCAATACAAGCAACCTCGAGAGGCCAGACAAAAGTCCACGAAGGACAAGAAGAGCCCGATTGACGAGTTCGGGAGGACGACGACGATGGGGAGGAGAAAGGAGAGTTCGGCCAAGGTCTGGTTGATCAAGACCAAGACGCCCGAGGACTTTTCTTCCAGGATTCAGACCGCCCTCGAGATCCATGCGAGAAAGGTCGCCGAGCCCGAATCGACGGAGGAGCCTGACTACCCTGCTTTACCCACTACCGAGGTCCTCGTCAACCATCTCCCCATCCATCAACACTTCCCCCGGCCATCTGATAGGGAGCTCGTTCTCCGTCCACTTCGCCTGACGGGGACACTAGGGTACTTCAACATCTTTGCCCTGGCTTCCGGAGGCGGGACGACGGGACAGGCAGGGGCGACCGCGTTGGCGATCTCGAGAGGGATCATCACCTTCTTGCCCGAGATGGCGGATATCTTGCGACGGGACGGGTTGTTGACCCGGGATCCCAGGATGGTCGAGAGGAAGAAGACTGGGTTGGCAAAGGCCAGGAAGAGGGTGAGTCTCGATTTCCCGGCATATTGTGGTTCTCTCGATCCGAACTGAATATCATCGAATTGATTGCAGTACACATGGGTCAAGCGATAAGGCCAACCGGGACAAACTTTCTCTTCCACCACGTTTGATCCACTCGTCTTTTATCCTTTGTACATTACACGCACATAAGATGTACCGCATTGCACCATTATACGACGATGTCACGACGCCAGACGACTATGCTTCACAAATACCGCAGTCAACGTCCATACGAGCTATACAAGCGATGCAAGGGCCGATTTTCAGGAGAAATTTCGAACTTCAGCATCAATCGCAGACCCGCTAGACTCGGGGCAGAGGGAAACAAGGCAACCCGCTTGGCTTTCCAGCAGCAGCATATCCTGCTCAAGCTGAGAGGCTCTACCGACTAGGCAACATCCCTTTCTCTGATTCGGGGCTCGGACTTCGGTGACCGTGCTACTCTGCTCTACATGCACTGCTTGGGCGATCTTGGTAACTGCTGACGCGAGCGGGTCTGGTCAGGGGATAATCTGAACTACAACATCGCTACAGATCACGAAGGAAGGAATAAGGACGATAAAGCACCCATATCGACCTGGCATGCAATTTTTCTGCTGATGGGAGCGAATCATCTCTTAGGGATCTTCAACGTTCTGGTTCAAACGAATGAGCTCGTCCACTACGGCCTTCCTTACTACTAGGACTTCAACTCTCATCCCTACCTTGACTGCAGCTGCAAAGCCTGCGACTTCGACTGAATCCAGCTATTCTTGGATTCGAATCTCTCCCTGTCCTTACAATCCATCTGTAACATTCCTCAATGTCTATTCAAGCCGTCTCTTGCGACCATGTGGCTTGAGATGGATAGTCTACGGCTCGAGGAGTACATCGGTGCGTACCAGTATGTACGAATAGTTCACCTCTTTCGGCCTGAATACCGGCGTCTTCGCTGTCACGCCGCCTCCCGGTAGTCCTGAATCTACCGCTCGCTCGGGTTGTGCCTCGACCTCGATCTCTTCCTTATGCTCCAGCCTCCAATACCGACTAGCCTCGAGCTCACAGAAGGTCGAGCCGTCATGCCCACTCTGGGTTCGGGAAGAGGTACCTGGGTGCAAGAAGCCGAACCGGTCGGAAGAATAGCTGATACATATCCATCTTCCACCAGACCTAGTCAAGCGCGCCAGGTTGAGAGCAAGAACCTCCAGTGGATGGAGTATTATGGAAAGCGTCGACCGAGAAGGAATGGAGGCACCATGACCGGGAAGAGGAAGGTCCGGGCCGCAAGAGATGGCATCGCTGGTGGATTTATCGACAATGAGGTCGAATGACTCGGACTGGGTTTCAGCGCGGAATGCGGTAATCGATTCATCGGAGAGGAGGTCGAGAACTGTCCAGTTCATCCGACCGGAGACTTCTTCATGTCCTATCTTGGGAGGTCTGGCGTCCACTATCGTAGAACTTGATGCTGAAGGTGTAGGTAGAATACGTTTCTCCTCGATCGCTCGGCCTTGCTCGATGACCACCCTGGAGTAGTCCGTGTTCCAGATATTCTCCCTCGTCCCTGCCAGCTCCCCAAGTCTGAAAGACAATTCTGAGCTCCCGCAACCGATATGTAGAATCTTGCACCGTTCTCTCGAACTCGACCGGATAGAAGCGACGACGAGCGAGTCGAGCGCATTGGCGGAGACTAGCCAGTCGAAAGGGGTCGAGGTTGTTGAGAAACGGTTATCCCAGTATGCGAGGTCTGAAAAGGCAGGGGGTTTGGTAGGTGGCATATTCGGGTCCTCCGTTGAATTAAGTTGCGGGGGCCAGAATGAAGGGAAAGCCGAGCGAGTTTTGCAGCGAGTTGTATAGATTTGCATAGGCAGCTGTCCAAATCGCGTGTAGGTTGATATTGCACTTCCGATATGGTCTTCAAGTACTTCCGGCATGCGCGCCAGTTGCAATACTTCATTATGATTAAGATTAAATGACCACCCGAGCATCAATGTGGCACTAGTATAGTGGTTAGTACTTCTCGTTGTGGCGTTTCGACGAAACCGAGAGGACCCAGATTCGATTTCTGGGTGCCACATCCTTTTTGGCCGATTTGCGCTTCCTTTTTTTGTTCAGATCGACTGCGTTTCAGCATAAGCGCGATCACAGTCCTCATTGGCGTCGATACAGCTTGAAAGCTCGCAGTTGGGTAATCAGCAGCAGGAAAATATTTGTATTATCCTTCTCACGCGCCAGCCGCCGAGCGAATCCGCGACAATGAAAGCGAATTGTCGCAATCCCGACTTCGATGGATATTCCAGAAGAGCTGGCGCAAGATGCGCGGGCTTGCTCTGCTCTCGTGAGTCCCGTCAAGGCCGTATTCTCCTGCCACCGCTGTCATTGCCAGCTACGATCTCGGGAAAAGGACGAGTAGCGCTTACCAGTGATACCTATGGCCATTAGGCGTATCAAATCGCCTTCTTGGGCGACAGGGGATATCATTGTAGTACGTCAGTCGTGCTCCTGAGACGAAGTCGTTGAAGAGTTGGCCTTCGATGGCACAGAGAGAGAGGTTAGTCGGAATCATGAGAGGAAAACGTTCCTTGCACTGAATTCACACCACGCCGCCGGTAATCGCGCCATCTGTTTCATCTCAAGCGCCTCGACAGGAGCATTCTTCCTCATTTGTCCCAAAAGCACGGATTGTATACGGAGAGAACAACGAGAGCAAACTGCGCACATTACGGGCACAATTTGACGCCACAAAAAGATGCCTGCGATAATCTTGTCCGCTTTCCACGTTACCGTACTTACTTGTTGGAAACCAGAAAAACGTCACTTCAAGTTCGCTGCTACAGTACTGTGAAGAGGAGGCAGACCGAAAGGATAGGTCCTTCGCTTTGTCAATTTGCTTGGTTTACGGATATATCGCCCTCGATGACCCTTCTGCTTGTGAACGTGTGCTGTGCATTACAAAACGGTTATATAAGCTGAAGTCCTAAATAAAGAGCTTTCAATGACCTCACGAAGTCGTCCGATATATGGCATTGGCTGGGCTTCCTTGGCTACCCATCATCCTGATTACACCAAATCGATGGGATATCACGACCACTCGCACCGAAATGCTTGCGGGCGATCTTTGTCATGATCTCGCTCGAGCGAGCAGATACAAGCTCGATGACATAGTACTTAGGCCAAGCCGAATGACCCACGTTCTTCTCATGCTCTCCTTACTACCTGTCCTGATCGGTGGATCTATAGGCGCGTAAAGCCTACCGCAAACATGACCTTGAGCGGTCCGGCGTGTTCTCAAACACAGCCAAACTATCATGAAAAAGCTTGCCTGGGTCCTGACAGAAGCCATATGATCGGCTCAGTCAGGATGAGAGCCTAGATGCGGCGGACGCTGCTCGCTGTTTTATCTCGAAAGAAGGTGCTTTCCGGGTTCCAGTTCCCCACCAAATCGATCTCGAACATCGCTAGGAGACAGCAGCGGAATGTAGCTGGTTGAACACCGGTTTGCGGGCGCGGAAAGATTAGCTATCCAGCATGAGCCGAGAAATCATGTGGGTCGTCTTTGCCTGAGAGATATACCTTTCGTCTTGCTGACATGCTGAACGTCCCTATGCCGACTTATACCATGTTCAACGACTTCCTGTAAGATCGAGTACAGCTGCATATCGCGAGGCATTGGCCGTCGTCAGGATTCTAGCCTCTTAGGTACAGGTACGCCTGATACGCTTTTAACCTAATTCGTGTTCCCTGTTGCATCTTGGCCTTTTCAAGCCCGACCATGGCGTTCAAGCATGATCCCGAGTGTTCTCGTTCCAGATTGTATGGGACTGCATCGGAGCCGACCTGTTTGCGATCGCCCAGGTGAGCAACCAGCCCCAAAGAAGGGTCGCCTGCGGTTTCGAGTCCAGCGAGTCCAGCATGTCGGGAATAACGAGAAAGTGGAGGATAGCACGGTCATGCAGTTGGGAGAAAGGACGTTGATTGTTAAGCTTTCGACCCGGAAGAGCGGAATGAAAGCCGGTCGAGATATCAGGTTCAGACATCATGATACTTACAGCGATCCACGTCAACCAGGTAAACGCCGCTGCAGCTCTCCCCAGGCTGTTCCCATAAGGCCAGGAAATCCGACAGCAGTATATCAGCTTCATCTTATGCGATTCCTGGGGGACCGCATCGAGAGGCAAGCGGAGTCCCCAGCCAAAAAGCAAGAAAGTGGTATGGCTGCAGGGGGACGTACTCGCAATTTGCGAAGCCGTCTCCGCAATCGGTCTGATCCAGGTCGTCCGATAGTGTTCCTGCCGCACCTGTCGTACGAGAGAAGAGAGGAGTATGTCAGTTTCCGCTCGGGATAAAGGGAGATATCCATGACGTGACCTCAAGCCTTCTGTCCAGCTCGAGCAATCTGAAGTATTGGTCGAGGTTACAGACATAGCATTCCGGGCGTACTCACTAACAACCACGATCCAGAGCAAACCCAAAACTAGCAGCTCAACCCATACCGATTTGATGGCAGATCCTGGACGTCCGATGTTCGTGAAGGAGAATACGAGGCTGCGAGACGGCGAGGCATTCACAGGGACAAGCAAGACGAGAGGAAACAGTAGAGATCAGCAGATGTTTATCAGACGAATCTTGGAAGAGCCTTCAAATTCTGTGCGGCCTCGAGCTCAATCGGAACTCACAACGCTAACGCGGCGAGGAATATCAGAAGGTTTGCAGCTACCTCGAGACCCTCTGCCGTTCGATGAATATAGTCTGCGATACGGATGGACTCAGCCTTACGGTTGGGGAGGCCTCTCTCACGTAAACCGAGCTGACAGTAGGATAGGAATCCTGAACCAAGATGGACTCACAGTTCTTGTTGACGAAACCTGCCGAGATCGTCCATCCAAGCAAGGAGAAGAGGATGATCAGACCGAGCAAGGCCAGGTGGACCTGGTGATACATCTGAGCGGAAGGCATATCTCGTCGATTCGTTCAGGGTTTCCCAAGTATGGAATCAGGATCTACTTCTGTATCAGATGCGGTGTCGATGTCGTTTCCGATGCCAAGGTTGTTTGTTGTAGACAAAGGTCGATGCTCGCAGCTCGCTCCTTCGGGAATCACCGAAATAGTCCCGACGATGTCATTACGTCATTCATCAGCTTCCGGTCAAAGGGGGTTGTGGTACGTTTCAGATCTCAAGCTGAGTGCGTATTTGAGTCTGGTCACCCCGCCGTTGCCTATCGGACTGACAACGAACTGTCAACGAGAACAGAACGAAGCGATAACAGGTCGGCACGGAGGGAAAACATGGCGATCCGAGTCTCTTTCTTTTTCTCTTAACATGTTGCATTGAACATATGGACTACCGCCTTGCTTCTTGTGTCGAGTCGTGAGGATACGCTTTCTCACGCGGTATGCTCGTCAAGACCCTTTCCTTTCTCTCTTGTATCGTATGCATTGGTCACATGATCAATGGTGACGTGTTTCCCATGAAGCATATCTCCTTTGTCGCGGAGCCCCTATAAATGCGATAGCTCTGCTCGCAAGAAGCTGGAACGGATACTATAATGGTTGAGCAGGATGGGGGATCTTCTTCCATGACCTTGCCCTTTCAGATACCCTATCTGCACAAACTCACGTACCATCCACCAATCGCCTCCAGAAGTTTCATAACCCCTTACTGAACGCAACACACATGGAGTTGTTCCGCAAAGTCGACGGCTATGAAGCTAAAAAAATTAGCAACAGAGGCGAGCTCTACATGTTCCGAGTAGTCTACGACTTTTCCAAACCCAAACGCAGATCGCCCGCGATTTTCAAAGACACCGGGACCATGGAAGATCTGATGGGTGGCGAAGGCCCTATCACTAGGCTCTGGGAACTTTATGACAAAACGATGGAATCTCTCAAGCAAGAAGGTCCGTTGACGCTTCAGGAGAGGATTGACGGGCTGGAAAAGGCCTTGCGATCACAGACAGAAGAGACCCTGTCTTTTGCCTCGAAGTACAAATCATTCTGGGCAACCGATAGACTCAGTCTAGGTTGGAACAAGTACAAAATGGAGATCCACTTCTGTCTGGGTCGGTCTATCAGAAGAAAATCCGACGAGGACCCACTCTTCCGTATGGAACTGATCATCAATGCTCCTTATCATGATCGGCTCGAGCCTCCCATCGAGCAGACAGAGGAGACGAAGTACGATGACAAGACTGGCTCGTCGATCATCAAGGAGGAGCCAACTACACCGCCTGTGACTCTGCCCGATGGTAGCTCGCTGCACGGAACCCTCAAGAGGAGGCGTTTCGAAGCCAATTCCATTGACACAGAGGATCCAGAGTCGAAGAAACCGATGTTATCGACATCGATCTCTTCGTCAACTTCCTCTGATCTTGCAGCTCCTCCCAGTCTTACCGACGCTGCCAACAGTTTGAATCTCTCCCTCAAATTCAAATCGCCCTCCCCGTGAATGTGTACTAGTTATATTGTTGGTAATACATCTGGATCACGCGTGTCGATCCGCTTTGTACCATGACTCGTTTGTGGTCAGACTTGTAGAATATCGCGGCCAGTGCGCTGGTATGGAATAGAGATCGACTCGTCTCTATCGTTTCCCGAAACCAGCTCGATGCGCTCATCAGCTTCGGCTGATTTCAGCGATCGGGGGCTACAACCCATCACTCTCGAGAGGGTGAGAGTATTTGCCTGCTGAATATGAGCAGGAAGACTCAACGATACCCAAGCCTATTCACCAAGATATAGACGAACAAATGGCGCGTCGCTATCATGCAGCTGGTCAGGAGATCCGCAACTCCATCGAAGATAGGCGCGCGGTGCAGTGGTTTGGCAAGCCGGCCTTCTCGATCATCTGCCCATCTGCTCACATGATGCCGTGCTCATACCGTCTTACATGGTCGTACGAAATACTGGAAATCTACATAAAAGGGCGTTCTTTCTCGCTCTCTGCAGATTCTGCCCGGCCGTGGCATGACCAATCTTGTGAGGTTCTGCTTGAAACAGCCATCCTTTGTCTTGTACCCCTAACTCGCCCCCACAGCTACCACGCCATCGCATGCTTCAGTAGCGACTACATATACTCGGCGAGGGAGAAAAGTCGACTCATTACCTTTCCGCTTGTGAGAAGCATTCTACTTGCGTCTCAAATCAACCCAAGTCGACTACAACCTTGCCACCCGGTCAAACAACAAATATAAATCAAAATCCACCACTGACAAGATGCCCACCGAACACAGTAACGTAGACACACGGCCCCTCGACGAAGAGGCGGATTTCGAGATGTTCCAGAAGGACGCAGAGACTCCCGATGGGCTTCTCGTCAACAGAAGCGTCCTTCCTAAATTACGCCATGGCGCCGAATGGCAAATTCGTCCAGCCCATCTTGGGTGGGGAGGATGAGATCCTCAAACAACTCAGCGGCTTCTATCACCAAGTGAAAGAAGCTGTGAAAAGTGAAAAGGAACTCTTGCCCATTGTTTTCGATGCTAACGAGAAGCGCAAGTCTCTGTTGGCGTCGAACGTGTACGGCAACGGCCAGAGGGTGAGGGAATTCTTTGACTTGGAGCACGGCTTGTTTGCGGGAGTGTATCTCGTACAATTGAAAAGGGAAGTCAAGATGGCCAGGGGAAAAGCGATTGTCGGGCTCCTTATCATGACAGGGGTCTGGACGATCAGACTACCGTACCCCACCGTATACGCTGGCGGGAATGAAAGCGCTGAAGCTCAATCATCGGATGGAGAGTCCGATCTTTCCGATCGATACTCTCATTATACCGCTGGGAGTGGAGAGATACCAAGCGAGAATCGCAGTATTGGAAGGCCATCTCTCAAGAGGCAGCTCACCGACCCTGCACGCGGTGCAGACGAGAAACGTCTGCGTCGCGAGTCCACCTCATCCGTTGATAGCGACTTGAATCGCCCCGGTACAGAGACCTCGAACCTCGAGTCCGTCGGGTCAACCGCCTCGATTGGCAATTCCTGATCTTTTCCTCCTGCACCTCTTGCTGCGTCGTAGGGTGTTGAACCAGTTGTACCTATATCGTTAGCTTTCAATCTCAAATAGCGTGTGAATTCTGTACGCCAGAATATAGGGTCACAATCAACCCTATATACGAACTAGCAGCGCTACACCCGCCCCAAGTTCATAGTAAAGGCAGGTGAAGAACATCCTTCACGATCACTTCACGATTTCTACGACTCCCAGAACGATGTTTCTTCTGGGATCCAGGACGACCGACTGATAGGCTGCCCGATCGAGGTCACTTAGGTTGCATCATGTAGCCTCCCTTAGAGACTGCGCGCTATTGGCCCAGTCACCTTATGCCGCAGCCTGCGGGTTCGCTCCAACAGGGAACCATGATGTGAAGTTTCAACTCGAACAAAGGGAAAGTGGCGTTCCCACGTTGCCGGGCGCCATCGCTTGCGCGATTGATTGTCGAGTGGATCATGGAACAAGTGAAAAAGAAAAAGGACTTTCTCTGCCACGCGACTTCTAGGCAGCTCGCGCGCGCGCGGGAGGGTCTGTGTTTCGAGTTTCAGCTTGACCCCTTGTCGCCATCGTTTTGTTGTCCGTCGTCCCTCTCGCCGTGCCGTGTTGATGAAATGATGGTGAAGTTTCAAGAGATCGAAAGGTAGGAGAAGGAAAGAGGAGAAGCTGAACCGTACTGATTGATGACGCCGGGGGGTCGATGGGAGACGATCAAACATCTACCATCAGCGACGCAGCGACGCGGTCAGCCATCTCCCTCTCGATCCTGGTCCAGTTCGATTTAAAGTCACTCGACCTCCCCGCGACCGCGACATTCCCCGTTCGGTCCAGATCGATATCGACTCCACAACTCGCCCGTCTTTTCATTCATCTTATACCTTTCCACTCTTCACCGTTCGTCTTGGTCCACCTTTCCTTCACAACATCTTCGTATACCTTCTGCCCTTTCATCTACACGGATCATCAACCACAACCGCAATCACCTTCATACCTCTACTTCCCTCTGGTCGCAGCATTTCATTTCAACGGCTGGACCGAGTGATTTCACAACCACAAAACGCCTTACCTCCCCACAACAGATACCATTATGTCCCCTCGCCCGACCAATCTCTTCCTCCTGACCCTCCTTTCCCTCTCCCTCCTCCTTACATCGACCACCAACGCCGTTTCCATCTCCCAGGGCTCGGACTCAGGACCGGATATCCTTGCAAAGGTTTCCGCTACAGAGCTGGAAGGAAAGGGTGTCAACTTGGTTCTGAAGAGCGTTCCTTTTGTTCGAAGGCGGACTAACGTGAGTCGGAGTGGGTCAATCCCCAGGTCGTGTGATTAGCTGATTGTCAGTTTCATTCTTTTTTTCTTGGTGCGATTCGATCCAACCAGGGCACGACCCGCTCCGTCGATGAACAGCGCCAGAACCCCCCTTTGAAGCGGTACAACCCCTTCCATACTCCCGGATTTCTTCCCCATTCACCCTCCCATCCTCATCACTCCCCCTCGAACGCAAACGAAAACGAAGTAGAGGTCGCAAAAAGAGCCTATGTCAACCCTCTACTCGACCACCTGAGGGAAGAATATAAACAAGGATCCGCGAAAGTCCTGGAATGGACGGAAGAACAGAAGGCTGCGCACAAGGTCAAACCTAGCTCGGGTTCAGGATCGAGCTCGGGAGTGTTGAAAGCCGCAGTCGTGGGCGAGGAGGCAGGAAACACTACGAATGTAGCGGAAGCGGGGCTAAAGGCGGCCGCGGGTAATGAGTCGGTGGGCTTTGATGCTTGGCCAGCTGGGGTGAAGACCATTGTGCACCGTAAGCTTCTTTCTCGTTCCTGTACATCATCTCATCGTTCAGGCACCCTTAGTAACAGTTTACTATACTCGTACAGCCAAAGGAAATACTGCATCCGGCTATTCTCTCAACTCTCTCGCCGTTCTCAAAACTCAATCTCAACGCGCCGACGACCAAGACGTCGTCACCCATTCTTCCGGTAGCCTTGCAGCTCAGAGCGTGGATTACAGCATTTTCAGTGTAGATACGGGGTATATCGCCGAGATCGAGGTGGGGAGTGCGGGCAAGAAGTATCCGATGTTGATCGATACGGGATCGTGAGTAGCGGGTGTTGTTCGGTTCTTGTTGCAACGCGGCGGTGTAAGCTGAGCTGATGTGGGTGTTCGACTTGAGGGCTGATACTTGGATCGGGAACAAGTAAGTTCAGCCTTCCGGAGTGGAGCTTGAGGTTCTCATGTCTCTGATCATCATGTGGTTTCGCTCGTAGGGATTGCAAGAATTGCCGGGTTACCTTGTCCTCTGACGACAGCTCTACATTTAGTGAGTCCTGTAGCCCAGGCACCCTCCTGTTCTCACCTCAAAAGCCCATTTGAAGGACCCAAGCTGATCACGAATTGCACACCTCCTTTTCTTTATGTCCAGAACTCGGAACCAAGAACTTTGACATCACCTATGGTCTCGGCTACGCTGCAATGACAAGCGCGACCGACAAGTTCGGGATCGCCGGGATGTTTGTCGACCAGTTCGATTTCGGGTCGGCTCACACGGTAAGTTTCCATTCTTTCTTGCGATACAAAAGCGGAGGAAAGTGTCTTGATATTGATTGATTTCAACGACTGTATTGGTTGGATATTTTAGGTGGACGACCAGTTTGCAAACCCTGCGACGCCTTTTGTCGGGATTCTCGGGACCGCTCAAGGCGTGAGTCTTGATCATACATTTGTCGAATGTGGAAGGATCGATCACTAATTCACTAGTGATACTACTACTCTCTCGTGTATACCAGGTCCTCACCGCTCAGGGTGTCAGGAATCTGCCAGAGCGTCTGATGGATACCGGTGTCATTCCCAACGCTGTTGTCGCCTACGCGCTAGGCCGGGTCGGTACGTTAAGCCGTCCTTACAGCCTCATTGTGTCTTCACTGATATCGAGAATCCCCTCAGCCGACGGGGAGAATACTGGTCAACTCACTATCGGTGGCTACGATGCTGGTAAAATGAACGCGGCGACAACCCAGATTCTGGATGTAGCGGACAAGAGCGGATTCTGGAACACCCGAATGGGAGCCGTCATGGTCGATGGGGACGTAGCCGTTCAGGAAGGCCGAGTGGTGATCTTAGATACTGGTGAGCAACGACTGATTGAGTATTATACCAGGTTTTAGCTAATCGTGGGACGCGCTGCAGGAACTACCTTGATGTACCTTCCTCCCGCTGATGCCGATGCCATCCACCTGCTTATCGAAGGTGCCGCTCCGTAAGTGACGGTCCCGAAGTTGTCTTTCTTGCGCAAGTCTTATTGTTTCCCATAGAAATCACTCTCATAAGTCTCAAAAGCACTCTAAAATATCTAAAGGATACATACCTATTGTTTCCCATAGAAATCACTAGGGAAACAATAGTAACTGATACTAGAGTAGTTTGTAAGTGCTTTTGGGTCTTTTCGCTACTATAGCTCGCTCGCGAGACGCGTCGCGTCACGTGACACTTCCCTTCGACGTCTCTTCGAATATGTTGATGACGATTTCGGCGAACTCGAAAGATGTCGACTCCGGCGAGCCTAAGATATCGAGAGACCCATGAGGTCCGAGAGGTAGCGAATTTGAATCCCGTTGAGTGGCTTGGTCATGCAGTCGGCCAGCATGTCTTTGGTAGGGATGTACTCGAGTTCTAGGGTTCCGTTCTCGATAGCTTCCCTGATCGCGTGGTGCGTAACGTCAATGTGTTTGGTACGGTTGTGATTCACCGGATTACGAGCTAGTTTGATGCTAGACTGATTGTCTTCGTAAATCACCATCGGTAGTGGAGTGACCGATTCGACTCCGGCTTCTTTAGCGAGGGAGATTAGCCAAAGGGCTTCTTTGCTGGCGCTCCCGAGAGCGATGTACTCGGCTTCGGTCGAGGAGCGGGAAACGACTGCTTGCTTCTTAGCCGCCCAGCAGATAGGTCCGCTAGCCATCGTATAGATAAAGCCGCCGATGGAACGACGGTCTCCGGCATCGTTCGCCCAATCGGCATCGCTGTAGCCGCGGATGGGTTGTTCTCCTCTCTTATAGGTGATGTGAGACGAGGTAGTTCCACGGAGGTATCGCATTACGTGCTTACACGCTTCCCAGTGGATGTCTTGATAGGTAGCGCAGAAGCTTGCAAGATGGCTTATCGCGAACGATAGGTCGGGTCGAGTACCTCTCGCGAGATAGTTCGCTTTTCCGATAAACGATAGAAACGGGTATTGTGTTTGTGGAGTCGGACGTTTATCTTTTTCATACGCTTCGTAGATGTTTGTCATGGGGGTACGAGCCGGCGCACACATAGACATTTGGAATTGTTGCAGGATGTCTTCCACGAGTCTGCGTTGAGATATCTTGATTGTGCCTTCCGTACGGTTGCGATCGATTTCGATACCAAGAAGCATCTTCGGTTCCTCGGTCCACGTCATTTTGAATTGTGTGGAGAGGTAGGATCGTACCTCGGCTAGGCGTTTCTTGCAGGAGCACACGAGTATGGCGTCGTCGACGTAGAGGCCCAAAATCGTGATCACTCCGTTGTGGTCTTTTGACGAGAATACGGAGTAGTCAGAAAACAGTGCTTTCAGTCCGATTCCTTTCAAGACCCCTTTGATGTGTCGATAGAAGGCTCGTGGCGATTGGTGGAGTCCGTAGATTGCCTTTCTCAGGCAACACCACCAGTCCGGGTGCGTATTGTCCTCATGTCCCGGTGGCTGTTTCATAAATACCTGGTCCTCCTCTAGTACGCCGTATAAGAACGCTGTTTTGACGTCGGCCTGTATCATTTCGAGATCATACATCGCGGCCAATGCGACGATAAAACGGACCGATTCTAGGCGTATAACCGGGGAGAAGATCTCGTTGTAATCCACTCCGGGTATTTGGGAAAAACCTTGTGCGACTAGTCGTGCTTTCGGCTTCGTGCCTTCGACCAGTTGTTTATCCGTGCATACCCAACGGCACCCGATAGCTTTCCTTCCCTTCTGTGGTGGAACGAGTTCCCATACCTCGTTCTCCGCCATAGATCTAAGCTCTTCTAGCTTCGCTTCGTCGAATCGGGGTTGCCGATGATCTTGTTCCGCGTTTGACAGAAAAGCGCTTTCTATATGTGTATCCAATCGATCTTCGTGTTGCACCAGTTGCACATAGTCTCCGTACCTGACAGGTCTACGTTTTTCCCGTACCGGTCTCGCTTCCCTTAATTCTGGCTGAGGTATCGCTGGTGGTACGGCCGGTGCTCGTCGCTCTTCGGGCACGATTTCCTCCGGATTCCTGATACCATCTTGATTGATCGGAGGTGGAATCTCATTATCCGGAAGAGGCTGCTCCGGCGCGGGTATAGGTGGTGGTCTTGGTGGATCAATATCATCGGGAGTGTCTTCGATGTCTGAGCTGACATCATCGAGAAATACTTCCCTGTCTCCGGATTCTCGGTCGACCTCGTTAAGAAGTGTTTCTCCAGTTCCCTGTTTACCCTTTGCCCAAAATTCGTTTTCCCAGAAGACTACGTGGCATGATATAATCTTCTTCCGATGGTAAGGATCATAGAGTATCCACGCCCGCTTATGTTCCTTGTCCTCGCCATAGCCCACGAATACGGCCTTTCGAGCCTTAGGTTCCCAGGTTGACACTCGCTTCTCCTTCGGGATATGTACATAGGCGACACACCCGAAAGTACGAAGGTGCCCGACCTCCGGCCTTTTCTGATAGAACCGTTCGTAGGGTGTGGTAGTGGACCCGTTAACGAGAGTACGGTTGCGTGTATAGACAAAATGTTCCACCGCGACGCTCCAATATCGACTGGATAAACCGGATTGTAACAGCGCTGTTCGAGCACCCTCTTTGATTGTTCTTACAGCACGTTCAGCGCTACCGTTTTGTTCCGGGGTGTAAGGTGTCGTCGTTTGATGGATAATACCCTTCTCTTGGAGAAAGTCAGTCCATTTACTGCCTAAGAACTCGCCTCCGTTGTCGGATCGAAAGTTGCGACATCTCTTGCCGGTTTGGGTTTCGCTTTCGATAACGAACCGTTTGAAGTTCTCAAACGCGTCGCTCTTCTTCTGTAAGATGAATACGGTATAGAGATCGGAGCCATGATCTTTTATTACCATGAAGTATCTCCCTCCGTTGATACTTTCTTCTTTCGACGGGCCAGCGAGGTCTACGGACAATAGTTCTAGGATTTCTCGTTGTTGAAAAGGTCGCAGTGGGAAAGAAGACCGCGTAGCCTTCCCTTGAACGCATGCTTCGCATGTTGGTAGTTTCATAGATGGCGGAATGTCGAGGCCGTTGACTACGTCCCGTAGTTTGGACATCTTCCGCATGGGGTAGTGCCCGAATCGTTTGTGTAAGATTGTGGCATCCAATACGATGTTCGCGTGATGAGGGTCTAACGGCCGCAGATCGAACAAGTATAGATTGTTCTTGATCGATCCAGTGATGACCATTTTGCCGTTCTGAAAGACCTTTACCCCTTTCGCGTCGAAGTCCGTAGTAAATCCTTCTTTTCCCAAATGCGATATCGAGATAAGGTTGGTGTGCAGTTCCGGAACATACAAACAACCTCGTAGGACAATGGTGTAAGGTTGCCAAGTTCCATCGAGCTTCGTCTGTAGCGTGATATCCCCGACACCTTTTGCCCAGATGACCCGGTTGTCACCTACACGTACCGCTATGTTGCACGGTTTGAAGTTCGGGGAGTTCTCGAAAATGGTCTGATCGTTAAACATGCACCTCGTGCATCCGGAATCAGCGCAGGTTTCGTAGCTCTTAATGTCGGCAATGAGTGCGGCGTGATGATTGGAGTCCGATTTGCCCACGCCCGTTCGTGGACTCGATATGTAAAGGTCCAATTCGCTGGTCATCACGTCATCCGAAACGCTAGCTACATGCGCACTCTGCTGGTAAGTCGGGCTTCGGGAACCGCTGCGATCTCCGGCCCGGCCTCCGTATCTATCATGTCCATCGTTATCCCCCTTCCCGAGATCGGGTTCCGCAATCATGGCTTTCTCCCTCTCCCTTCGCTTCGCTTTGTTTGCTTCCCATACTTTAATATCGAACTTTGGATGCTTGCAATCTTCCGTCCTATGGCCGGGGATGCGTTCGAAACGACAGTAAAGTTGGTCGCGGGTACGATCGATAGAGAGAGATGATAAGTTTTTGCTGAGGGTAGTCGTAAAAGAGTTCGTAACTGTACCGTGGCTCTGCCCGGGATTCTTCTTCTTGCTCGCGTAGTTGAGGCCACGTTTTTGAGCTTGGGTCATAAACGCCTTCTCCTCCTCCTCCTCAACGATGTTCGAGTTATTCACCTCATGCTGGGCTTTCATCACGAATCGTCGGAAGTAGTCGAGGTCGACGGCGCCTGGGTTGTCGTTGTATTTGAAATCGATCTGGTTGAATGCGCGGTGGTATGGGTGATCGGTCGGGTATTCTCGGAGGCGAGCGTGCATAAGAACCACCATTTGATTTTCGGTAGGTTCGATAGATGGTGTTAGGCGTCGAGAAGGCTCCAGGGAAGACCGGCTCGATGTATACCTGCGAGGACATATCCGGGAGTAATGTAGAACGTAGGACTAGGGTATATAGATGTAATAACAGATGAAAGACTATATACTACAATGCTGATACAAAGTGATACAATACGATATGCTCCTTGAACAACTCCGCCGGAGTTGGTACGACTCGAGTCCGGCGTACGCGCGTGTCGCTATAACAGGATCCCCCCGTTACGGGCGAGCTCCGAACGCCCTAGGCATCGCCGTACTCCTCGAAAGCAGGTTTCGGCTTGTTTGGGTATCGTCGATGATAATCCAGCACCGCTTGGTCGTCATGGTGGAAGTCCTCCGGATGTACCCACTCGTTATACTCATCCTCGTAACCTTCCCACCGCACCAGATATTGGGTACGCGTCTGACGTCCCCGCTTCCTGCTCCGCGAGTCTACGATCTCAGATACTACCCACTGGGTATCACCGTTATCCACCACCTCTGGAGGAGGAGGCGGGACCTGTTCCCGCGAGGGTAGCTCGTTCCGCTTGTACGGAATCAGCATCGAGACATGGAACACGGGGTGTACCCACCGCAGTTGCTCGGGAAGCTCCAACCTTCGCGCCATCTTCGCATCTCCCACGACCTCGGTGATCTTGAAAGGTCCGAGGGTCTTGTAGTCCAACTTCTTGTTGGGACGAACCGTCTTGATGTGGTCCGTAGACAACATCACTTGATCCCCGACCTCCATTCCCTCGTCGGGAACGGGTCGCCTCTTTCTGTTGGCGTATTTCGCCATATCCACCCTTGCTTGCTCCAACGCCCCGATTACTGATTCGTGGATGTTCGAGAGTCGCTCCCTGAACTCATCCGCGCTTTCATTGGGTACTTCGGCCATCCGGATGGTGAACTTGTGGTCAGTCCCCTCGGAGGCCATGAAAGGCGACATCCCTATGGCGGAATGCTTGGAGTTGTTGTAGGCGAACTCCGCCAGAGGCAACAACTCCGCCCAGTCGTCTTGCTGGAAGTTCACGTAACTCCGCAGGTACTGTTCCAACGTCGAGTTGCTTCTCTCCGTTTGTCCGTCAGTCTCCGGGTGGTATGCCGTCGAGAATCTCCTCTCGACACCCGCAAAAGCACATACATCCCGCCAGAAGCTAGACATGAACAATGTTCCTCTGTCCGAGATAATCTGATCAGGGAACCCGTGCAACTTGACGTAATGGGAGAAGAATAACTTCGCCAGGTACGAGGCGTTGTTATCCTTTCGACACGGGATGAAGTGTGCCCGCTTACTGAAGCGGTCGACGATTACCAGGATTGCATCCTGGCCCAATGACTCGGGGAGGTCCGTGATGTGGTCCCAAGTGATAGACGACCACGGCTTCCTCGCCGCAGGTAAAGGGGCCAATTCTCCGATCGGCTTTTGTCGGGGACGGCGGTTCTTCTGGCACGTCAAGCACGAGGCCACGTAGTTGCCTACCCAGTCTCTCATTCGGGGCCAATAAAAGTCTCTCGAGAGGAGGTCCTCCGTTTTGTCTCGCCCGTAGTGCCCCGCGAGCTTGCCGTCGTGCACGTACTTCATCAGTCGGACCCTTACCGACTCCACATCAGGGACGTACAGGAGTCCCTTGTAGATTAGGAACCCCTCGCCATCCTTCTTGTAGGGACCCTGCTCGTTGGGCTCCCTCTCCATCTTCTCCAAGATGGCCTTGACTACTTCGTCCGCCTCGTAACCTTGCAACAGGTCTCTCCGGAGGTCCTCGCCGGGAATTGGCAGGGTACCGTTGATCTGTAGCTGCGGAGGAATCTCCCGCGCTGTAGCCGAGAAATTCATGGGCCGTAGCATCGTCTCGGTCTGTCTTGGTTCGCTCTCTTCTAGGAGCTCCTCCTTCCGACTCAAGGCGTCGGCCTTGCCGTTCATCACCCCCGGCTTGTACTCCAGGGTGTAGCTCAGACTGTTCAACAGCTGAGACCATCTTGCTTGTCGCCTCGACAGTAGCTTCTCCGTTCGGAAGTACTCGAGGTTCTTGTGATCGGTAAAGATCCGAATAGGGTGAGGTCCCTCCAGGTAGTGTCGCCATATCTTGCAGGCGTAGACGATGGCCAGCATCTCTCTGTCGTGGACGTCGTAGTTCCGCTCTGCGGGAGTCAACGACTTCGACATGAACGCTACTGGTCGGAGTTTTCCGTCCGGACCTCTCTGCGACATCACTGCTCCAATCGCTCCGGCCGAGGCATCCGTTTCCAACGTTACCTCTGCATCTTCCTGGAAATGCGCCAGTATAGGCGCCTGCGTGAATGCCTTCTTCAGCGTTACGAACGCAGTCTCTGCGGATTCGTTCCATTGAAACCGCACTCCTTTCTTCAGGAGCTTCGTCATCCCCTGTATCTTCTGGGAGTAGTTCGTGATGAACCTCCGATAGTAGTTGGCGAAACCCAGGAACGACTGTAGTCCCTTCAGGTTTCGAGGCGCCGCCCATTGTTCTATGGACGACACCTTGGAGGGGTTCATCTTCACCCCTCCCGGAGACACGTCGTATCCAAGGAACTCCGTGTCTGTTGTGTGGAACTCACACTTCTCTGCTTTGGCGTACAGCCCATTTTCTTGTAGCCTTCGCAACACCTCCTTCACGTGTCTCTCGTGCGCAGTCTCGTCGGGAGAGAACACGAGGATGTCGTCCAGGTACACTACGACGGACTCGTCCAGAAGGTCCCTGAACACATGGTTCATCCACCTTTGGAACGTCGCCGGAGCGTTCGTCAATCCGAACGGCATCACCAGACACTCGAACAGTCCGTATCTAGTACGGAAAGCTGTCTTCCATTCGTCCCCTTCCTTTACTCGTAACAAGTTGTACGCTCCTCGGAGGTCCAACTTGGTATAAACCTTCGCTGTCGTTAACTTATCGAGCGTCTCGGAAATCAGCGGTAACGGGGTCCGATCCTTTGTGGTAATGGCGTTCAAACGCCGGTAATCAATACAGAGCCTGAGCTCTCCTCCCTTCTTCGGGACAAACAATACGGGACTTGCGGCGGGTGACGTCGAAGCCCTGATAAAACCTTTATCAAGATTCTCCTTGATCCAGCGCTTCAATTCGGCGCTCTCCTTTTCGGAGTGGTTGTAGAGTTTTCCGAAGGGGGGTACTTTCCCTTCCTCTACGTCGATCGAGTGATCGAAGTCTCTATGTGCCGGCAATTCGTCGGCCTTGGTCTTGGAGAACGCTCCGAGGAAAGCGTGGTACTTCTCCGGTACCACCTTCCGTAACGTCTCCATATATTCGGGAGGGTCCAGGTCTCCCGGGAAACTCTCCGCTGGCTTGTCGTCCCAATCCCATAAGTCGGGACGCCTCACCCTCTCTTCTTCTTCATCATTGGCCTTGAGGTAGGCCACTACTAGTTCTTCGGTGACCCCTCCTTTGATTCGGTCCGTTGAACGTAACTCCTTCTCCTCCGTTTCGTAATCCACGGGGGAGTATACTATTTCTTTTGCTGGTGTACATCCGTTCTGGACGCACTTATCTTCGAACGCTACTGCGCTCATTTCCCAGTCAATTCGGGGGTTGTGCTCCTTCAACCATGGTAGGCCGAGCACCGTTGTGAAAGTTCCGAGGCTACATACGTAGAAGTACGCCGTTTCGGTATGTCTACCGATACGTAGTCTAGCTTGTACCCGGTGTGTAACTGCACCGGAAGAGATCTCTCTCCCATCAATGACCAGGAGTGGTCGGGGTCGTTCTAAAGGAATGAGGTCGAATCCGTGTTGCTCGACGAATTCGGTGTCTATAAACAAACTGGTCGCTCCTGAGTCGATCATCAAGACCGTCTCCGTCGGAGTACCATTCGGGTAGAAGGTGCCGGTGACCGTAATATGAGCCTCCGGCCGAGAGGGAGAACCTATGCTGCTCAGCACCAACGGTTCTCCAGTTGCTACGTTCAAGTCATTACTCGGGGAACTCGGATGATCTGTTATTCTGTTAGGCGTCGAGAAGGCTCCAGGGAAGACCGGCTCGATGTATACCTGCGAGGACATATCCGGGAGTAATGTAGAACGTAGGACTAGGGTATATAGATGTAATAACAGATGAAAGACTATATACTACAATGCTGATACAAAGTGATACAATACGATATGCTCCTTGAACAACTCCGCCGGAGTTGGTACGACTCGAGTCCGGCGTACGCGCGTGTCGCTATAACAGATGGTACGCAGCCGCAGTCCTTCATCGCTCGTTTGAGCTCGATCATTTGAGTAATGTATTCGGGGAAATGGTTTCCGGTCGGTTTGGAGTTGATCCATCGTGATTGTAGCGTGGCGATATCGTATTTGGTAGTTTGAGAGAAGTGATTATGAAGGGTCTCGAGGGCTTCGTAGGGGGTTTCCAATCCTCGGATCATAGCCCGATGAGTTCCCAACGTCCTTCTGATAATCGCCATCGCCTGCATCGCCTTGTCGTCCCAAGCATCCTGCTCATCCCCCGATTCGGCTGGTTGCGGCTTTTTGACATCGGCCTTTCCTTCGGCTCTGACGCAAAGTCGCAGTAAACGTTTGGCAGCGAGTGCGTCGGTTACACCCTCTTTCCAGTCCGGATAGTTGCTTGCCATCTCGTTTAAGACCGGCGTCTTCGTCGAGCGTTTGTCATCGTCGGAGTCGGACATATCGGATGCAGATGTGAGAAGCGCGACGCGCGCTTTTGTTTGTCGTGAGGGAGGTCGTGAAGATGGTTTGTTTTGACGCGCGGAGAAGCGGTCACTATGATTGGCTGCGAGCTCGTGTAGGTATCCGCTCGATTTGAGTAGGTGATCGTAAGATGAATCGGGATTATAGGTGTCCGTAGGTTTCGGTAACGAGTGTGGTAGAGTGAATCGATCGAATGGGTATGTGTAGCGGATAGGTGCGTCGGGAGGGAGCCAGGTATCTGTTATATCCTGTTCGCCGATATCCGACATGCGAAAGCGAGAGCGGTCGTTCGTCGTAGTCGGGAGTCGTTCAGATTCGACGAGCGAGACCCTCTGGGCTCATAACCTATTGTTTCCCATAGAAATCACTCTCATAAGTCTCAAAAGCACTCTAAAATATCTAAAGGATACATACCTATTGTTTCCCATAGAAATCACTAGGGAAACAATAGTAACTGATACTAGAGTAGTTTGTAAGTGCTTTTGGGTCTTTTCGCTACTATAGCTCGCTCGCGAGACGCGTCGCGTCACGTGACAAGTCTAACCGAACAAGGTTCTTTGTCCTGCGGTATCAATTCAGTGACGGTCAAGGCGGGTATACTGTTCCTTGCACGATGACGGAAGTCATCTACCTTCAATTCGGGTCGGTAGCGTTCAGCATCGATCCTCGGGATATCAGTACGCCTTTCAGTCATTGACTGGTCAACACGAATCCCGTAGTTGTTTGCTGAAATAAAATTGCTGTCTTTGCAGCTTGGCTTCCGGTCGACGTCAACCAGCCCATGGGAAGGTGTTTGAGCTCGATCACCGGTTCTGCGATCGATGACAAGGGCACCTGGCTGATCGGCGGTAAGCAACCCAGTCTAGACCTCGTAGGGCAGAGATCAAGCTCATTTGGTTGAACTACCTCAGATCCCTTCTTGAAGAACGTCTACATGGTGACGGACACGGGTAACAACAAGATCCACCTCTCCGGACGAGAGGGAACTCAGACGACCAGCCGTGGCGCTCAGGTGGCGCGAAATGGACAGAGCTTGCGGGAAGGTGATGGGAATGGACAATACTTTCTGCTTTACGGACAAAACGACATGATACGGACAATGCGCTTGATGGACACTGCTACCTACTGCCTCTCGATTGTTATATATCTCTATTATAAAGTATGATGCACTTTCTGGGCATCCCGACGGGATCCTACGGGCTGCGATTTTTTTTGTTTACTTCGCTTTCGGTTTGTGTGGAGCCCCGCGCGGTTTGGGCCTTTCCTCCATCCTTGTCCTTGTCGTCCCGATCATAATGACTTCGTTCTTGTTCGATGGTCGCCACAACTATTCAGTCAGTATTAGCTCAATAGCTAATAGGCACCAGGCTGTCGATGCTATAGGATTAGATATCTCCCTCGCCTTTGCGATCCGGCTACCTTCCTTGCTCATCTTATCGATCGAAACACACTCTCTCAGCGAGCGTAAACATGTGGTAGACGTACGGCGCTCTACGTGATCGGACGACCGACTTTTGCGATATCCTTTGATCTAAACCAAGTTTCCCACGCCACCGGATTTTTCCTCCTGCTACTCGTACTTTAATATACACACCCTTTACGGGTCCTACATAATACAATAAGCCTGGCGTCGATCGGCCGTACAATACCATGTCCGATCTCGAGGGTATCAACTTTACCGGCAAATACTCTGGTCTCCTCTCCTCCCTCTACCTTACGCTAGGTCTAGGAGGACTATGTCTACTGGGGTTCGAGATCCTTCGACATGTGCCTCGAAGAAGGGGACAACAAGGAGCCCCGATTCCTAAGAACCACCGGATATACCGTCGGACAGCTCGACGGGCTAGATTAGAAGGCGAGCCTTCACACAAGAAGCCAAAGAGAAGGATATTCAGCTGGGCGTACTGGAGAGCGGGGAGGCATAACAACATCGCCGTACACGAGGAGAATGAAGGACATGAACTGCAAGAGAGGCATTTCAGGCAAGGGTTCAAGGCGATGGGCAAGGAAGGGTTCACCGACGATAGGGCGGCAAGGGCTGGGATGGTACAGAGGCTGCTCGGTTCGAGAGAGAGTTGGGAGTTTAGCTAGTGAGTGTGGTTAGGTAGTCATTATCACCGGGTTCATAGCTGAGGGCGTTTCACATCGGCGATCGATTCTTAGCTTGTATGAGAATAGGTGCTGGAACGCGATCAATCCCGCAGAGCCTTTACCGTAAGCTCTTGACGCCCGATCTCATCTCCAGATCACAAGACGCTGATAACGACGATGCTTACCTTCATTCCCGCAGCAAGTGGCCTCTGATCTGGATATACTCTGTCATCATGTTCCCTGAGAAGGATCTTCCCGGCCGGGTAGGCCTAGACTGTACCGCCCATTCTCGGTTCCTCCGCGGGTGTCGTAAGTCTTATGTCATCTGTTCCTCATCACCTGGTCCACATTCAATACGGGCAAGGAGCTAAAAAGCTGTTGCCATGCGCATAGTATGGTATATATTCCTGCATCTGTGTACGACCATGGTCGTCCTCGCGCCCTTGCATATCATTTACGCACCTAATGATATTGAGAGCGAATCGATGAACAAGGCGGGGATTCGATCGGCGCAGAACCCGAATGAAAGGAGATGGTTATGGGTGCATGTTGTTCTGGTGAGTTGAAGAGGTTGAGAGATAGTCGTACTTAGAAGGCAGGTCACTGAAAGACTGATCCCTTTCCGTAGCTTTATTGGCTAGTCATAACTTGGATAGGCAACCTAATCTGGGTCATCTGGGGTGTGCTGATGTATCGGAAGGAAGAGATTCGAAAACGGATCGTTGCCCTTCGAAATGAGCATGGGGACCGGAACGTCTTGGCGATCCAGGAAGAGACGGAAGAACGCGAGATGAGCGAGCTCTTGCCCGGTCGAAAATCCTCGGTTAACGGTTGGCCTATGGGCGAACACCTACATCCAAACACTCAGCGCGATGACCGGGTCGATCAGACCCAGGTCAGCGATGGAGAACCGTCCCCGACCGAGACTGAAAAGACGGCAAAGAGCCTCGGTCTCGACGCCCCTGGGTGGAAACGATACCGTACGATCATGGTCACCAACATCCCGCCTGCTATGCGGGATGAGAAGCACTTGCATTACTACTTTTCTGAACACCTGCACAAGCCTGCACCGCCGAAACAGTGGAAGCATGCGGCCACGCATTTCGTCAAGAAGCAAGCCGGGAGGGCTCAGGCTATTGCCGGGACCCCAAAGCCGTCCATGGACATCACTCGAACCGCAATGGGCTCTGTTGTGATGGGTGTGACCGATGTTGCCGTAAGCACGGGAATGACACTCAGTTCGGCGAGGAACAAGATCATCGAGGATGTCATCCTGGTGCACAAGTTGGGAGAGCTGGGACGGCTGCGGGAGAGGCGAGATGCGGTGATCAAGCAGCTGGAAAGCGTGAGTAGAATCGTTTCTTTCCTGACGTACAGGCGGCACGTCACTGATTGGCTGTTGTATCACGGCTGTTAGGCACACGTACGTTTGGCTCAGCGGGTCATGAAAGATATATCCGAATTTCGAGACACCATTTCGGCTCCGAAAGGCCCGAAACGAGAGTCGCTGGAAAAGCTCCGCTCGACCGACGAGGATGGACTGATCGGCAAGAACGTCTTGTTGACGGCATTGGAACCCTTCATGCCCGGCTGTCAGACACATCAGCGCAGTACCACCGGGAACGAAACACTTGCACCGACCCCAGGTACCGTTTGGGAAGCACTTCTGTCAGTGCCCCGGGAGTATCTCGATCCGTATCAACCTCTGTCCCATCGTTTCGACAGCCTACACAAGGACAACCTTCCTCTTATCGATTATCTCTCGGCCAAACTGGCCGTCCTGACAGAGAAGCTGGAAAAAGCCAAAGAGATGCCTCTGTCCGAATATCAGCCATCGTCAACGGCTTTCGTCACGTTTCGGACGGCGGCACTGGCGCGTCGAGCTCTGGCGGAGCTTCCCTCATCTGACCTGTATCCTCTCGGATGTCAAACTCGACCTTGTCCGCATTACTCGGACCTGATCTGGCCGCGGCTATCCAAGTCCGTCTATCGCGCGGCAGTTGTTCGTGGTTGGGTCATCGGCGTGATCATCTTCATCACGACAGTCGCCTGGATGTAAGCTGGGCCACTCTTACACATACGCTGAAACACGCGAGCTAACATCGCTTGCATTGGATCTTTCAGCTTTCCCGTGTCTGGTGTCATCAGTTTGGCCTCTGTAGGGACTTTAGCCAGCATCTTTCCCGCACTCAACGACTACCTAGTCGATCACCAGAGGCTGGCCTCGTTCATCACCAACACTATACCCGTCATTCTTGTAGCGTCAATCTCGTTGTCCATCTGTCCGCTCCTCTTGGTCGTGGCCAACAAGGCAGAAACACTGGTCACAGGGTATGATGTGCACAACGCTGTCATTCACCGTTTCTGGATCTTCCAAGTGGTACGCAAACGGCTAGTTGGTAGTTGGGGCGGACAGGCGATAGCTACTGACCTCTTCGGTCTTTGTGAGACAGGTCAACATCGTTATCTTCTTTTGCATCGGGCGAACAGCTGTCGAGTCGTACATCACTTCCCGGTTCAGACCACAGAACGTTTTGAACAACGTCGCAGACTCGTTCCCGGCCGCTGCTCCCTATTACGCATCGTATTTCCTCATGTGAGTCGTGGGCTCCAGGCGACACATCGACTGAGCTAACACTGGTTCGGGCGGCTTCATTCTCTGCACAGTCAAACGTCCATCCAATCTATGGCGGAATTAGCCAGAGTCGGAGTAAGCACCAAATTCCCAGTGTCTCAGTCGATTCCTGCTGACGTGTGCTGTGCACCTGTAGTTGCCCCTCATCTTCTACCTCTTCAGCATGCGCAAGGCTTTTACCCCTCGTACTCGAGATTTCCGCCTCGCCCATTCGACCGTGTCGTGGTTCCTCCAGGTGAGGAGTCTGTATGTCTGCAGCGTGGGTGCAGACCTCAGAGTTGATTTTTCGCTTCTTGCAGCTTCCCAACGCAGTCCTCGCTATATCGATCTGCAACCTTTTCTGTCTTTACAACCCTCTCGTGTTGCCATTCTGTTTCGTCTACTTCTTCGCTGCCAATGGTACGTTTCTCACTAGGGGCGGGGTAGAAGTGGGTTTAACGTTCGATGCTCCTGCCGTCAGTCTCTTACCGCCGCAGTTACCTCTACATCTACGGTAGAAGAGTGAGCTTGCCTGTTACCTGACTGAGGCGATCTGCGACTGAATACTGATATCAAATTATCCTCAGTACGAGAACAACGGCAAGAGAAACTGCATACGATACTTGCGCTATAGTTTGGACGTTATGCTCTGTGAGTCAGACATCTCTTGTTGGAGATACTTGCGCTGAATCTGATCGTACCAACCTTGCCATCTCAGTAACTTGCGTAAGTATGCTTCGTCCTTGAAGCAATTCCCTTATCTTACTAAATTGACTCGTATGCGATAGTTTTCGATGCTAGCCTTCATGTGAGCAGGACATTGCGTGTGTCCCGACAATTCCAAGCTGATGTCGCGACGATAGGATCCTCGCAAAACAGAAGGCCCTGGCCGCCCTATCAGGCCTTTTACTCCCGATTTTAGCCTTTGTGAAAATTGGCCTAACCCGAATAGTTAAAGCCAGATTCGCTAGGTGAGACTTAGAACAGACGGCTTGAAATGATGCGCTTCATACTGATGTCGTTGACGTCCACAGGCTACGTACCGAGGAGGGCGACGGCATCGATGCTATCCGTCGCCTAGTTGTCGTGGCCGACCAAGATGATGACAACGTCGTCATGGAGGAGTCGAAGCTGTGGCGAATCCTTGCGCAGCCTTGCCGTTTCCTCGACCGCTGGTTCACCCTAAAAGTGGACACTGCTCTCGACCGCTACCTGACTAGCGAGAAGAAACCCATAATGCCCGCCTGCCCTGCTCCCCCGCTGGAAGGCGAACGTCTGGAAAAGAAGGGCCATTCCGGACACCCGATACAGGTCGTCAAGCAGCACAGCTATAATCCATACTGGGACGACTTGCCGGCCCCGTCTCGAATGCAGAGTTACTCGCATCAACCGTGGTATCACGATCCTCTGGAGACGTTCCTTTGGCTACCGCGGGATCCCATGTCTACCTTGGATTTGGAAGACACGATTGAGAGTGAGCCAGATTGTGTCCCCTGAGGGAGATGCCATCGCGCTGACCGAAGCCGTGCCTGCAGTGCGTGCCTGCATAACCACCTCGGAAACGGATGTCACTGACATCTGGGAGGAACACGTGGATATCGAAAAGATGATCGCCACTGCTGATGATCAAATGCAGGCGAGACATCTTTCCAAGATTGGGGCAGCTGTCGACGACGATTACGACCTGGCAGACGATCCTGATGTCAGCTTTGCGGAGCGCATCAACCATCGTCTGCACAGGCTCACCCGAACGGATCGGACGACCGACGATGGGGCCGCACAATCTGGCACAGTCGAGGCTTCCCCGTCAGCCGGTTCTGCCCTGTCTCGAACCCCGGCTGTTCGTAGGAGGAGGACGCGCGGAAAGAGCCTCGTCTCTCACCCGGGAGGATCCAACATCTTGCATGCCGCCCAAGAGGAAGAACGGGCCGCCGAACGCAAGGCGAGGAACCAAGAAGAAAAGGAGGAAAAGGCTGAGAATAAACGTCAGAACGATTCGATGAACGGGGTCCGGACTTGGAAGACGCTGTATCGGACGAATCGCCGGAGCGAGGCGGTGACGAATACAGAGTCTGGAGTTGTATAAAAGATCTAGATCGGCGCGACCCGATCGCTATAATTGACTCTGCCCTGAGGAGCGGAGCCTTCTTGAACTTTATAAAACTGTATCTAATTTCTATTCCTGATCACGTTCCTACCTGTTTCCTGGCCGAAACATGTTGACTACGATTCAGCGGCCACCGGTCAGATCGAGACCTGATTATAGTCTGAGATTCGTGTCTGTGCTGCGGGGGAGTAGCAGGTAGTTTTGTTTTCCCCTCGGCAGCGTGTGTGTATGCGGCAGCCTCCTCCTCGTGTCCTTGTCGCGTGGCCTCCATCATCTTCTCCTCCTTCCTCCTCTTCTTCCCCCACCCTTTGTCCGTCTACTTATCGCAGGTCGTCTGACACCCCCTTTCTTCCGGAGACGACTGCGAGACGGTGATCAAGATGGACATACCTATTCCTAACCCTCGACCGGGCCTGCGACATTGAATGTGCCGGGTCACACGACATCGGAGGCTGGAGGCTGGAGGGAAACTGCGGGGTTCGACATTCAGTCAAGACCGTTTCGCAGGTACAAACACGGTTGCAGTAGTTATCCTCTTATACCTCACGACAACGCCTGGCCCACAGCGTTCGAGATAGTTTACGACCGAGGCTCTCTGGACAGCCAAGTTATGACCTACGGACATGTCGATATCCCGGCTCTTGAACAAGATACATACCACCGGCTTGGCCGCGTTCGGGCACAACTCGAGATATACCCAACTGCGTACGAGCGATCAGGAGGATAAGGAAGATGGATATTACGATTCGTCCCCGGATGGATCCAGCCCAGTCTCGAGATCGTCTCAGGATGTCGGTGGCTCGGCTTTCGACTCGTTGTCGAGTAAGCTCGAGGGCGGATCACATAGCCGTCCGGTGCCGTTTCATCGACCTTTGCAATCCGAACGGCGGGGAATTATTCGACGATTGAGGGTGTGGATTGCCCTACTGAATATGCTAGTCGTACTGGTCACCATCCTATGTCTTCGGCTCACATCGAGGACAGTTCAAGATGTCGATCAAGGTCCATCGTCGGTCATCATCAACACGAATCTCACGGAAGCAGGTACAACAAGTACCTCCGTCGCTGATGAGGATATGTTGATCGATGATCCACCGGGGACGCCATCACCTTCGAGCTTCATATCGGGTGTGTTTCGGGATGGCATCCTAGAGTTCAACAACTTGACCTCCCTTGACGAATCGCATCAGGCGGTAACTGATATGCTCGGCTTGACTCTAACTACCGACGCGGAAGGCCGCGACGAGTTGGAAACGTCGACCGAGGCATCGAACCTGTACATGGTCGTCGACCCAGATCAGCATCCAGGACAACCGAAAACATACCCTGCCTTGAGACCAGTCACAGGTCTTAGTGGTACTCAGCTTGTAACTTGGTTCATGTACGGGTTCATCGACAACGGCTGGACCAAACCTTCATTGCCCCCAGCACCCGAGTTGGACGTGGTCATGACCTGGGTGAACGGGTCTGACCCGCTCTGGGCGCTCGAACGGGACAGACAGGCGGAGAGGTACGGGCTCAGTAAGAGGGTATCAAACTTGGCGAGACATTGGAGGGATAATGGGATGGGCCCTTATCCTATTCGGAGCGTTGTCGATGCGTTCTCCAAGCCTGAAGGGAGAAGCGGTCTCAGACGGATTCATCTCGTCACGGCAGACATGCAATTGGATGGAATCGGATTCGCCAACAATGCGACGAGCGATGTTACGCCGTCTCCAGATCGGCCGTGGACGATGGGTCAGGTGCCGTCATGGCTGGATCAGGGCAAACTCGTCCCGCTGCTCGACGATGACGTGTCCACAAGGTCGGATCAGGTCGAGCTGCAGATGCACTTCCACTCCGAGGCTTTTCAGCTTCCCGAATCTCGCTTTGGCGGGATTAAACCCTCCAACGAGTCGCAATCGGATATCCGATGGAAGGACGCCGATGAATGGAAGCGTGATTCCGTACCTACTTTCAACTCGTTTGCTATTGAGTGGCAAATGGGTTGGCTTAAGGGTGTTAGCGATTTGAGGTGAGTCGCCTTCCCTTTTCACAAACCCATGGCCGATGACTGATATACATCGTCATTATCCAGCGTACATATGAACGATGATATGCTCCTCTTGGCCCCTTTGACGACCTCGGATTTCTACTCGATTCCCTTCGGTTCCGTATTACGCGTTGACGATACTTTCCAGCTGCGCGTCCCCGCAATCTTCGATCCGACCAAGGTGACAGACACGGGCGAATGGGGAGGACTACAACACGCCAACTATCTACTCAGCCGTCGGTTCCCGGACAGGAGCCGACATTACTTGCATCACCTTCCGAAGACGTTGAGTAAACCTATTATTCACGAGGCCATGCACATGTTTGGCGAAGAGATCGCCCTGGCTTCCAGCAGGCCGTTCAGAGAGGTTACCGTTGGAAACGGGGATATCGAGATGGGTTTCATGGTGACCCATCTGAGAATCGAGAGGTGGAGAGAGGCGTTGCTATGGATTTGGGCCGTAGGGAAGATGGGGAATTTGGACCCCTCGGATGAGATCGGTACTTGGGGCGAAGCGGCGAGAGCCGAGTTGAAGTCTTTGCTCAATCTGGAGACCTTGAGCGGGACGACGCTGGTCGTCAAACTAGACCGGGATACCCTGAAGGACATGGACTCTACGTTCAAGAAAGGCAATTGGGAAACACCTAAAGCTACAACCTACTCTTTCTCTTCCATGGACGGTCATGTGCCGCCTATACAACTGTACGAACGGGAAGGACCCGAGACGTGCATGTTCAAGGTCGAGCAGTGTCTGGGCGAGACGTTTGTGAACGGGACGCGGAACGTGCCTGCCGAGGAGATGTTCAAGCATTTGGCCTTTGCAGATTGGCGATGTGGGGATTGTTGTGAGTAGAGCGAGGTCGGTTGCAGAAGATCGGACCAGTGAGACTGATACAGACAGGTGTCATCTCGTAGTGATCAATGCGCTTATCAACCAGTCAGGAAGAAGCGGCCTTTCAGCCTTCTTCCCGGCAAAGGACGTCGAGGTAGAGAACGCCACGGTAGACTCTGAGATCGCGCATCTACCTTTGACCTCGAATTGGCGGGATACGGACTTCAGCTTGGAAGCTGTGACGCGGGGTGATAGCGCATCGATCACCTTGAATCTTAGGGAATGGGCAATGAAGATGCTGTCTAGGTATCTCTACGTCACAGGAGGGTAAGTAGATGTCCGACCTCGGCATGACGTCACGTGACTGATCTTCCGGGATGGTCACCAGAACGCCGTCTCATTTCGTCACCCTGAACCAGGCTAGCCAAGCAAGCAAGGTGTTGGCCAAGATCGATGCGGACCCGTCGATGGCGATGGTCTGTTTCAACGACGACGCGAGGAGAAACCAGGAAGAGAGGATCTCGAACGTGATGAACGAATGGCTCGGCAGGAGGTTCGAGGGCAAGGAGATGTACTGGGAGAACCAGAACAAGGTAGAGGAAGAGGTGATCGAAGACCCGATAATAGGATAGAGACATACACACAATCACTACTGTAGCATATGTGCGATCGGATTGTACAAGGTAGAGCAGCATGAACATGATACCCCTCTGTAACCGGCGCCGGAAATAAATCAACCCGGTTATTCGAATTTGCTTCCGCGTCTGCCTGGGTTGATCGTACCTCTCCTCGGTTGCCGGGGAAACGTCGATCATCGCTCTGCGCTCTGCAGAAGTATATAAGCACGAGCGGGGGACAGAGCTACACGTCGGTCAGCGTCGACATCGTCACAGTTGCAAGCTCACACATCTCACACAACCTTGCACCGACGAAAATGTGGTGGCCGTTCGATCTTCAACAACGTGCTGATCTTGCGAGTCGAGCTCGAGCTCACGTCGCTGCCAGGGACAAGGCGTTAGCGTTCCCGCTCGAGTCGACTGATACAAGTCTGGACAAGGACATCTTGACTAGCGATATCTCCGGTATCGTCTACGGTATCCAAGAAAAGGAGTGGACAGCCGTACAGGTATTGAACGCTTTTATTAGGAAGGCAAAGGAAGCGCATGAACAGACCAACTGTTTGACCGAAGGTGAGTTTGCAGCGCGAAATGGGTCCCGTGGTGCGGTTCCGACTTGACAAGTCTTGCTCTTCGACCATAGTGCTGTTTGAGGAGGCGACCGAGAGGGCCAAAGAGCTGGACCGATACTTTGAAAAGACGGGAGAGCTTGTCGGGCCGTTTCATGGTGTTCCGATCAGTTTGAAAGACCATTTCAAGGTCAAGGGAAGTTCGGTCACCCTCGGCTTCTCCTCGTGGCTAGACAGGCCGGTCATCGAGCACGATGGAGCTCTAGCTGTAGTCGCAAAACATTTAGGGGCTGTGCCGTTCGTTAAAACCAACATCCCCCAGACGATGCTCGCCTTCGAAACCTGCAACCCTTTGTGGGGAAGGACGACGAATCCTTACAACTCTGCGTACACCTCGGGTGGCTCGTCAGGAGGAGAAGCTGCTCTACTCGCTTGCGGAGGTACCCCCATCGGCTTGGGATCGGATATCGGCGGAAGTCTACGTATTCCTGCGGGTTACTGCGGATTGTACTCGTTGAAGACGACGGCTAGGCGATGGCCTGTGGAAGGCTCGGTCAAGTTCGCTCAAGGGTTCGAGGGAGTGGTCAGCGTATATGGCCCTATGGCGCGGACCGCACAGGACCTCGAGCTCGTTTTTTCCCACTTCACCAATACGCTCAGGATGAACGGGGAACACAGCGATATGGATTCAGCCGGAGGAGAAGACCATGCTCGGCAGGTGAAACTTCGAGATGAGATAGACTCGATCGGGTTCATGTCTCAACCAATCGATCCCGGCTGGTTTGACCCCTTGAGCGTTGTCGAGAAGCGAAAGCGACCGCTTAGGATCGGATACTTCCTGGCGGATGGGTTCGTCAAGACGTCCCCGGCGTGCTACAGAGCCGTTTTAGAATCCGTCGAGGCGATCAAGAAAAAGTATCCCGCTGAACAGGTCGAACTGAAGAGGCTGTACCTTCCCGACGAATTGGGCGGAGTAGAAGCGATCAAGATCTTCCTGGGCATGTCGAGCGCGGATGGTTACGATAGGCTCACCAACCCGCACTTGGGCAAAGACAAGGTGGATCCGACCTTGACGCTACCGTTGTTATCGGCGCGGATCCCCGGTTTCCTGAGGGCGATCTTGTCGTTCGTCGCCGCCCATTTCCTTTCGGATTGGATGATGGCCATCATCTTGAAAGCAGCGGGTAGAAAATCGGCAGGGGATTACTTCAAGTGGATTGTCAAGCGGGACGAATTCAGGGAAGCTTGGAAACGTCGTGTGTGGAACGCAGAGAACCTGGATGCCATTATCTGGTAGGTCGCGCGATACCCCAGGTCAGATCTCTCCTTATGGCTGATGATCCCGACGTATGACAGTCCCGTACAAGCATCGCCCGCTGTTCCTCATGGGGCCGCTGCCAAAGTATCAATGATCTGCGCAGCGACGGTCATGTTCAACGTCCTAGAATATCCCGTCGCTTGCGTACCAGTAACTCGTGTCGATCCTATCAAGGATTCTCATGAGAGGGAAGACGGACCCGATTTTAACAGGTGGCGAGATGATCGAGATGCGCAGCGGGGCAGCTGGATGATCTCGAAGGCGCTATACGATCAGGGCATCTATGATGCCGAAAAGATGAAAGGCCTACCAGTCGGCATACAAGTGGTCAGTCTTGTTCTGTGTTGCATTTTGTTCTGGTACACGTATTGATAGCCGTCTCGCACAGGTCACCAAACCATTCCAGGAAGAGAAGGCGATCGGGATCATGCGGATGATCGACGACGCTTTACCTTCGCCCTCGCAACGAGGTGGAGTCAAGGATATGGTGATCGGCAACAAGCGGAGATGATGTGGTGTTCGGAATCAAAAGCTGTGATGCATCATTGCTGCGCGTTGCAACCTCGGGGATGATCGCGAAAGGGTGATCCCCAAAGCGAGACTGAAACGACAATGACCTCCTTTGTCAAGCCGGAACCAGGAGGTGGGCGTATCGAATCGTCCTCGATGTATATAAAGTAGAAGAAGTAGAAGCGACGATCACGATGCATCTCGACCATCTCTGTATTCTAGTTATCTCCCTTGAACCCTTATTCCTGATCCATTCATCCACCCATTTCGTCTCCGAAGTCGGTATTAGCCAATTATCACCTCCCACAAAAACCAAACCATGCCCGTCGAATCCCGCGCTGAATCCGCCCCGCCCGTCAAACTAGCTCTGCCCATCTTTCTCGACAATGGCGATGTCAATCCCAGGGTTCACGGCCGACGATGTTCAGGCCGCGGTTCTCGAAAAGAAAGCGGCGCGAAACGTCGAATCACTTACGCCAGTGCAGATACCTTTTGGGGACGATGTACGGGAATAGTCGTTCTCGAGCCTGCCGAGTCCCGGGCCGCGGTGTCTGGTGTTAGAGGCGGTGGGCCTGTCGCTCAGAACAAGGTCGGGTTGAACATCATCAGGCAGAAGAGAAGGAAGACGAGGCGAAGGAAGAGGGGCGAGGCGGGGGAGTTGGAGTACGATTGCGTCTGCGATTCAGAGAACGAGGCGGAAGACGACCTGACACTTAGTCCATTGTGATCGAGGTATTGGATCAATTTATTATTGATAGCGTGATTATCACTTTGTAGTACATGCATGTGTGAGGTGTATTGTCGCTCGACGTACATTCGAATTCAATTACATTCGACTGTGGTATATCATGGCGTCTTGTCAATCAGGAAATCGCTTTTGACCGATCGATCAATTAAATTATCTGTTGCGTACACGTTGCACTCGAAATCACCATGGTCCTGACCAACCCATCAGACGGAAAATCCAGAGCAAGAAAGACCCCTATTCCCTTCTCCTCGCGTATGATCTCTACTCCCCATCTCCCTTTCAGACTACAGATCGCCTGTGAGTTGTGTTAAAAATTCCGTCCCCATTTTCATCTTGCCGGCTTTTCCGACTGGTTCAGCTCCAACAACTCTTCCTCCGTCATCTCCCTATAAGGCGTTTGTGCTCTCCTCCTCGTCTTCTTCCCACCTGCCGACGAACCTGCCGACCCTACAGATCCTGAGCTGTACTCAGGGACAGGAGTGGTAGCATCCTCGACAGCGGCGGCTGCTTGTTTTAGAGTTCCTGACGATGAGGAGTCGGATGAGGATTCAGGTTGGGTCGAGAGGTATTGAGCTCGTTTTTTGGCAGCTGAACGTTCTGCGTAGAACCTTCCGGCCTGTTCGTCATCGCAAGGGTACGACGATAAGGACAAGTCAGATACATGTCGTCGCGATACCCGAAGCGATAGAGTAACGGAAATCACGACTCACCTGTAGACAAGCGACTCCGGTGAGGAGGACCGAGATGGTCAAGTTCGTTCCTGCCAGCCTTCGAACTGAATTTTCTATGGCTTGATATTCCCTTGAACCTGGTATGAATGGGTTGGGTGTTGAGGGTGATGGGGATGAAGAGGAGAGGGCGAGGACGGCTGTAAGAGGGGATTGGAAGGGCGATCGAAAGTTAGCTTCGAACGAGCATCTGAAGATGGGGCCAGAGTATTACTAGGCGAGCGAGCACTTACCAGGGAATACGTCGGAAGCCTGAGTGACGATTACTCGGACGAGGAGTACTGTAGGAAATGACAGTGCCAACCGGTTATCAGGTCAATCTCGGCTACCTTCCAACAACCAGCACGGGCACTCACGACAGCATGCCGCATCAAACAGATACCCTCCGTTGAATTTCTCCCCCTTCGAACTCGTCAAACCCCTAATAGACCTCCATGCCATCGTTCCCGCGGCGATACAAGCGATCGCGAGCCATATGTACGGTAACGGCGTATACCGTACCGATCCGAGTAGGGTGTAATAGCGGACTGCTCGAGAGACGGCTTCTTCCGTTGTGGGGTTGGTCCAGAGGGTGTTATGGTCTGCTATCCAGTGGTGAAAGGTCGAGCCTATAAGCATTTAGTGAGAGCAGGGTTAGTAGGCTTGTAGGCTAGCGATCCAGACCGGCGTCTGTAACTTGCCTGCCAAGAAGCATGTGCAACATGTTACGATATGTGTCTGCCAGCCCATTTTCACGTCGACTTGTAAGAGCAAGATGGCAGATGGATGATGCTCTGAACTGGCCGGGTGGTTTGGGGTTAGGAACATGGGATGACATGAGAATGGTTGGATGTCGATGGAGCTGCTGCGGAGCCGGCGAAAGGTGACGAGCTTGCTCTCGTTGAGCGGAAGCAAATTTCAATGATTCACTCGCTCGGCACTTGGTACGGTCGGTCTTGTACTTGATCAACCTTTGTACCTCCATCTTTCACTTTCCACCAGGTCAACTCTCATTTACAAACACTCGCCCTTGTACTCGTCAAAACGTAGGGAAGAAGACCACGGGCCACGCTCGATGATCACCGAGCAGTGCGCACTTTAGGACAAGTCCGGCCGTCGCCCGCCCTTACATTCACCTCGCTCGCGGAACCGCAACTCTGACCCATCATGGTCCGGCTATTCGAGCAACAGTTCCCATACGAGTCAGTTCAAGCAGCTCGGAGGCCTGTTGTGGATTTTACACTACCGATCAGGAAAGCCAGCTGACCGTGACTCCCGTCCGACTCTCAGTCACTCGTGGTCAACAACAACAATAGGCCTCTGGCTGAAATACCCAAACCCATACTCTCCACACGTCCTCTCGATCGATGTCCTATCGAGATCAGTAAACGTGGATACGGGGGTACTCAGAACGGAACGTCTGGTAGGCGTGAAACAGGCTATACCGGTGAGTTTCATTGATTTGGGAGGCACGGAATGGGTTGATCAGGTTGTTGAGCTGAATTTGTATCCTCCTTTTGTTCGGAATCGACTTGTTTCTCGGGGAAATCAGAAATGGATCATGCGAGTAGGCATCAGCTTTTCTCGATTAGTTTAGGACTTCAGGGATGCTGATCCTTGCCGTTCGCTATTCGTCAGCTACTTGGGGTGGTAGAAGAGGCTTTCATTCGGGAAGTCATCTACGTGGATCCTATCAACCAGATCACAAGTATGGCTTCCATCAACCTCTCGTTGTCACAGTACATGTACGTTCAACTTTCCGGCCTCTTCGTATCGTTGCTGGTCTCAACAACTGAACCTTGACTCTGACGAAACATCGATCATGTCACTCTATAGGCAAGTCGTCGAGATGATCTCCTACACCCCCTCCATCACCTCACCCACAACTCAAACCCTCTTCTCACAACGCGCCCATATATCCTCGCCGCCCTCCGGCTGTCCGGGATATGCTCCGACTACAGGTGATGGTGAACCTCTGTCGAACGGGATGATCAAGGTTCTCAAGCGCGTGGGGAACAAGCTGGAGAGTGGGAGCGTAGATCGATTCGGCGAGAACGCGGAGAAGGGCCGGATGGGCTTCACGGGGGTGCTGGATGAGGTGAAGAAGATGTTGGAAGAGAGGAAGGCGGAGCTTGGAGAGGTGGGCACAAGCTGAACAGAGGTGCAGCTTCGAACTCCGCCAAACTCGGAAACCCAAGCAACACTCGACCCCACTCGATCTCCGACGATACTCCACTCGTGGCCCGAGGAGAGTGCAGTGAGAGATGAGGCGAGAAAAGCATTTCGAAACAAAACAAAACAGACATTTCAACAACTGGACGACACAAATTCCTATGGCGGGTTCTCCCCCGCCCGGATCGCAATCACGGCACGACACCACGACTCTTGACGAACTCCCCTCTCCCGCGACGCTTCTTATACCCAATACTATAACAACATGACATCAGATGAGATAAAATGAAATAGACTGTAACACGATTACGAGTTGATGGTTTCGCAAGCTTACTCTTGCGCTCGGCCCCTTCTGGCTTGACGTTTGTTGCCGAGGTAGCCGGCCCCGGCTTCACGGATCGGAAGATGTGTAAACATGGCAGGCAGACATGTATCCCGAAGGCTAGAGGTGGATCGGACCACTTCAGTCGGTTTCGCTATCTTACAACGTTGAGGGCTGTATTAAAGATTGTCCCGAGGCTTTCCGTCGATTATTCAGGCGACGGTTCCAGACAGCTATCGCAACTGATCCTATGGCCCGGCCTGGGGTGGCACCTCCTCGACTGGTCGTACACTTTCTAGCCATCAGCGAGAGGAGTAACTGCACCGCGGTCGACGGGATCCTTTGCGATTTTCAAAGCCTTACGTATCTCCCGTGCGACTTCGTGATCTTGCGCTTACGTTCCGATGGATCCGACGGGCTTCTTCATCTTCTTGGCTATGGTAGAACAACGGTATCGTTCGACCTGTCCCAGACTCTGGAGTTAGAAGGTGTCGAGTTCAACACCGCAGCCGACAGCCCCGTAGTGATTGCCGGCAAGCTGGCTGCATCGAAACCGGTTGGATACGGGTAGCGTCAGGAGGGCCAAGATCGGAATGTTATAAGAAACTGATATTATCGCACACCTGCCTACTTGCTTCCCGAGCCAGACGGGCCAGATGGGCCACCTCCCCTGCCACCACCTCTACCAAGCCTGCCTTGGCCTGGCATAGGTTGCTTGCCTTGTCATCAAGCGCTTGGGCCCGTGTCAGGCGATTGCTGTCGTTGGGGGCGCATACCTTGACGAGGTGGCTCTTCTTTGTACCGGAGCTGTCGGAAGCGTCCCTGATCACGATTGGTCGGTGCTACGACAAAGAAAGAGGCCATTACTGACTCGAAAGTCGGGCCCAAACGTTGAGGGGTCAACAGGCCTGCCTCTGCTCCTCCGCCTGATAGCGCATTATTGTTCTGCGCGACAACGTTTCATACATGGCTCCTACCAACTGACCCTCTTCGGTGTCTTCATTGAACTGTATGTTTTCCCAATTGAGCAGCTGGATACCATGCTGGACAAGACCGGCGGCAATCACGCCCAGACAGCGAGTAATCGCAGCGATTGCGAGGACTTGTCAAACACAAGGTTGGTATATAACGTCTCCACAGCTGATTTGCCGGCTTCGACATCTTCTACCACCCATATCAACCTTACGGCGTACGTCATCAGGGTGTTTGTAGGCTCTGTAACCTTTACGATCAAGTACAAGCAGCTTTGAGCTATTCTCGCGTACACGTCATATACGATGGTTTTGTTGACCCAATATCGAATGGTTCAACCGTTTAGCTCCCAAGGATTGTAGATACGGAATTTCTTGAGGGTGATCAAGCTTCGGAGACTTAACAGCTTGATGAGTTGGAGCTGTTTGCCATGCAGGACCATGTAGGGGGGTTTCACTGGCACTATCGTGTGCGCTCGCGTCAGCCAGAGGTCTGGAACGGAAACCAAGCTAGCAACGTGAATTTAGGGTGTTCGAAGATGCAATGTTGCGAGTTGCAATACCACCTCGATCGTCCTGTCTGGTCTGGGAACATTCACCTTCTAATTGGAATTGCTGATAGCTCGGCAGCCGACCACAGTACTTAAGTTACGATGCCGGACGAGATCGATCAAGAGCATGAAGTCTTTCTGGGCGATGGATGTGATACGCTATTTGGCGATCAAGGGTATCTTCCGGACGTCTCTGAGATCAGTTATGGACCTGTCAGGACCGTCATTGTGAGCTCTTTCCCCCTCTTGGAGACCTTGCAGACTGGCTTGTAAATTTCTTACAGCTAATATCGGAAATTCGTATACGATTTCCACCGATCTAGTAGCCCGAGGCGGAGGGAAAAGCTTTCACTCAGCTTGCCTCGCAGATATTCAACAGCGGGCTCGTAAGTCCGCGCTTTCTATCGCCAAAGTCGGCAAGAAGACGACATGGCATGGAGGAGCTCGTTGTCATGGAAGAGAGATGATGAATCGACGAAATCTGGGATCGTTTGGATCTCTCACAGGTCATGACGGAGTTGGTAGAGCTAGGCAGGGTACCGTTTGCTGGGAAACGAAGTGAGTGAAGAAGCACAGAGCGTCTCATTCCCTGTTGGTTGGTTGGCGAGATGAGTTTGCTAACAGCAGCGAAATGTTGTCTCGTTCATGTTCATGACAGTATTGGAGATCGGCGCATCGACATCTCTGCCAACTTTACTAGCGAGTACGTCGGAGAATCCACCAGAGAGGGTCTTGACAACGGATTATCCCGACGAGGCGTTGATTAAGTGAGTCGCCCGCCAAGGTCAACCTTAGGAACCCTTTGAGTAGTTTACTGACAAAAGTGTTCTTGTGAAGGAATTTGCAGAGGAATGTGGATATGAACCAGGCTTTGGCTAGGTGTCCTGTGAGTCACGGTGGCTGCGCTGGAGGTGTAAGACAGCCGAGCTAATTCTTGTGAGATTCTTCCATAGGTACAATGTATGCCCTACCTATGGGGAGCCGATGTCGGCCCATTAATGTACGTATCATCATCTCATTGGTGAGTAGGCCGACTCATATCTGACGAGTCTTGTTCATGTTATTACAGCGCGACCCTTCCTGAGCCGGAGAGAAAGTTTGACCTGTTCATCTCCGCCGACAACCTCTGGCTACACGACGAACATGACAATCTCCTCCACACATTAACGAGCTCGCTATCCGAAGATGGTGTGGCATTCTTCACGACCGGACACTACGCCAAACGGCCAGCGGTAGAGAACTTCTTCAAGCGGGTCGAAGCGCTGGGATTTGAAGTAGAAGAATTGCATTACGGGGACAAGTGGGAAGGCAAGATGGAGGTCAACCTCGGAGCGGGCAGACTGAGGGGAGATTTGGATCTGAAGAAGGCTGCGGTGTGGGTGTACAAGGCATGGAGGAAAGGTAGCGTTGCTGCATAGATGGTACTAAGGCGCTCTGCGATCAATAACAATGCTAAATAGTGACAATATACACGTCATTCTATCGCGTCATAGTTTCTTGATAAGCTTCTGCACTTCGGTCAATGAGATTGTAAACAAACATGAGCTCGACATCGAATACAACCCGGTCGATCGGTCGACCAGCTGTAGCATTCTCAAACTTAGCTATCCAGGACTCTATTACCTGCTGAATTGGAGTGTCCGCCGAGACACATTCCTTGCAACACAGACGGAACCGACAACAGCTCAATTACGTCGGAAATCGCCTGTCACCAACTATGGCAGACCCATATGACGAAGGGCTGCCGAACGAGGACGGTCTGATGCCAACAACGTTGGAAGGGGTCATGGCCAAGACCAAGAAAGATTTTGGAGAGCTTAGGTGAGTTTTCTGAGCTATAGTTCGAGACTTAACTCCGTCTGACAGGCTGCACTTTGTCATCTCCTCAGAGAGAGCTTTATCAGACTAAAACCTTTAATTAACCTGGAAGACGATCTCAAAATCGTCCACACTGCAGAGGCTATCTTGCAAGGGTCGCAGGAGACCCGAGAATACCAGATCCGGAGGAATAACGAGGAACTCGAATGTAAGCCTTCAAGTCGGCTCGACGAGCGTTCCACGACCGTCTGAGCCCAGGAACCTGACTCGTGTCAAGATAAATAGCACTTCAAGAAACGCTTCGCGAAGCGAGACAGGCAGCTAGACGGCCAGCTACAGCAGGAACAGAAGCAGAGTATGAGGACCAGCTCGCCAAGCTTATCGAGGACGTATACTCTGGATCAAAACGCAAGCAGGCGCAAGAGGATTTGATGACCAAGAAGCAGATGGCGATCAAGGAGAGCGAGGAGGAGAATAAGCAAGCGAAGGAGTGGAATGTCGAGAAGGAAGTCGTTAAGGACAACTCAAAGGCGTGAGTTGAAGATCGTGAATTAGATCTTGGCGAAAGATTCAGGCTAATATCTGTTTGACTCAGCCGCCGTCTTAAGGCGTTCACGGACCTCGGTCTACGTCTACTAGACAGCGATGCGGAAGGAATCCTCATCAGTAAGTCCTTCGCCATCTTTCGAAATAAGAATACGTCAACCAATCCTCACACTTCCTTGTCATCCCGACCGCAGCTACGCAGAACGATATCGACCAGGTCAAGCTGGACAAGGACCAGTCCGATTTCTACAAGACGACAACGATCTGGAACAAGATCAATGCTATTCTATGAGCACGAAGAGCAGCAGGCGTCATGGAAGTGCGGCGAGGGGCCAGTATTTTGTATCTATATCGAGGTTGTATGGCTTGGGGTAATGTCTATAATGAGCTTTTCACGGCAATAGATGATAGAAGATGCACGGGTGACAGCCATGGCGGGCCATTCCAGCAGTACAGTTCCCAATGGTGTAGTACGCTTGAGATTTCCCGTTCGAAACCGCGCGTTCGAGATACCACCGACTTTGAAATCGACATCAAGTCGTTTCCCGGACGTCTCTCAGGCATTGACACCCCGGGTCTCTTAAAATCTCAAAGGCTGCGAAGTTGTGAAACCAAGATGAAGCAACGAATAATCTGACGAATCTCAAGATAGCGAGAGTAGCCATCTCGAAATGGATGAATATCGGCTAACGCTGTCAATTCGCAAATTAAGAAAGGTCGTAAAGCTTCAAAGTAGGCGGTCACCGAGACGGGAGTGGTAGGTCGGCCTAGACGAAATGTCTGTTGGAATCCGACAGGGAGATGACAGGTGTTCCCATGACAGATGTGTCCAAATAATGCCTCTTTTATCTGATCAGATCGAGATCTCGCCCTACGACTCTAGCTTCTCCACATAGGCTCCCCTCTCGTCTATGCTCAACAACTCCCAAGCGACCTCCACCCCGTGTTCCGAAAAGATCTGTTTGATCTTCTTGGCAATGTCCTGTCAAGGTTGATAACGCGCGATCATGTCACAAAATCCAGGTTGAACAGATCAGTATGCTGATGAATACCTGAAGCATAGATCCAGGGCTGACTTACATCAAAGTCGTGCGTGGCCAAAGCCAAGATTGTTGGCCCTGCACCTGACAGACAGATCCCGAGAAGCCCGTCATGCGTCTGCGGTGTCAACGAGGCCAGGATCTCTGGGAGACCAGGGATCTGTCGAGCAGAACAGTTGTAGGGGGTCATGGTATTTATATGTGATCAGCTCGACGTTGCTTTCTCAGGGTTGTTTGTGTCAGTCTGATTCAAGGACTCACCAAGGCCATCCGGTAAGGCTGGTGAATCCTGTCCTTCATGGCTTCGTAGATAAGTTCTGGGTCGGGAGGTGATCGTGAGAGGGCGGTGGTAAGGACTGCCAGTCGTTGCAGGTTGAATACCTAAAAGACCGTACAATAGCGAATGATATGACATGAGCTCACATAGAGCGACGATGTCAGTTATTGCTGTATAAGACCCATACGCACCATATCTTTCCGAGAATAGCTTTCTGGCAAAACTCCTCGAGCCTTCGCAGTGGCCAACTCGAATTGAGGCATCACAGCGACCGCCTTGATCTCGGGTGCCCATCCGAACCTGACGTAATGCCCGATTCCTTTGGGCGGCTTGGGAGGATCCTGACCCCAGTTCTCCCCAGCATCAGGAGGGTACTCCGGCAAGACCTCGGCAAGGGGGATTTGAGAAGCGTTGGTCTCTTCCGGAGATAGTTCTTTGAGGTAAGACCCCACGAACCCGCCGATGAGCGCCGCGGTGACATTGTCTGGGTGTCTCTCTACCATCAGAGCGAAATCCAGCAATCGGGACTTGTCGAGTTTGAGGTTTCCCAAGAGGTCACCTAGGAGGACACCGGCGATGACCGCAGCTCCTGATGAACCCAGTCCACGTCCGAAAGGGATCTGGTTGTTGGCCAAGATGTGCACGCCCGAGGGGAAAGTCGGGATATCGTTACATCTCAGGACGTAGAGAGCGACCCGTGTGAGGAGGTTCTTGTAAGGAGACAAGGGAACGTTTTCGCTGTCGAGCCCGGTGTACTCGATGACGGGAAGAGAGTGCTCGGCTGGCTTTTGTTTAGGGATGGATACGGTGAGCTTGAGGGAGAGGGTCAAGGCGATCCCGGCGACGTCGAATCCAGGTCCGACGTTGGCAGTGGTGGCCGGTACACCGATGAGGTACTTGTCGTATTCTATGGATGACATGTTGTGGCTACGACGGGTGTCAAGTTATGAGTGGGGAAGTGGTCACGACGTCGCTGCTATCTGACTTCGAGAGAAGATCAAGCTGCTGGTCACTCTCAACTTGCCCTCGCGACGGAAGCAATCAGCAATCTCGTTGATCGGACCCGAAGACATCTGACAATTGGGATCGATACAACAGATATAACTGCCATTTATCTTGTTGGCGTAGGTACAATAGATTACCGCAGAATGCTCCGAAATTGAATACAAAGTTGTCATCATCGTGAGGTGTAGTGAGGTGCGGGAGATCTCGAAGATAAGGAACCGAAAGGCGGAATAGCTGCTGGTCCCGGAGTTCCCTAGAACCCGAAGGCCAGTTGGGATCTCGTGAAGACGGGTCTGTCAAGCAGGGAACCGTTGCTATCAGCCTCGCTGCTTTGTCACAAACCGAAAAAGACAGCGCGGGACTTACGGTTTCCACTTCAGATTTTCCGACCGAAGGGTATGTCGATTCTTCTTCTTGGTAGCCTCGTACTGGCTGATGACGGCGTCCGTCAAGTTGATTATATATCCGTTCTTATACTGTTTGATCATGTGCAAAGCTTGACATCTGTTGCGTTGACAATAATCGAGTTCGGAGTTTGATGTCAGCTTCAAAGGGGTGTTCTTTCGGGGAAAATCCATTGCGACCATACTGCACGCAACCTTCTACTCACGTATGCATGACATCCGCCGGGGTGATGCACGTCTTGTTGGCAATCTCCTCAATACTGATCTCCTCCTTGGTCTCCAACAACATCCCCACGATGACCTCGGCCCAATACGCTCGATAACTCAGCAGCCCCAAGTCACTGAGCGGTTTCTCTGGACTCCCATGCTTCTTCTCGACTTTGCTCAACTCGTATGAGAATTCGATGAGCAACTTCCCGTACGATTTCCTCTGATGTTGCGGTAACGTGAGGATACAGGCCACGTTGTACCCGTCGGCGGATTCCTTCTCCTTGGAGAAATATCCCAGGAGGTGACACCCGTTCTCGTCCCTAGACACCATGCAGTAGAACAAGAAGGGGTCGACGTCGTAGTAGAGCGTCTTGTGGTCGAGGAAACATTTCGACAACAGCGACAGGTTCCTACACCACGTCCTCTGTCTCCTCCCATCGATCTCGAAGAAGCTGACCTTGTCGTCCCGGTAGATCTCGTTACCCGGTGGGTGCCGGAGTTGACATTTCGTCAAGTGCCGCTTGAGCATGAGCGGGGATGGATAGAACGAGAGGCAGTACTCGCAGATGTAGAGAATGTCGATATGAGCGTATTCGATCGGGTAGGGTGAAAAATACCAGGACTCGACGCGGTGTTTGCCCATCTGAATGGATTTCAAGTTCTTGACCCTAGAGACCTCGGAATGTTGTTGTGTCATCGATCCGGACGTTCGTAATCGCCGGATCTCGTCATCCTTGCTCAACGTCTGCGCGGCAAGCGGGTTTGACGGGGCGGCAACGTCGAGATCTTCACCGGGTGTCGTTCGGTCTGTCAACTTTTTGTTGATGGGCTTGACATCTCCACCATTAGCGGCAGCGTCCATGTCCACATCCCCATCGGCATCCCGATCATCGTCATCCTCGCCTTCGGCATCATCATCGCTACTCCCCGATCCGTCCTCATCCTCGTCGTCCCCATCGACGTCCATCTTGTCGGCGCCTCCACCGCTACTGGACGACTTGCCAGAGACGCTCTTTTGCCCCGTTGTCGTCCTGCCTCCCGTTGTAGCCTTTCTAGCATCTTTACCCTTCCTCCCCGCAGGTCCACCTTGAGCCCGGACGCTCTTCATCCCGACGACCTTGCGCAAGCTACCATTAGCCGGGCTGGCCCCTCTTCCCGTATTCGCATTGCCCTGCTTGTCCTTGTCCTTCCTGGCCGACCCTGGCGTCTTCTTCTCTTTAGGTTCCTTTTCCTTTTCCCGCTCCTTCTCCTTTTCCCCTGCCGTTTTTGGCCATTCCAGCTCTCTCTCCAAGACCAACCTCGTCCCGCCTACCCATTCATCGAGACGTTTGTTGAATTCGGTGTAATGCACATAATATTCCACCTCGTCCAAGGGGTCGTCGGTGGGTTTCTTGGGGTTGTAGATGGACCGCGGTTTGGGTCGGGTGGAGAGGATCTCGGACCAGCGTTCTTCGGGGTCACCGTTCGTTCCTGGTTTACGGACAAAGATTTTCACTCCAATATCGACGTCCTGAGAAGGATTTTGAATATGCAAAGAACGGGATGTGTTTCATTGCATTGTTTAGATTGGTCGAGATTCCGGGTCAGAGATGCACATATAGAATCTCGTCAGCATCATCATGACTGCCACAAGGTTATGATCTCTAAACCAGCTCACCTCGATCTTGTACTGACCACCCGGTACTTTCCCAGCCTTTCCCGGACTCTCAGGCGGGACCGAGCTACTCGCCCGGCCGGCCTTAGGCGTCGATGGAGTCGCCGTGGGCATCCTGCGTGGTCTCGACTGTGTGATGTCTGCGACGTGTTGCGTCCGCCGAGTACGTGTACGAGTGTGCCGCTCAGTTTGATCCTCTTATCTCTCAACCGAAGCTCGTGTTTCTAGGTGAGTGGAGATTGAGCTGCCACCCTTTCAGTCCAGATGGCCAATCTCGCCAGAGCCTGACGAGAGGTCGGGATGCGGGAACGCAGAGAACGACCTGTCCGTTCGATCGTTCCGAACCGCAGTACCGCGCAGATAGCGGCCAGTAGGATGTCTATCTCTCGAGTAATATGAAGACCGTAACTGGGGCGGTATAAGACAAGGGTCTGCGCAACCACCAGACTGATCGGTCGAAGGGACGTTGGTTTCGTTTGTCAACCTCGCCTTCTGCAGTCCTTCGGATCCGAGAAATGTTTATTTTTTCGCTGACTAAGCCAAAAAGATCGGTCAAACCCTTTGGAAGCGACAAACCCCTGATGGACAATTCAATGTTGCATGTTGCAGCATGTTCAGATCTGGACAACCAATCAGCACAGCTAGACTCGGGACTACATATACTGTTCCTGCCGTATCTGTAGACTTCCAGGCTGCTCCAAAGAGAAACGATTCCGTGACACCAAAACTCCCACGAAAAGAGCTTCTCACCGATGGACCCACCATGGCTTCAAGTTGGTCACAAACGGAAGACTACCGACTCGTCCCCCTCTCCGTCTCGTAAGAACAACGCCGCGAACGGTACATCTCAATCGAAGAAGACCAAGTTGAACGACGAAGATAGCGATGGCGAGGCTAGTCCTAAGCCGAATCCTATGGATATGGACGAACGGGAGGGGCAATCGATCGTGCTCGCCGATGGGTTCGAACAGGTCATGTCGAGGGACGCAAAGAGGAAGATGAAAAAGGCGAGCGTCAAGGAGGCTCAGAAGGCTGTAAGTCGGGTCGTTTCCTGCTCGTGTTCTGGTTGCTCTCGCTGATGCGCCATGTCATCCTATTCCGCTGCTGCAAATATCGTCTATTCGGTCTGGTAGAAAAAGCCACCTACCTTGAATTACGCTACAGCCGGCTTCAGGAGCGGGAAAAATATCACCATCGCTGTGAGTTCACAAAGCATTTTCACCTATCGCCGCCGTTGAGCTAATCGAGCTGCGACATAGTCCGTACGGGATCTGGTGGAACACCTCGTTACAGGAAGTATCCCTGAACCCAACTGGATGAAAGTCGAAGTGAGCAGTTTCGTTACGGACTCTATCTACTGCAGCAACCGGTCTGATACGATTTGTACGCAGAACCGCAGTAGCGTCGATCATGTCGTCACGCTTTTCATTCCAGGTCTCCTCCCGACCCACCTAGGACTCCCCTCGAATACCCTCAAACCATCCCAGATCCTACCTTTCCCCCTCACCCCGCCCCCACCTTCAGACTCAGACATGACCTCGGATACACCGAAAGTGAAGATTCCACAAATGGCGAAATTGTTTTCCAACGCCCTTCCGACCCGCGCACCGGGAGATCAATACAGGTTCCACCCGGCCGTGAACACGTTTCTTAGCACGGTCGTACCGCCGAAAGAAAAGGAGAGGAGGAATCGGGAGAAGCAGCGAGATTTCAAGCGCAGGGTCGACGCTTCCGGGGCCAACAACGGAATCGGCGAGAAGGACGCCTTCGACCCGGTCTTGTTCCTCTTGACCCCGAATCAAATGATTGAGAACGAATACCCCATCCCGAGTTATTTTCCGGTGACGGTCGTGGCGTTCATGAAGGGCGACCAGGAGGCGATCGAGAGGGGGAATCAAGTGTTTTTGCCCTGGCAGCACGCGGACACGGCAAGTGGACAGGAGAAGGGGTCGTCGTTGCCGGAAGGATGGAAGGAGACCAAGAGGGCCGACAAGGCGCCGGAGGATGGAAAGTATCCCGTTTTGGCTGTAGATTGTGAGATGGTGAGTTTGAACATTCCCCTATCGTCGAACCGCTGAGAGCACGGCTTGGCTGGATGCTGACCATCGATCGTGGTTGCTCGGGTGGCTTTTCGCAGTGCATGACGACCAAGGGCGACGAGTTGACCAGAGTGACAGCGATCGATTATGCGACGGGCAAGGTGGTCTATGATGAGCTCGTCAAGCCCGAAGGCACAGTTGTCGATTACAAGACCCAGTGAGTGGGCTGTACGCTGTTGACGTACACCGAGCTGATCCAGTAATACCACCCATCAAGATGGTCGGGCATCACTGAAGAGATCCTTAGCAAAGCTACCCTCTCCCTCTCGGACGTCCAAACCGCCTTCCTAACCCGGCCAGACCTGATCACACCATTTACGATCCTCGTGGGTCATTCGCTGGAGAATGACCTGTTGAGCATGAAAATCCGTCATCCGCTGGTGATCGACACGGCCATCTTGTTCCCCCACGCCAAAGGGAGACCGAGTAAACCGAGTCTGAAGTTTTTGACGGGGAAGTGGTTGGGAAGGGAGATTCAGAACAAGGGCGGGGAGGGACACGATTCGGAAGAGGACGCGAGGGCATGTTTGGATCTGCTGAGGAGGAAGTGCATCGAAGGTGAGTCGCGCGAAACGCCGAGATTGGATTGTCGATGTTATCCGCTTGCTGATCTACAATCACTCACTCCTCCCGAACTGGCAGGTCCCGATTTCGGCGAGACGATGGAAGACATGGAGACCATCTTTGAAAAGTTCGCCCGACACGCCAGGGACTCCAAACAACCCGGTCGATCGTCCTTGTTGTGCGATTATGGTAACGCCACCACGCGGATGAGGGCGACGAGGGCTTTCGTATGCAAGGACGATGACGAGGTCGTCGAGAACCTGGTGGAGAATGTGGAGGATTTTGATTTTACGTTTGCGAGGATGTTTGAGCTTTCGAATGCGCAGAAATGTGAGTCGGACGAAGTGGGTGGAGCAGTTTGAGGTGAAGGGGACCTTGGCTGACCTTCTGGACATCGTAGGGACCACGCCGAGGGCAAGCGATTCAAAACCTCTTGGGGTGGTTGAGCCTGAGGTGGAGGGTGACGTTGCTGCTGACATCCAAGACGACGAGAACGACGACGAATCGGCGACTGAGCACGCCCTCAGCCAGCTCAACGCCCGTCTCGTCAAGATTCACGCCGCCTTGCCACCTCGAACCGTCTTGATCATCATGACCGGGAACGGCGACCCGCGCCCTGCCGTCCGGTTGAACGACAAGCGCAAGGCGTTCGAATTCAAGTACAAGAAGCTGGGCGAGTCCGGGATCCACGGGTTGCCTGCAGAGGAAAAGTGGACGGGGCAGGATGAGAGGGATCTGCAAGAGACCGTCATGCAGGCGAGGTTTGGGATGGCCTTCTTTTGCGTCAAGAATGCTGCGCCGGGAAAATAGAGACGGTGCAGTGGGGGGTTGGTTACAAGGCGATCCAGGTAGCGCCGATATCGAGCGCGATGCGGAACGATAGAATACGTAACGGTATGTATTGAGGGCTTTCATGTATCTATACTCGTGCCACGACAACGGGGATTGTAATGAGTTTTACAGTTGGCAACGACGAGGTTGTCGAGAGCATATATGAGCGTTTAAGGTTTCCCATGGCGCAAAGATCTATTCGTGGCGTTGACGTCATATTTTTCCGTTCGGGCGCGATAAGGGATTCAGCTGATCCTGACTGATCGCTCAAATTCGCGTCGCCCCCCTCTTCCCCCCCCCCCACTCACTTCCTCACTCACTCTCTTCTATCATCACTCGGACAATCCATCAGATAATATGCACCTCGATCCTAGATATCCTAGACACGTCCACCTGGTCAAGAAACCAACGACGTACCGTATAGCCACACACCCATGACGGAGCCAACTCCACAAGAAACTCACCCACCTCGGCGGGACAGCCGTCATCACCACCCGAACCATACCGTTCATCAGCACCCAGCGGGACTCCCTTTAATCCAGGGTTTCAACTTGTGGCACCGCAAATGGAGCAACCTCGCCTACGCAGGATTCATTCTCTTTTGCAACTTGGCCCTCCCATGTATACTGTTCTACGTCTTGAAGGACAACACACACATGACCCTACGTGAACTTATTGGGATCTCCTCGGCGACACTCGGGGTATCGAGCAGCTTTGATGGCCCATTCAGAACCTGGAAGCGTGAGTTGGGTCAAACCTCTCCCTCATAAAAGTTGAAAGAAGCGAGAATAGGAAGGCTGACTGTATCCCCGTCTGGACCATCCTCAGTATGGAAGAACCGACCGTATTACGGACCCCTCAACGACCCCGTTGTGAGTATCACGTCATCTACCTGTTCCAGCTGCGAGACCGCTCGGGTAGTGCAAGCTGATCAAAATGCTTTTTGTGTTATAGCGCTGGCACATGGATTTCACCATGCACCTATACAGCTACGCACTTTTGATCTTTGCCTTGCCTTTGGCGATCGCTTCGGCAGTCAAACCTCCTATGCCGTGAGTTCGACATTCCTTCTCCGCCTTACGAGTATCCCGCTGCCAATCTCCTCGCAGTGAGTGCTCACCGAGCTCACCACATCCTCATTTTTCCAGCGACTTTTTCTGCATGTCAACTCCCATGCTCGTCGGCCCCGTCGGTCTGATTTTCCTCATCTCCCTGTTCCGCCCCAAATGCCCGTTCTGGTGCTCCTCGGACGCTCCAGGAGTTCGGATGAAACCGGCAGTCTTTTACATGTTTGAGGATATTGGAGCGGTCGATTTCAGGCATGGCAAGGAGTTTAGAGAGGCAGTCAACAAGAGGTATGTCTCGGCTGTGGTGCAAGCCTGACGTGGAAGCTGATGTGGCGACCGATATCATTCTATCAGGTACGACGCCTCGCCCCCTTGGCAAGACCTCATGTGGTATCTGACCGCCTGGTGGGCATTTGGGACCGCAATCTACTTCGGGGTCACCGCCGCTATCACATGGACGGTCCGTTTCGGCATCTCATTCGGCCTCATCCTCGGCGTCTTTTTCATCTGGCTCGTCGTCTGGGCCGTCCTGAGCTTGTGGATCGTCAAGTGGGGGTTGAGGCGGGAAGAGGTCTGGTGGAAGCAGCATCAGGCCAAGACGGTCGAGGAGGGCAAGGTGGAGAGGGTGGAAGGTGCGAGCGAGGTCGAGGAAACGACCCCGAGAGAGAGTCAGATGACCGAGAGGACTTAGGGAAGGCCTCAATAGACCGGATTTCCCTTTATCCATGCGTTAAGTCCCGTTCCGAAACAACCTACTGTATCAAACACTTCGTCAGCCTACGGGACCAAATTCTAATTACAACTGTATTTATAAAGTCTATACCATGACTCATAACGATCGATACCCGTGCAGACGGGCCGTCTTGTCAGTGATCATTTTCCAGCATGCTTGCCGTCCGGTGAAATTACCCGGATAGGTTTGACTGAGATATCTCCAAGTTTGAAAGACCTTGCTATGGTAACATGTCGCCTTGTGTTTTGGGATTTTTTTTGGTCGAAAACGGTATCAACCGTCGGATCCGAGACACACAAGTCGCAGCTGGGTTTCTTCGGGATTACAATGCAGAGTTGTGGGAAGAAAGTGAATTTGCCATCAGCAAGAGCAGCGCGGAGCTCCGCGGTGGACATCGTTGGCGATTCCCAAGCAGTAACCTCTCGCAAATATGAACTATTGGGGTATGTCGGGATCATACTGCTGTCTAAGGCGATCAGGCTGGACTGAGGCTGGATTACTCGTCGCGATCAATTTCGCCCATGATCTTCCTCAAGAGCTCGTCAATATCGTCATCCTCCTACCCATCATTGATCTTCGCCGCGGCTTTTTGCCTATCCGACTTGGGCTTGATCTTCTGTCTTTTCTTCGCCCCTTGCGCCAGCTCCCCATCAACCTCATCTTCATCACTCTGATCGTGTTCGCCTCCCTCATCGCGACTGCCCTTGTCATTGATATCATTACGACCGTCGGCTGGACTCGTCTTCCGCCTAACCTTCTTCACATCATTCGGAGTCTGATTTTTCAGGTAACGTCTGTGATTGTGTAGGTGTAGATGCTGGCGCTGATGCAGTCGCGGGGTAGACGGACGAAGATCTTCCGCCTTGCGTTTCAAGATGGACTGCTATCACTCTAGGTGGAGGTCTATCGAAGAATGTCAAATTCTACGCTTGCTTGCTCGGTCACAACGGGTCATACATTCTCGCAAGTTGACGGATTCGAGTACAGAGTGCTCGTCATATCGATGAGATCGAGTCTTAATCAGTTCCCATCCACACCATGCCAATAAGAATTGGTGACAAGCTACAAGCCATCGTGACAACCTCGCTTCTATCGATCATCCTCGATTTCGCCCATGAGATCCTCCAAAAACTCTTCAAATTCAGGATCTTCATCGTCACCATTCCCGTTCGCACCCGCTTGCTTGACAGCAACCTTGTCCTTCTTGGACTTGGACTTTTTTCTCCGCTTCCTCGCTCCTTGGATGACCTCGTCATCATCGTCGTCCGCCTCTGGCTTTGCCTGAGTCTGGCTCTTGGTCTTGACATCGTCATCGGCAACGGGGGCCTGGTTCGACTTTCGTTTCTGTCTCCGGTTCGATTTCGTTGCCTGACCTTGACCCTGCTCCTCCGTCCTGGAGGCGGGCGTGGGAAGATCATCGAACCCTGCCGGACGGATGTACCCGCGCTTGTCCGGTTTCGACATCGAGCTCGGTTTCACATCGACATTTGCGGCTCCATTCTTGGAAGGCTTTTTACCGTTAGGGGTGGAAGGAGGGGGTTTGCCGGGCCTCGAGGACGGGCCCGAGCGGGTATGTGATTGAGATTGAGCTTCTTGAGCGTAAGCGTTGGGTCGATTTGAGCGTGATGAGGGTTCTTCATCGTCCGAGTCGTTTGTCTGCGCAATATTTGAAATAAATGGTCAATACACTTGTCATGCTATGTTATGGTGATGATGGTATGGTCATGTCCGATTGAGAAGGGTGTAGCACGAACTTTTTCCGGTTTGGCGGATTGCCCGAATATCATCCTTCCCTTGATGACCTTGCTGCTCCCTACGCCTTTATCCTCGTCATCATCTACGCTCCCATCTTCCTCGCTATCCAACTGCTTCCTACTGCTCGTCGTAGCCGGCTGACCGCGCTCGAGGAACGGCAGATAAGACGACTCGTAAGACACCCTCCCTCTCGTCTGCGTCGGTCTGCTCGGTCCCGCGCCCGCCTGCAACGCCTTGAGCTTCGAAGCAGGGAGCTGCCATTCAGAATCTTGTTCTGCTACTAGCGTCCTCGACGTGGATGTACCTTTGGAAGCGGGGACGGGGGTTCCGGGAGTCGAGGGCGTCGGGGTGGAAGGGCCGCTCGGAGATGCTTTGAGCGGGGTGCCCCGTTGCATGAACTTGAGGTTCAGGGTGCCTGTCGAGATCGACATGGCGAACAAATGGTCTCGATGACTTGTATACGGCAGGGAATAGAAAGGAGTTGTGGGCATTTGAGTGTAAAGTTGAACCTTGAAAGATGCGATCGACTTTTGATGAGACTTGATGACGACGGTCAAAACGCATAACCCCCCAGTCGATGTTATGCGTTTTCATCGAATCGTAACAGCGACAATCTCGACAACTCTCTTGCTCTTGCTCAAGGTGGTCACATTCCATATTCTAGTTCATGTTCCGGCGTGCGAGATTGAGCTCGCAATCTCTCGCACACAGAGAAAGCTCGACGAGCATCACCAACAACATGCCGTCCAAGAGAACGTTCATGGATGTCGCCATCGGCGCAGCCGCACCTCAGAGAATCATGTTCGAGCTCGACCACGACCGAGTTCCTCGAACCGTAGAAAAGTGGGCAGAATTCAGCTCCCATGTCTCGATTCCGCAAGGCTTGCTAATCCAGGCCGTTGTGATACTTCGCAGCTTCCGAGCGTTGTGTACCGGAGAGTTGGGAACCGCCAAGTCCGCCGACGTACCTATGCATTACAAGGGAACAGTCTTCCATCGCGTCATTGGTACGTCCCGAAGGAAACCGTCACACGATGTACAGCGGACGAGTGCTTACAGTGCCGAGGCTCTTAATGCAGATATGTTCATGCTTCAAGGAGGAGACTTTATAAAAGGAAACGGAACGGGAGGAGAGAGTATCTATGGACCGACCTTCGAGGACGAGGACCTGACTGTGCCGCTCGATGCTGCTGGGTGAGTCGAGTCGAAGAGAGCGTGATCCCACAAGCAAAACAAGATGTCGATGTCTAACCGAAGCGTATTGATAATTCTGTAACGCAGGCTTTTGGTGATGGCGAACAGCCGCAAGGATACCAACTCGAGTCAGTTCTTCATTACGCTAGACGAATGTCCCCATCTGAATGGACAGCATACGTGAGTACCCGGGGGATATTCCTTGCCTGTCTCATCAGATTCAAGCTCCGACTTACATCTCACTCCGTCTATTACAATCATATAGCGTGTTCGGTCGTGTGGTCAAGGGCATGGAAGTAGTCCAACAGATCGCCAAGGTGGAGGTGGATGACAAGGACAAACCGATCGAAGATGTACGAATCGTCAATTGCGGAGAGTTGATCAAGAAAAGTGCTGCTGGGGGAGCCGTTACTGGTGAGTACATGTGATTATCACCCGATGGGCTGTTGCGCTGATACAATTTCTGTGGCTTGACTTTCAGCCAAATCGACCCCGCCTGTCGAGACCCGTTCTCGCTCCCTCAGTCGATCGCGCTCCCCAGCTTCATCTCGCTCCCGCAGTCGATCCCTTTCCAGCTCGTCTTCCCGCTCCCGATCGCCCTCCCCCGACCGAAGACGTCGGAAAAAGTCGAGCAAACGGGATAAGAAGGAGAAGAAGCGCAAGTTGAAGGGTCTGGTTGATGGGTATGGCGCTATAGATGAGAAGAAGGTTAGGGAAGAGACCGAGGAGGAGTTGGATGCTAGGTAGGTCGAATACTGCCATCTGCTCTCTATCCTACACATAAATTTGACGCTCATCAAGTCATACTCGCGCAACCATCGAAACTATCGTTATCCCCGTCATCGTGTCAATACCCGTTGAACAGACTGGAGCGAGAAGAAAACGAAAGACTGGCCGCGGAGAAGAAGGCCAAGCTGGCGGAGATGAAACGACGGTTCGAGCTCGAACGCGCCGAGAAGCAGAGTAAAGAGGCCGAGAAGACCGGTGGGGTCGTCTACAAAGGTCAGTACCGCAATGATATGATGACATCCACTCGGGTACTGATATGGCAACGTCGTATACAGGCCGAGGCTCAATGCGTTACCTAGATCCCGAATCTACTTCGCGCGGTTCGCATTCGTCCACCCGAGCATGGGGCGATGACCGGCCTCGGGAACCTTATCCACAGCGGTCGGGCGGTAGGGGTTTCGGAGGGAGGAGGGAAGAACCTTATTCGCGTGATCGGAACCGCGATCGACGTGGGCGCGATTGGGAAGACCGACCGGACGCCGGTAGCAGAGCCGGTCGAAGATCGTTAAGTCCTGCTAGAGACTCACGCCCAAGCGCAAGTGGCGGAGGGGTGGAAGGCGATTGGAGGGTCGGGAGGGAGATGAAGATTAGGGGCCGTGGTGATGATGATGATCGGGTGCGGGACGGGTCGAAGCTGAGCGGGTTTGAGCGGGCTACAGAAGAGGTTACCGGAAGGAGAGGGGAAGACCGGGAGACGAGCGAGCCGCAGGAAAGGGAACCTTCGAGGCCATCTCTGGTCGAGGTAGATGCAGAACGGGAGGACAGGGAGATGGGAATCCGCAGGGGCGAGAGGAGAGGAAGCGAAGAGAGCATGGAAATGGACATGGATGACTAGCCTGTGCCGAAAGGTGGCTATCGCCATGGTGACCTTGTAATCTACCCGCCCACGTCTACACAAGATGATTTCAACCTTGTCAGAACGATAACGTGGAATCCTTTGCTCGTCATGCATCGCGCCGGACGAAGCTTTGTCCCTGTGATCCTGCTGCGATTGGGCCAATCTATCACTGACGGCTTCGGGATGAGGTGGGTATTCTTGAGGGCTCCCATTTACGGCCTTGACTTTAGATAAGCTTCCATGGTGGCATCACCACAAGCCACAAGGGCGCTTCCTGCAGCTGGTCCGCAACGGTATCCAGCTTGTTCTCTATGAACGCGCGTCTGTTCGAGTCCTTTTTATTTTGTTTCAAAAGGCACGATGCTCTCTCATCCTATTGTCAGTCCGAATAGAGAACATTATGCAGATATTATATGATGCGTGTTGCAGGAACGCAAGTCATCGGAATGCCACCTCTTTGGGCAATCGGAAGGTGATACAATACATGTCCTTGTTCGGTGCCACCTTTCGTACGTAATGCAACTTGAAACCCTCACTCTGCGGTGTGATCTCATATCGTAGCGTCTCGCTCGCTCTCTGCGTCGCCGGCTCAGTTCGTTAGTATCAGATTCAGGTAACATCACGCTTCACAGTCCAGACTCGCCTTGCAGATATCGTTGGTAGCTGGCTCTCCTTCGGCCTGTTTTGAGAAACAATGCACGTGAATATAAGGCATTTCGATGGCTTCGATGCCAGGGAAATCGGGTTCCGCCAAGAGGGGCTTGTAACACCCGTTATATGCATCGAGGAACTCCAGAGCCGATCCCGGAAGGTTCATGACGAAATGACTTATTGTCCGGGCCGTGGGTTCCGAGGCTGGAGTTTCACCCTCTGGGATTGGCTCGCTTGAAGAAGCGATCATGCTAGACACCGAGCTCTCCCCTACTTTGAGCGATTCGAATTGCTCCGTAACGTCGGGTACGACCCCGCTCTCTTTGGCCCGTTTTGCGGCTTCCCTTTTCCGTCTGGCCTCCTTTTCCTGTTGTCGAAGCGATGGTCTGGGTGGAGGTAGAGGGTCGAACGGTTTCGTCCAAATTTGTAGTGGTGCCGACTGGATGAATTCTCGTCCGTCGAGCGTGCTGACGCGGAGCGCCTCTTGTACCTAGAAGAAGCACGCGTAGATATCAGCCGATGTCAGCCCATTGTGCTGACCACACACACATACCCTGTTATCCACCCTGTTCTTCTCCATCCACCTCGTACTCTCCGGATTCAGATCGTTCCCCAACACCAGACACCTCTTCTTAGCCGCCGGTACCGCAAACGGCCCCACCCCAGCCATGACGTCTGCGACCACTTGTCCCGGTTCGAACTGGTCCACCAGCCGCTCGTGTTCGTGCCCCAATCGCGAGTTCCAGTAGACTTTGGAAAAGTCGAAAGTGAATTTACAGTCCGATTCTCGCTGTGTTCGGCATGATATCCAGGTTCGGGGGTTAGCATGCGATTTTTGGTGCGGGTGGAAAGGGACGAGTGAGGAGGGTACTTGCCATTTCGGCGATGAAATCGTTGTCCCCGGCCAAGACCTCCATCTTGAAGACCCTAAACTCCGAATCGATCGAGTCGAGCTTGTTCACTACGGTCCTCAGTCCCGGGTTTTTCTGGGAAGACAGCTCTATCAGCAATGGCCGATTGCGGTCGGAGGAGTTGACGTTGAGCTTACATCGAGCATGACTTGGCCGATGACGTATCGGTATGGCAAATATTCATCCCTCAGGTTCATATGAGCTGAAAAATCCAAGCAACCATTCGCCGCGGAAAAATGATGAGCTACTTTGAAAGACACTCTACGGCATCTCAGCTTCCCGGGATCTCACCGATATGTCCCGTCTGCGTATAACTCGTCGGCGATTCCTCCATCAACTCCTCAGGCAGGACCGCATCCAGTATCTCTCCAGCGTTCCAATGATCATAGTCGAGCGTGGCAGAGTATTTCTGGTAGCCGTGAGAGAAGGGCGTGATGAACGTCTTGAACGGGTCAGGAAGCTGAGCTGATTTGCGAGCAGGTAGGATCAGACTCTTCAGCTACTAGCTTCTTTAGCAGATAACGAGGTGGAGTCAGGTAAACTTACTTTCTTCTTCATAACGCAAGAGCACGAGCCGGAGATCGGACGATTCGGGGTCGGGTTCGACCGACCGCAGTCTTGGGATGCTAAGGATATGCCTGGCTCATGCGCATCGCGAGGAGAGTACTCAGCCTACAACCTTCTGCCTTTGTAGGCGCAGCGATGGACTCACGGCTGCATTTCCTTGGCCTTTGTCACTTTTCCAACATCCTGATTCTTGACTTTTACGCTCAACCTGGAGAATTGGGTGACGAACGCTCCCCGGTCAAGCTGGATCATCCCTCGATGGATGGGAGCTGGGATCTGTTCGATGTTCCTGAGAGACATGATGGGCGAGCTCGGTAGATCTGTCTTGTTGATTCGTTTCAGATACCTTGCGGCTGCTCGTAGCATTCGGTAAGTTCGTTCACCGTGAATGGACGGCTGCGAAGGTGCATTCTTCTAGCTACGGGACGCATGAGGTTGAATATGAGGGAGGAGTCCTGGAGAGTACAGTAGATGGTGAACGGACCATGCCGACCTCACGGACATCAGGGGGAAGAGGAATGTCCATGAGATCCCTTTTACTTCCGAGAGCCCCCTCTTCCCACATCAGCTTCCGATCCTTTGTGCCGAGAGAGATCACGTCACGCGGTCCTCCCATCCTCATATCGTCCGAGGTTGGTCAAAGTTCGACCCTTACACCCTCGCACCCTCACAACTCGCAACTCGATACCTGGAAAGCCATAAAGCTACAAGCTACAAGCTACAAGACACGTCCGCATCAGAGCCACAATGTCCGGTCCTATCAAATGTTCTATCCTCGGAGCTGGTGAGCACCCATCTGACCTCTGCAACTCACCGGTCTGTCACGCTCAAGCCTCGCTTTGTATTGCCAACACTCTTCTCCCCTCTGCAGGTCTCTCCCTTCAAGCATTCCATTACCCATTCATCGCCACCTACCCGGACCTATTCACCCTTCACTCGGTCCTGGAACGATCGGCTACCGCCTCCAAATCCTCTGCCAGGGATTTTACCGGGCTCGAAGGGTTGAAGGTCGTCAATACCTTGGAAGAGGTCACGGGGGATGACGAGGTCGAGTTGGTCGTCATCTCGACACCGAACTTGAGTCATTTCGAGTATGCTAAAAAGTGTTTGAGCGCCGGGAAGCACGGTCAGTCTCATTCGTCATCGTCCTTGTCGTACACTTGACGTAGTAGTCCTCATGCTCGTTTTTTACCTTGCCATCCGTTTTCCGCTTCCCATATCACTACCATCACTACCAACACCACTTCTACTCCGACTTATACCACCCTCACAGTCCTCATCGAAAAGCCTCTCACCCCGACCTACGCCGAGGCCATCGAGCTCATCGACCTGGCCAAGGAGAAGAATCTCATCCTGGCCCCCTTCCAGAACAGACGATGGGACGCCGATTTCTTGGCCGTCAAGGGGTTGTTGAAGGAGGAGAAGGTGCGTTCAGACGATTTCACTCGCGCCTCACCAAAGCGCCGAGGCTAATTCCACTATACCGCTTGGGGGTTTGGGTTTGGTAGCTCGGACAACTCCTCGAGTTCGTCTCGCGATTCGACAGGTTCCGACCCCAGGCAGTACCGAACACTTGGAAGGAAGCTCCCGGTCAGCTGAACGATGCGATCTACAACCTCGGGAGTCATCTGATCGACCAGGCGAGTTTCGAGCATGGATAATGGAAAGCTCCATAGCGATACTGGGGATGCTGATGCAGTGAAGATGACCCCTTTTTCCTTTTAACGAAATCAGGCTCTGGTGTTGTTCGGAAAGCCGGAAAAGGTTGGGGGATGGTGTTACAACTTGCGAGCGCCCGAAGGACTCGATGATTCGGTAAGTGCCGTTACAACCGTTCCCAAACACTGAGACATCGCCTTACTCCCTCTCTTCATATCTCGCAGTTCCTCTTGCACCTGTACTACCCCCGCTCTCACCCTCTCTCCAAGCCCTACCCCTTGCTCGTCACCCTTCAAGCGAGCATCATCAACCCTGGTTCCAAACAGCTGCGATACCAGATCAAGGGTAACAAGGGTCTATACACCAAGTACGGACTCGATGTCCAGGAGGCCACTCTGAGAAAGGTCGACTGGAACACTGGATTGCCTGAGGATGTGACGCCCGTGGGCAAGGACGGATGGGGTGTCGAGGCGGATGGAGCCGAGGGGGAGCTCGAACTCGTCCAAGAGGATGGGAGCTGGGAGACCGTCAAGTGAGCCCAATACGTTTTTCGCAGGGTTCTTTTATCCGCTTGTGAATCGTCCGGCTAAATTGACCCGTTTTCACCCATTACAGGCACGTCTCCCCTGCAGGTGAATACCAGACCCTCTACAAGTCATTGCACGATGCCATCCGATCGGAGAAGGGTCGAGAGGCCTTGTTGGTCAAGCCTGAAGAGGCTGCTCTCGTGATCAAGATCATCGAGCTCGGGATGCGGGCTAGCAAAGAGGGCAAGGTTCTCAGCTTTGACGAGTAGAGGGCAGGCTTGGGTAGTCCGGTCGATGTCGCGTCGATAAGGGAAAGGAGTGAAGCTCAAACGCGGCGTCGACAGGGACATGTCAAGTGTAACCCCAAGGTCGTCGGCAGCTCGCGAGCGGTCCATACCGAGGAAAGACCCGACGAAACTGTCCTTGACCGGGACCAGGAGTGGCTCTAGATAGCAGTCCGATCTGTCAGCTTTTCGAGGTGTATGACCAAAATGAATCAGATCCGGGATTGATTGGCGTGGTATGAGTGGTTGAAGAAATCAAGGTACAGGTGGATCTTTCCTCCTGCCATTAATGTTCGATTCCTGAGGGAGAAACAAATGTTGCGTGTCGCATGGTCGCACGTTGCAAACGGATAGCAATAGATGGATCGTGGGATCATGGGATCAAACTTGATCATATAGCGAAGCAACAGCGTTTCGCCTCGATTCGCGTACACCGGAAATGATACGGGGCTGGCATGTTCTTTCTGCGCTTTCTGCTTCTGTTTCGTTCCTTGTCGTTCCGCGCGGGCGATCACGGATCACGGATCTCCTTCAGGTGGATCAAAGGATCAACCAAAGGGCTTGCAGGTACCTCCACCTCGTGATCGAGACGCTTGTGGTGAACACGCCGTACCTGCCACATGATATGCAAGACAACTAGTGCGATGTGGGAGGAGTAAAGTTGTTAAAGTTGTAAGCACGCAAGCCCATTGCTATATTGCCATCTCGCCATCGCACATGATCGACAGGTTGATGACTCGCGAGGTCATCAGCAGGACAATAGGCCCCGGTGGATCTTTCGCTTCGCTTCCGCTCTTCCTTTGGTGGATCGACATCAGAGGCCCAAAGGAGGGTATCAGCGTCTTACCGTGGACTTGCACCGTCCGCCCTTTTTCTTCCACTCATTTGAGCCTCGGATCGTTGCCCGCTGGCCGGTGGTCGCTGGAACCCCCTTTCGGTTTTTCTCGTCTGGAATCGATTCCCACGGCATCGCTGTGTTTGTTCACCTCTGCGCGCCCGTGCTGGAGGTCTCGGAGCCGATTTCTCGGGCATAGGATAGTGCGCAGACGCCCGAGATTTCGACGGACATTCGATCGTCACGGTTCCGCGACCTGTAGACTGAGAACGGCGGCAGACGACCGATCAACATGAAAGCAAAGTAGCAAGTGGTTAGTAGCCAAGGGGTGAATGGGGTAGTAGCTCTAGATAGCTTCAGCTTGTGGCTAAGCGCTCGGCGGACTTCGGCGCCAAACGCCGTACCCATCCAGCCCATCCCCCTCGAACGAGCTCGCGGCAACCTGGTAGCTGGCAGCCTGATTGAGCTCGGGAATGATGTCGCAGGACGATCCGGGGGGGCAGGTCGTCCAAAATCATAGTGCATGGCCATCCCACCTTCTCCATTCGCCTCTATCCGGTTTTCTTGGTTCTCCCTCAGACGTACAGATACCCCTCGTGCCGCCCACCTCTGAGGGCTGACCGGTCGACAAAACGCGGACAATCGCCATCTCCGGACTTTTTTTCCTCCCTCGACTAGCTCGATCCCACCACGTCCCACAAGGAGGGCCTGAACGGGAGTAGAGACCAGAAACGTCGTCGTCAAAGGGTCTGCGTGGCTTTACGGATCAAGTCATATCGACAGAGTTTTCAGGAATCTCCTCCACTAGCCACTAGGCTCGTCGTCAAGACCGATCGCCAACTTCGGTCATCGTCGCGGACGACTCTTAGCGGGTCAGTAACCCAGGTGACAAACCTGGAGGGGTCGATCTTCCGACCAATATAACGAGTGAAAGGAGACATATCACATTCAGCGACGACGGCGGTTCTCCTTTCCCGCCAAAAGACCAAAGAAAAAAAGGCAGCTCACGCCACCCGTCATCGGCTGCGGGCAACGACCTAGACGGACGATCGATCTGGGATCTCTCGAGAGTAGCGGGGTAGAAATCTTTCGTTCGTCCATTCGTGTCGTCTCTTACATTGCTCCACGTCAATCTCGCAGACTGATCGGTCTTCGCTCTGTCTTATCAATAGTCCTTTAGGTCCTCACATTCCTCTAGCGATTTCCTGTTAACTATCGACCGTAGAAACCCAGACCACACATCGAAGACATCATCGTGACGCGAGAGACGACCCGACCCGAGAAGCTCGACGCGGTCGAGAATTCAGGCTAAGACGACAGAGAAGAAAGGTGGAGAGGATCTGAGAGGTCTCGGGTCCGTTTGAGAAGCCCACTGGGGAGGATCGAGATCATGCAGGGCCAGGGTGGCGGGTACGAGGGGTCGAGATCCCGGGGTCGACCGAGTTCCTCTCAGCAAGGTCTCAGTCAGAGCCAAGCGCCAGGTCAAGGATTCCTTCCAGAGAGACCTCTAAGACCCCTACCCCATATTGCCCACGACCCCAATAGGGTCGGAACTCAGCTATTACCACCGGCCTCCCAAACAACATCCTTCATACCACCACTACCTCAAAATCCTACGGGACAGCCTTCATATCGCTCGCTTCCGCCTCCGCCTATCCAAGTGGCTTCGCATACTATGCCCTCAACGAACGACATGTACGGAGGTCCAGGGGCCATATTTCCACCAGGAACGATGTCGACGGTCCCGTCCACCCTGTGGGGCAACGACGACGTTTGGACCGGTCAGATGCACGTTCCGACCACCAACTTTCGAGGATCCATTCCGCAAGACTCGTCCGTGGGCGTTCCACTCTTATCGCCACCGGTGATGCCTTTACCGTCGTATCATCTCGCCTCGTTGCAGTCTCCTACAGATACAGTCATGCCCATTGTCTCAAACGCCTTGCTGCCGGGTCAGACGCCAAGCTCGGCTCACAGCTCGAACGGAATGTTTCGCCATACGGTGGACTACGGCGACAGGCTGGATGGCGCGCCAGCGTATTTCTCGCCGATCCAGCGGATACCGGAAGCTGGGCCCAGTTCCGCTCGAACCTCGACGTCCATGATGATGAACCGGTACGGGCAGCGGTTGAGTGATGGTAGCTTGAACGAGACAGGTCAGGAACAGGGAGAATTCGGCGAGACGGCATCGAATTGGCTGGAGGGCGATGATGGGCGCGATGGCGAGGAGATGCTGGTAGCGAATGATGACGAGCTAGAAGACGACGAAGATGATGGCGAGTTGGACGACAGACCGCGGAAGAAACAACGCAATTCCTTGCGGCGAGGCACCGCTTGCGTCCGTTGCCGGTCGAAAAAGTTGAAGTGTACGGGTGAACGACCGGTATGCTCCGTGTGCCAGTACAGCAGAAAACCGGTCGAATGCGTGTATCAACCGATGGCGAAGCGGAAACTCAAGACCCATCGGCTCCGGTCGAGGCTGCAGGAACTGGAGGACCAGATTCGAGAAAAAGAGACGCAGCTCAACAAGCTCGATGATCCGGGTCCGGATACGCCCATGTCGTCCCGGTCCAAGCTCGAGACCATATCAGAGGAACCAGAGGCCACGGCTTTCAGGGCGGTTCTTCGAGATGGGAAAATCAGGCTGTCGGACCCGCTGGTATCGAGGGAGTCCACCTTAGGCTCAGGATTGAACACAGTATCCAACGTCTCGAACATGTTGCAGATGCAGCCCCCTTCTTTGGGCTCCGGAGCAGTGCCGAGCGGCCTTGCGCTTGATACCGGAGAATCTGCCAAATCCGATTACGGTCGCGGCGTAGGTGAGACGTCGAGTCGGACCGATAATTGGCTTTCTGCTCCGCGGCCGGAAGGATCAACGTTCCAACAAGCTGACCCAGGGAATATAGGCAGCAACCTGACCATGAACCGCCTGTCCGCCAGTAATCAGATTCACGGCCAAGGTTTGAGTTTCGGCCCAGGAACTGTGACGGTGACGCCGAGTAGCCCGGTTGAGTACGCGTTGTGAGTAAAATCTAGAGAGCCATCCATCCTTTTCGACCAGCGCTGTTGACGTCATGTTCGCGGGCATATGATCCAGGATATATGCTGTCCTGCCGTACAGTTTGTACTTTGGCTTACGGGTGCATCCGGCTCGCTTTCTGGACTCCATACTACCCGTATCTACACGGCGTCCTCATCCCGCTTTACTCTACGCGCTCTTCACCGCTAGCATCTACGTCCTCGTCAACAAGTTGCCACATCCGCCGGAAGCGATGTCGCTACCTTCGCGCTTTCCTAGACCGGAAGATTCGATATATCCCATGCTGGTGGACCTCGAAAGCTCATTCTACAGCCGAGCGAAAACGGAGCTGGACCTCGGTATCCAGGCCGGCGAACAGATGGATGAAGTCACCAAGGCCAGTACGGGTCTTGCAAAGTACCTCTTGTTAACAGGAAGAGTACTCGAAGCTCTGATGCTTCCGTTCAGTCGCCTAGCTGTAGCGTGCGGGCTTCACCGGATTGATCTTTCGCAGCCTGCCAAGGCGGGGCAGGCGACCGCTCAACCTCCTCCAGAGAAGTCGTCCGGAAGAGGGCCAACGATGATGCCTCCTCCCAACGCGACTTCTATGGACCAGCCTCAGGTCACCGCAGCGGCCCATGACCGTGCCAAACTCGTAGTAATACCCCCTGCGCAGGACTCCGTATCCCTCTGGGAGAGAATAGAGACATTCTGGGCCATGAAAGAGCTGGATTGGGGCATGAGCTTGTTATTTGGTTGGTCTTGTGGCTTGGCGGATACGGAGATCCAGACCGCCTGGCCAAAACGGTTCGAGGATTTCGCTTTAGTGAGTTCCGTGCATCCCAGGTCCTATAAGTTTTGGCTTGTGGCTATGTCTATTCCGGCGGCTAAGTTCAAGTGTTCCTGCACAGGACGAGACCGGTCGCCACGATCCTAAGGGGGTGTGGGATCTCATGAACTCAAAAACTCAAGCGACGCGGGAGTCAGTGGATCCCCGCATCCTGGCGTTACAGTCTCTCAGTTTAGTGAGCAGTGCAAACAGGTCAGTGTCGAGGTATACTTGCCAGCGCCCATCGTCGTCCCGAATCACCGCTCTAATCATCCGCCACACTCACTACGCCCTCTTTAGGTTGTTCGATCTGCCTACACCTTTATCGACGATCAAGCAGTCTAAAGAACCGCAGCCGAGGCATCCCTATACGGCCGGCAGCTTGAAAAGGCTTCAAGGGCAATTGGAAGCGTTCCGTGCATGTCTGCCTGATATGAACAGGCTTCCGGAGACCATCTCGTCAGACCCTTGGTGGGTCTTCACCCGGGCAAACGTTGCCGCAGCGGATGTGCTGTTCTATGCCGAGTCAGCCGTTCACGAAACGGCCATGTACGAGTTCGCCGTGATCGCAGCGAGGAGGATGGTCGAACTCTTGCGCGGGATCCCGTTAGACCTCTATGCGCATCTAAGTGGGTCCCCCTTGACACGCCATTTTTTAAGATCCGAGCTCATTCTGACTGTTTCCCTTCGCCGCATCATCGCTTGATCTTGGTCTCGATCGTTCTTCGGTCGGTCCGTTCGTCCCACTTCGGCGATCGTTTTCTTCCGCACATTTGGGACCCTCTCTTCTCGTTCTCACTTGTATTCCAAAGACTGCTTCGTCTTCGTCGATGTGTCCCTCGTCGCTCGTTTTCTCTACCGCGAAGCCAGACGTCTGAGAGAGACGGGCACGAACGCCCAAACATGGCAGGCCACCTTGTCGGACGCCGACTTGTTGCTGAACGCACTTGAAGACAAGGCGGGAAAGTGGCATCCTTTTGGATTGTATCTGGCGGAAGACGTCCGGCGAGTCAAGCAGGGACAACGTGAGCGTCCGGAGTTGTATGAGAGGGCTCTATAGGTCAGGAGGGGCGATGCGAGGCCATTGAGATGATGATTAACGATATGCAACAAGTCTGTTAGTGATCCTTCCTGTTTTACGCCTCCTTTGCCAAGCAACGTTGATGATGGGCAGGGTCTCGAGTTTCGTTTGTCTAGGTGTTTACCATGTCGCACGCCTAAGGTAACCAAACCGCGGCAGGCTTGTCTATCGTCTAGATTGATCTGGTAATTTCAAGTCGATTTGGAGCGACTTCATAGGATGTACCGGCAACGAAAGCTGCTACTCTGCCGGCCAGGAGTCCCGCAAGCAGCCTCCTTGAAACGCAGGGCGCCATCTCTATTATGGTTCGGTTCAATGATCTCTATTTCGAGCCCTGAGTCTGTCGCATGTGAAGGGATCGTTCTCGCTACATGCTTGAACATGATTGACCCCTTGTTGGAGGAAGTGGCGGGCGGAAGGGTAAGTATTCGGTCGCGCAGTCGAGTCAACAAGTATGGGGGAGCAGGCGATGAATTCGATGAATGGACTGGAAGCTGGATGTATCCCAGCGCTCATGCGTCTGCAAGAAACCTGTGGCGTGGGATCGACAGCTCGGTGGTCTTTGAAGATTGTCGACCTTGCGATCTCATCGTGGGCGCGGGCGGGACAGCCATCGGATGTTCGGTGGTGCGTCACTTCTCGCTAAGAGCTAAAAGGAAACGTAACCTTGCCGAGCTGTAATCTCCCGCTCGAGTGCTTCGCAGTAGCCATTCAGGTGTACTCATCCATCGAAGGTAGACATGTCAGCGTGTAGTAATAGTTGTAATAGCTTACCAAAGTACCAAAATGCGAGAGTTGATCATAGAGTAGTAGCATCGTCTCGCCCCTTATCGGGCTGCGAATGCCAGCTTTACCGGATGGCAGCCACCGACTTATCCTCGGCTCGACCTCCGCGAGTAGTCGTCACCGCCACAGCAGTTCTCAGCTTGGAGGCCAGAGCTCGGAGGTCGGAGGCTGGACGCTAGAAAAGATTGTGCGCGATAATGGCAGTGCAGAAACAGTTCACAACCTTTCACGAGCCACGAGCTACACGCTACGAGCGCTGGCGTTCCCCACCCGACAACTAAGGGTGCGTTCGCGAGTTTTCTCAGCCAGCGGAGAAATGGTGGCTGGCACGCAGTGGCTGTAATTTGTTAGCGAACGGTGCCTAATTACATTTTCAGCGTTCTCACCCCGTTCGCGAGTTTTTCTTAGACTGGTCACGTGACACCAGTATTTGCCTCCGAGACGCGCGTCGGAAGCATATCCATAGGTCGTTTATCGACTTCGAACATCGACGTAGGAATCGACTTACAGCGTGTTTATGCGATGGAAGGTAATATCGTCAGATCGCTATCAAACTAGAACATAACGATAGGTCTTTGTTTGAAAAACCGATCCGTACAAGTCCCGCAATTATTGGATCAGTACATCAAAAGTTACAGCCGTATTCCGTTTACGTCGACATGGACATCCCTCCTTCTCCTGCCTTTGACGATATCGACTTCGACGCATCTACCGATAACGACTCGGTCGATTCTGCTGACGAAGGTCTTGCCGGATACCTCGAGGAGAGAACACTTCGCCAACGTCAGATTGCCGCCGCCATCACCATTGTAGCGGAACATATCGTCGGCGACAACTTCCGCTCGAGGCAACCACCTCGAGAATCGACCTCCATCCTTATCGATCATAGTAGGGCGATAACGGTCGTCGACGCATGGGCTACAGGCTCAGTAATAGCCTGCTGGGACTCCATAGGCATGTTCCCACCCGCGTTTCACCTTCTGTGTACGGAATTAGAGGACAGGGACCTCGTTACCGCGACTCTCGAAATCCCCGTTCGAGTAAAGGTGGGTGTTACTCTATGGCTCCTACGTAAGTCGGCGTCGAACAGAACGACGAGGGAGGTGTGGCAGTTGGCCCAGGCTACTGTTAGCAAGTAAGCAGGGGGTTCTAGGGTACCCTGCCGTCGCCATGCCGTCGCTGACTCCCGTTTTGACCTCTCGATCGACGTTCTAGATGTTTTCATGAAGTTATCGACGCGCTGTTTTCACCCGACTTCTACGGTCGCTACGTTCGTCTCGCAACTCCCGCCAACGCACCTCTAGATCACCCACTCTACGAGAATCCTAAGTACGAACGGCTGCTGCGTAATTGCCTCGGTGCGATCGACGGAACGATGGTAGCGGCCTATGTTCCCGCGTCTGAACATAAGCGATTTCGAACGCGAAAACAGCAGCTATCGTGGAACGTTCTCGCCGCTGTCGACTTCGAGGGGTTCTTTACATACGTACTAGCCGGTTGGGAAGGTCCAGCACATGACGCCAAGGTACTAGCGTCGGCGTATAACGAGGGATTCAACGTACCGAGGGGGTATTTCTATCTCGCCGACGCAGGTTACCCCTCGACGTCAAATACGCTCGTTCCGTTCCGTTCCACTCGGTATCACCTGCGTGAATGGGCTCAGGCATCGAATGCGTGAGTCTCTCTAGCAAAACATGCCCCAGAACACCGTTGACGCAGCAGCAAAATGACATCTACGGGAATAGCACGAATCGACCTACAAATCCCGCGGAATTGTTTAATTTACGCCATTCATCGTGTCGAAACGTTATAGAACGATCGTTCGGCGTTCTGAAGGCTAGATATCCGGTACGCAACTGCACAACATCCTCACGAACACAGCTGACCTATTCTTATACCGCTATTACACCACCACGTTTCAGATTCTCGCCCGTGGCTGTCGATACGACGTCGACACCCAAATCCGCGTGATCTACTGCTGTTTCGCCCTGAACAACTTCATACTGATGTACGGGAAGGAAGAAGACGGTATAGAGGTCGCTGACGATGACGTAGAGGGCCCTGACGACGAGGATATCGAGATGGTGAGGGAGTACGAGGCCGACGATCGAGGTAAACGGGAGATGGAGCGAAAACGCGACCGGATTGCGGAGAGGTTGTGGAACGACTATAGCGAGGTAGCGACACAGCGTTCGAGGCGTTAGCTACTAGTAATTTGTATGGGGAAGATGCCATCTCATTTATGTGCCATCTGATCACCAAACCAGAGCGAAATCACCACCAACGGGGGACTTACGATTTACTACGTCGACGTCGACTTCGACGCCGTTTACTCGCCGTACCGTTCGAGGAAACGTCTACGCTTGGCAGACCGCATCTCTTCCTCCTCTTCCCTGTTCTTTTCCTTCCTTAACAGGTATTCTAGCCTGTCTTGACGGAGTTCGAGAGGTAGGGCAAGGAACGTTTGCGGTTGAAGCGGATTATCGGCGAAAAAATTGATCAGACGCTTATAGTCGTCTTGAGACCAGCCAGCGTCGTCGGAGATCGTTTTGACGACCCTATAGGCCTCGTCAGTCTTTGGCTCGATGGCAGAGGCCGCTGAGGTGAGCGTAGCGAGCTGTCGTTCGATAGTAGCGTCTCGCTCGACTTGACGCTGAACGGAGGAGGTCGATTTAGACGTTCGACGTTGACGACGCTCGGCTGAAGACGGTGGCTCAGTCGTTCTTTGCAGCAGTGGAAAAAGGAGCCATCAGGAACCTTCTCCCAGGTCTACAACGTTGTAGAGTTGTAGACTCACCCTCGATCGCTATCGTCGTCCTCCTCACCACTTCGACGTCGTTTTCGTTCCCTCTCTCCCTCGCTTTCGTTCCGCTCGCGGTCGGGCCTTTGAGGGGTGATAACATGTCGTCCGTCGGGGGTAGCGCCATGGTAGAGGGCGTGAAATGCATCGTAGTGCACCCAGGATCTATTTCTCCAAGTAAGTAACTTACGGTTGGCTGCTGACTGAGATACAGGTCGATATAGAAACAGACAAAGGCAGACATGAAGTACAGGTAAAGGAGGTCGCGCGTTTACGTAAGCGCGACTTGAGCATATTCGAACGTCGACGTAGAACAATACGTCGTCGACGACGAACTTCAAATCGACACTACTCACCTCGTTTCGCTTCAAACCCTCCCAGAACTCGTCGCTAGCCACTACACGTTGACGTAGTTCGTCCCAGCCTATCCCCGATAAATTCCGGAGGTCTCGGAGGGGTATATAGCGGTCAGACTTCAACTGTAAGTGATTTGGGTGAATTTGATGAAGATTTGACGCTGACGATTCGTTTGTCCGTAACTTACGTACGCTAGCCGACTCTGAACCATCTTATTGTCTACCGGACGGAGGACTGGCTGATCGTTGATAGCGTCACAGACCTCGGCAAATACCGCAGCCTTGAACGAATTATCGGACTTACGCCCTCGAGCAGCGTTCTCCGTCAAAACACGTATCATCACGCCGTCGAGGTGGTCGTCCCAGCGAAACATAGGAGGAGGAGGTGTGGTAGCGGCAGGGGTGGTAGAGGAGAGTCCTCGGGCCAACGTAGTCGACGTAGTAGCGACTGACGCCATCGAATACTCCCTTATCGACCTCTGGCTCGAGAACATCGACGAAACGGACGATTCTCGCTCCGTAAACGGCGTCGACGTCGGCAAACCTTGTGATACCGACCCAGCCCTTCCCCAGTGGTTGCCGTAGGCTGCGTAGGCCCCCTCAACTGAACCGCTAACGAAGGGGGAGCCGGTAGGGGGGTGTTGCGAGGGAAATCGACCGAACGACCCTATTACTTCACCGCGGTTCGTCGAATCGAACGACGGCATCGCTGGAACTCGAAAACCGCCAGGCCCCAACGGCTGGGAGTGATCTGGCTGGGAACTACTAGCGATTGACTCCTGGGAGTAGGGGCGAGAGGGTTGTCTAGACATTATTGATGGAACACGGTGAAAAACGGGAAAAAAACGGCTTGACTTCGAAGTTTCGTCAAGGTGCGTTCTTCCCAACTTTGCTAGCGATCCCCATACAACTTTTGGAATCCCAACCCTTCATTAAACTCGACGCGTTTGGTCGCGTTTCTCAGCTGCCTCAGCCCGATTTCGAGCTGAGAATGACGAGCTGACCCGTCGGCCAATTCCTCTTGTTCACACGCTAGTAAACGCCATACAACGTGTCAAGTAATCCCGGCAGCGTGTTTTTTCACCGATTTTACGTCAATTCTCTGAAAAGTCAGCTCGACGCGTACTCGCGAACGCACCCTAATAACGATCCCCTTCTCCCGCCTTTGACGAGCAAGCGCAACTCCCGCCTCCCGAACGAACCGACCGCGGCCGAAACTTGCCGAGGCGAGACAAAAAAGGAAGAAAAGAAAGGATTCCAGCGATCATCGCACTCACGACCCACCAGCCGGTAGTTGACGGGCCATGACGGAAGCACTTGAAGCTCGCGCTGAAGGAACGCCGTGGCTTGCTTGAGTGCCGTAAGCCATTCAGACACACACTGACACTACACCTGTCAGAACGCATAAACCGATCGAGCAGGATGCTCGGATGCAGATATGCGTTTCGGTCATGTGTTCAATCTCGACGAGCGAGAATTCATTCATGCACGATGACCGACCATACGCACTCGATATGAGATCGGTCCGCTTCACCATTCCTTAACGTCGAATCGATGCAATTTCCGCCTGCATAAACATTCGCTGAATTAGCAAGATAGATGCGATGAGACGACCCGCTCCTGACAGTAGGCCCTTTGTCGAAGTGATCGACGGACTCTTGAGCACTCGGCCCGAGCACGACAAGTTTTCGTCAAACCAGCTCGACACGCTAGCAAAGAGCATTAAACGTCAGGCCACCGAGCAGGTCAAGAATCCAGGTGAAAATCCTCAAGGAACGCTCGTCTTTGATCCGGAAAGGGTGCAAATCCTGGCAGATGGTGTCTATACCGCTTACAACTCGGCCGACAGGCAGACTGTCACGAAAGCTGGAGAAGTCGTTCAAGCGATCGCAGCGTTCTGTCGGGCTATCGACACAGACTCGGCAGGTCGAAGTCAGAGCAATCTTCTGGCCGAATCTTTCCTCGAGAAAGCCGTCGAGCGGGATAGTTTCGACAAGCATGACTTGCACGTGTTGAACTACCTCTTGCCGTTTGCGAGAAGCCAGACATGGCCGGCCGACCTGATGGAAAAGATGTTCGTCGAGACGTGGTCCAATGACAGTCGATTCGTCGCGGGAAGGGTGCTCGTCAGCATGTTTGCCGACCAGGCATACCTCTTGAGGGTTCAAGAGGGTAAACGGGGCTCGAGCTTGGACTCGGCACATGCGAAGCGGGAAGAGATCGTAGCGGACATCCTCCTCGAAAAGGTTGCCAACACGGATCACAACATCTCCCTTAAACCAATATCTCAATTCATCTTCCCGGCATTGTTTGACAGTCAACCTGACCTGGTCAGCATTCTCCTCGATCGGACCTCCCAAGAGCTCTCCAAACCTACTATCCTTACACCCTCAGCAGCCATTCATATGTGGATCAAGATCGCAGCGACGGCACGGACCTCGTCCCTCATTCCCATCCAAGATCTGGACGAGAAAAAACTACGCATGTCTATGCATCACGCGATCGATGATGTCAGGTTGGCTTGTTGGACAACGTTGACAGCTAGCAAGGCCGCTTCGGATAGGGTCGAGATTGAATGTCTCGATAGGGTGAAAGAGTGGTTCGAGAGCAATATGCGGGTACAGAATGCCGAGTGAGTAGAGTGGCTTGATGCCATCCCGAGGTTGCTGATCAACTCTGATGCTGGGTTTGGGTAGCTTCCGAGGCACCTTCGGCGCAGCGTTCAGAAAATTTGTCGAACGACTGAGATTGTCCGCCTCGGCCGCGCAGAAACAGATCGACAAGCCTTTACCCAAGAACCGTCAAGGCAAAGCCGAAGAAGAACGCGCTTGGCAAGACGAACAACAGGCATCGAGGACCTACATAGCGGCGGTCCTAGAATTCTTGCAGCACATTTTGGACCAGGTCGTCACTCCGGCTCTGGAGTTCCCATCATCTACGGCTCATGCCAGGGTGATCACCGCTCTGGATATGATCCAGTCTTTAGCTGTAGAGCTCCAGACTCCGGTGGAGGTGAAACGAAAGGTTGTCTTCCCGGTCGTATTTACAGAAGAGAGGGTGGATCATTTGTTGGCATGTCTGGGAGGAAATTTTTCGGATCTCAGGGCCAGGGCGCTTGAAGTGTGAGCTTCTATGAAAGCGGATCATGTCTGTAGTGCCGCTGATTTCTGCCATGTGTCTGCAGTCTGACACTGGCACCTTCACCATTGCCAGGATACTCATCGTCGACCCGGAAAGAAGGGCTCCTTCACAGTGCCTATGCACGGCTAGACGGAAACCGGAAATCTGATGCCGAGGCTGGATCTCTTGTCCTCCAGGTCCTGTGCAGGGAAGAGGAGGCTGACAGCAACGCTCGAGCAGTGGAATATATCAACATCTTGCTGGATCGGTTGGAGAGCAGTATCCAGGTGGCGGAAAAGGAGCTGGCTTTGGGAATGCAGAAACAACCGATGCACGGCACGCTTCTGGCGATCGCGTAAGAGGCGTTTTCTGTGTAAAAGATGCGTCGACGCTGAATATCGGCTCGTCCCTCCTAGCCGTATCATGTTGACCAGCTCATGGGATCACTCTAAAGCGTCAGCAAATCTCGAAGCAATCTCAAAGCGGTGCATCGCGCTAGTAAACCGGATATGGGATTTGTCCAAGCAAATCCTGAGTTCAGAGGGATCAAACACGGCGGACCATGAGATCGCTCGTATCTACGACATGTTGGAGGAAGACGTCCAGGAGGAAGACCAAGACACGGTGCATATCAACCTACTTTCGAATTGCTGGCGAGCGATAAAAGAATCAAGGTGAGCTCGAAAACGTCCATGTTAATTAGCGGCTGGCTTACCTATATCCTTCGGTATGTGGTCTGGACGCTGTAGCAACCTCATCGCCAACATCTTTGTTGTCACAATGGCCGCTTCTGGCAGCAACAAGCACTCTTATTGGACTGCTGAAGACGTTCGCAATACCGGCGACATGTATCTCGGCTGGCTCTACCACATTCGACACCGAGGTACTTTTTCCTCCATCGCCCCGGACTTCGAGCGGTTTGTAAACGTGACTGCTGCCGTCGTTGCGTACGCCGAGAGTAATCGCACGTTGCGACAGGAATGGCTGGAGGTGCAGCTCGAGGTGGTAGCAGCGGGCACAACGTCGACGACCCGAAGGTCGGCAGCCATTCCCTTCTGCATTCTAGCCCTGGTACAGGCGTCTGTTCCACTCTTCTCGCAAGCTCATCAGCGGCTTGTCCAGATCGCTGAATCTCAACATATACCGGATCCCGCAAAAGTACATGCTCTGCATACGCTACGGGTGATCGTTCTCGACACTCGCCAAAGCAAAATGTTGGGTGAATACTTTGAGCGCACCGCTCTCGTTGCATTGGCATGTTGCAAGAGCTCCGAGTGAGTTCTGCGTTCTGCAGCAATCACATGGTGAGAGACCGACAGCTGACTTGTGCATGAACCTCGCAGTTGGAGCGTTCGTAACTCTGCCCTCTTGCTCTTCGCTCACCTGGCAACAAGAATGTTCGGCAAGGGTCTGAACAGTCCTGGTACGGTATACGACAAGCGGATTGGTATCGTGGAATGGAACTCCCGATACCCCCTGCTTTTACCTTCTTTCAAAGCATTGCTAGAGAACGCCACTGTGAGTGTATCAACGGCCCGATGTCGCGATTGTGACGGCTAAAGGCCGCCTCCTACAGTCGAGTCATACTGTTGATAGTTCTGTCATCTTGGTGCTGGCCCTGTTGAGACATCTGGAAAGTCGACACGGATCGGACGGTCAGCTTCCTGTGCAGGCTGAACTGCGTCAACTCTGCGTAAAGCTGCTTGCTAGTCCTGAATTGAAGGTAAGCCGCTCGGCGCCGTCTATACGTAACCAACAACCGACTCCGATCGTCTCATTGGTCTAGGTTCGACAAGCTTCAGCGGAAGCTATCGCGAGCTTGACGCCGAAGCACAACAGATATCGAACATGTCTCGAAATGCTAGGGGCGACCCGGTCAAATCACAACCAGTGGCACGGCAACCTACTTGTCGTTCTGGCAATACTGAATCTGGGTATCGATTTCGATACTCAGAAGGACGAGCACCTTGTGCAAACGTTGCGGGCTCTGGGTCGTGACATCGAGACTTCACCATTGATAATGGCTACCATTACCGCCATCATCGGTCAATGTGGCATCCAATCAAATAGTATGGTGCTCGAAGGAGAGACCATCCATACCATTACTCCGAGGGCGTCTCAAGGGCCCGGGCTCAGCCTGTGGCAAAATGCGTCTTTCAGAATCCAGGCTAATACCAAGTCGTCGGATAGCCAAAGACCGATTGCAGCCCTACACCAGGCCTTACTACCCGGAGGTAGTCCCGATGAACGCATCGAGGCTCTGCAAGACACATCCGCCATCAAAGAGGCAGAAGAGGGTTCTTCGGAACTTTACCGCAAACTACGCACGCTATACGATGTGACAGGGCACGTTCCACTTAAAGAGGCGATTCTTCCTGCTTTGGCCGCTAGAGTTGTGAGTAATTACTAGATCGTTCAAGCCGGTGCAAGCATAGTAACGCAAAAAACTGGTGTTCCAGGACAAACATCCCACAGACGAAACCATTGCGGACTTGAACCAGCTACTTGCAGTCCACTTGAACGAGGAAAGAGTGAGCTCTACCGGTCCTCCATATCCTCATAGCACAATGCTGACTGAAACGAGTGACAGTCCGCGAATTCGCGCTTCGCCGCGTGTCGAGCCTTGCGCAACATGGATTCATGCTTTGCTGCTGGAGTCATCGCTCCACAGGTCAGGATACAATCCCTGCTGCTGGTCAAATATGCCCTATCCGATGACGACGCAGATGTTCGGTTTCTCGCCTCGGGCATCGTCTCGTCAATGACCGCGAGCGAATACGCTCTCTGCCGTGATCGAGCAGTCCATGCCTGGTGGAAGTACATGGAACGATTTAGGAACGAAACGTGTTGGCAGCTGGAGATTTTCCGCCACATACATAATTCGAAACTCATAGGTCAGTCTGACTTCACGAGCCTCGACGGCCCGCCGGCTGAAAAATGAATATGCGCAGACCGGATCCTGGAAACCATTTCACATCCTGACGACGATCTATTCGCGAGCGAGCCTCCCAATCTCTTCATTGAGCCTGTCACCGAACTGGCAGAAGCTGTTCAAGGTTACACGGCTGTTCGAGATCAGATCAATCTGGCGGCACAGGAAAATGACAACCTAAAGCGAACAATCGACAAGCTTGAAGACATTGAGGCACAGGCACGGCAAACGTCACCCCTCCAGCCTGGAAGAGACGAGATCAAATTACTCGAGCGATATCGCAAAGCCATCATATTCACGTTGCTTCAACCGGACTTTAATACGGATACGAGCTGATCGTCATTTTCACAATACTACGAGGCCACCATCACATTTTCCAGCGGCTAGATCAATCACCGGATGAAGCTGTCTTTCACGTTCTTGTGGATCTGTAATCGATCCATCGTTGTATCTAGGTCATCTTTTCCGTGGGGTGCACGTTTTCGATTTTGGTCATCACTTTCTTTCATATGGAATGCAAGTTCCTAGCAAATACGCTTGCCGAAACAGGCACAATAGACGTCGTTCCATCGCCCTGCAGTCGCGAACCGCTCCGGCAGTTCATCGTCTTGTTCGGACCGCTGACTCGATGCGGTGAAACTCTGTAGGCTTCCAGCGCTATGTGGCTTGTCTTCCGTGATTTGCAATAGCGGTCTCAAACGGATATCCTCCCGGTAACTTCGAGAAGGGTTGATAGCAGTGCGTTTGTCGCCTAGCTTGTTTGAGCTCGATGACAACAGCACAGCCGTAGCGGAAACATCGTCGATCGATTCTCTTGGGTACAGTACAAGATCGCGGCGTGAACTGGCGTTTGGAAGCGGTTGTGGTGATTCGTGAGAGATGTCCGAGCGCAAGCGAGGAAAGTTACGATCCGGCGATATGATACTGATGGCTGGACCATGCGATGCAATGGCAGCGTTTGAGGAGAGGCGTTTAGGGGTTTGCAGTTGAGGCGCATAGCTACTAGATGGGTTCATGCGAGGCGATGGTGTCGAGAGTTCCGATTCTGCATTCTCGAAAGCTGACAAACGCTTTTTCGGGGGCGGCGTAGAGCTGACAGACAGTGTCGCGTTGTCGTTCCCGGGCGATCGTAAGCCGACTGATGAATTGGGTAGCAGGGTGTTCTTGATCCCTTGGGTTGGCAGCTTGACCGAGGGTTCGAGGACTGACAGATGATGTTGCTTTTGCTGCCTCCTAGCTTCATTCATCTGAGTCGCCAGTAACGCCGCTTGACTCGCTCTGAGCCCAGTATCACTCCCGCTGGTACCGGATAACATGCTCAAAATGCTTTGGTGGCGTTCCGAAGGAGGCGGCGATGGGAAATGAAAGATGGGAGGCGCGTTGTTGAATCGTGCTATTTGCTCCCCTGGGGAGGCGGCTTCGTAATCGTTCGGAAGTAGGTCAATATCCAGCTGTATTGGAAACGTGTTAGTAGGTTGTTGTTCACGAATCTTCTGTAATCGTGCGTACCTGCGATAGACTGTCGAGATTGGAAGAAGGACTTCGCGCTATGGACGCCTCACGAAGGCGTTCCGCCATGCCCAGCGCGTCAGCCGGGCTAGCGCTATCATCAGCTCCGAGTCTCAAAACATCCAACGACTTTGCCGTGACGATCTGTTCCGCAGATTGGTTCTTGCTCGCAAGGTCGAAGAGTGGTAGCGAAAGCTGACCTCCATCCAAGATCCTGGAGAACCCCTGAAATCCCAATTCCGGACTGTTGTCGCTCCCATATTCGCTCGCGCTCGAGTACATGCTTGCGACTCGGCCCATATCCTCTGCATGGTCCAGGAGACTGCCAGATTCTTCGCGCGTCATCTGGGAGTGAGTAACCCTCTTCTTGGGCGATAGAAGCTTGACCGGACTAGTCAACACGTCGATTCCATATTTCAATAGCCTTTGAGGGGTACTCAGAGGTTCTGGTGCCCAAGATCGAGGCTGACGATGGCGAGAAGGCGGAGTATAAGGTGACGAGCTGGGCGAATTTCTAGGTCCCGGAGGGACATCCCCATCCGCATCGTCCCCGAGAGGGTGGCGGACATCCGTTCTCTGCTGTAGCGGGCTGGACTTGAAAGCTTTTCCGGGTGAGCGATGAGGGCTGTGGAATGTGGCTTCGCTTCCTATAACGGGCGTCTTGGGACTAGTCTGCTGCTGAAAAGTCGAAAAGAATTCCGGAGGTGGGGGCGTGGCATACCCTCCTCCGCGAATGATGGAATAGTCCCAATATCCGGTACGAGAAGCTCTTCCGTCCTCTTGAAGCCTTTCCTCCCTATTTCCCCTGCTCGTCTTCTTCCTCTTGAGGTCTTCCGTCGGTTCCGCCAGTTGTTCCTCCGCAGCTACAGGCTGAACGTCGTTTTCAGGCTGTTCTTCCGGTTTTCCACCCTTACGTTCCTCTGTGAGCGGGTCTACGGTTTCTCCAGCGGGCTTGACGGTCTCCTGGCTAGAACCTGAATGCAACGCCGGACTGACTTCGGCACTCAAACTCCGAGTCCAAGCGATCACGCTGTTCCTCCGTTGATACAGAGGCTCGGCCTCGAACGGATCGGTCCTCAGACTAGCTTTCGGTGTCTCTTGGAGAGCTGCTAGAGCTTCTTCGTTCAAGACTCTCAATCTCCTTCGTAGGTCTTCCAGCTCCCCCGGTCGCGTACTATCAGCGTTTCCGTTGACATCGACATGGACATCGCCAACGTCTCCATCACCCTGACTGTCCACCTCTCTGCTCAAACCGCTCTTCGCCGGCGCCCAAACAGGGCCATTTACCTCCCCTCCTCCCAACCTGAAGATACTATTCCTGATCGACCTCGGCCGAGGATACAGATCCGAATCCAAGCTATCCTTTCTCAAGGCGCAAAAGCTGCTATCGGTCGTCGCCGTCTCCTCCGGGAACGAACTCCCCCGCGAAACAGCGCTCAGTCGGACGGAAGCTGGCGTGGAAGGGTCTTCGTCGGGGACGATACTGGATTTGAGGTTGATAGCGAACGGTTTCAAGTGAGAAAGGTCGAGGAACAGTCCGGGGGGTCGTTGAGGTCGGGAAGGGGGTTTGGGAGATCCGTTCTGGTTGGGGTGGTTGGTCGAAAGGGCGGACTCGGTAGCGTGGCTCGTGATGAATGGTTTGATAGTTTCCGACCGGTCCCTGGATGATTGTTTCTCGATATTTGGCGAAGAGGTTCGATAGATAGGCTGGGAAATCGCCGTTCGCATGCCTCTACGACCGAGATCGAGGGAATCCTCCTCGTCATCTCCGTCGAGCTGCTCGATCGACATCACCTCCCCCCGCACGATATCATCATGCTTCTCAAACGCCCTCCCCATGTACTGTTCCAGCTTCATCCCCATAGACCCGTACCGCTTCGTCGGGGACACAAGGCTCCTGTCATCGTTTCCCAGTGTCCCACGTGATCCGCCATCGAATTTGATCGGGTCCTTGGTCGGGGTGTCGATGTAGGAGGAGGCCAAGGATGAGCCAGATCCGGAGGGGATCAGACCGAGGTTGAGTGAACCGGAGGTAAATGTCGTAGGGATAGTAGGAGCGGCTTGGAGGTCGTAGAACGTTCGAGGTGGGTCTTGGATAGGGGGCGTTAGGAAAGGAGGTGTGAGAATGTAGGGTACCGATTGAGAGGTGCCGGTAGAGGTATGATGGGATTCCGTTTTGATACTGCCGATCAGCGCTTCAGATTGAGTACTGAACAGGGTCCCAATAGGGCTAGGGGAACCAGGATCGACCCGGTCGTATTCGGTACGCATAGGTGCTTGTCCGGACAAGCGAGGTACCGGCTTCCTCTTGATCTTCTGCTCTGCCTTGTTGTACTCGCTCATCGGGCCGACGAGACCTTGAGCGGATCGGCTCCTCCGCATCATGCGTTTCCGATCAAAGTACGGGTACGATTGGGATTGTTCGGGATCGAGTAGGGAAGTAAAGTCGACGGTGTTCTTGGTTACGTTGCGAGGGGACGAGATCGACAGTTCGCTAAGGAAGGGGCGGGGGAGGGTCGATCCCGGTGCGGTGGACATGCGTTTCCTCGATCGGGGCCTGTAATGGTATGGCTTCTGAGTACATTCGGCTTGAACTTGAGTTCAAGCCTTTCCTACTCACTGGAACATGCCCTTTGACGTCGATTTCGCTTTTGCATCATCGCTTGCGCCGGAATCTCCATAGCCCATCAATTTGAGTCGAAGTTCCTGCGGATCCAGCCTTCTCCAAACGATAGGAGGAGTACCGGTCATCTTTTCATCGATATACGAGAGGCTTTATGTGAGTTTAGTTGTCATCGGGGTCGATCGATGTGACACCTTTTTATATTTGATTTGATGTGATGTGATTGATGAACTCGATCGAGATGTAGCGGAGTAGATCTTACTCCAACCATATCCCGACTTTGGCGTAAGAGAATGACGGTAATAACGCATAGAGCATCCCCGTTATTCGTTATCAAGTCAATCTACCAGCTGGCTGTGTTGCAACGTCATCGGACCGCTCATCATCATCTCTCTCTCTATCTCTATATACATATATACAACTACATCCAGCTTTTTGCACAAACAGTCAATCCATCCAGTCGCCACAGATCATTCCCAGAGAGTCGACTGCCAGTCCTCTCTTTCAGCCCACCAACAGCCTATCGTACATCTCTCACCTCGCCATGTCCGTCGCACCCGAGGTACACCAGCTGTCCATCGGTCCCTTGACCGCAGCTGCCTTTTCTCCGGATCGAAGTCGTGAGTCGATTCGTAAAGTGAAAGCACGTAAGAAACAGCTGATGAGTCGTACTCCTTCATAGAACTCGCTACTTGTGCCAACAACAACGACGTCTTGATCTACAACAAGATTCAAGACGGTTGGGACCTCTCGGCTACCTTGTCGGAGGTGAGTAATAATACCCGCTACAGTACCTACATCGACCCAGCTGACCTCTCGATGATGCATCTATCTACCTGCCTTGCAGCACGACAAGCTTATCACCGCCATCTCCTGGGCCCCTCGTACCAACCGGATCGTTACCTGTTCTCAAGACCGTAACGCCTACGTTTGGACCCGAGAGCCTTCGGGGGAATGGAAGCCCGCTCTGGTCTTGCTCCGTATCAACAGGGCGGCGACTTGTGTCAAGTGGAGCCCCAACGAGGACAAGTTTGCTGTCGGTAGCGGTGCCAGGTACGCGCTTTCTTCCCCCCTCATGCCTGCCTAAATGCCATCACCGAACTCATGTCCATGTCTCTATCATATATGTGACATCGTAGGACCATCGCCGTCTGTTCCTTTGACGAAGAGAACAACTGGTGGGTCTCCAAGCACCTCAAGAAGCCTCTCCGATCGACCGTCCTCTCGATCGATTGGCACCCGAACAACGTCTTGATCGCCGCCGGAAGCGCCGATGCCAAGGCTCGTGTCTTTTCGGCTTTCATCAAGGGGATCGATGCGAAGTGAGTCTCGCGCGCATGCGTGGGTCGGTGGTCAGAATCGACTCGGATTCTGATACGATGTGGTCTTGTTTGTTATTGTGTCTTTGGCAGGCCTCAGCCGTCCGCTTGGGGTGAAAAGTTGCCCTTCAACACGGTCTGTGGAGAGTTCAACAGCCCGAATGGTGGATGGGTTCACGACGTCGCCTTCTCGCCCTCCGGAGACGCCTTGGCTTTCGCTAGTGAGTAGGAGCTTTTGATCCGGTAGACCGATACCTCATGGACACGAACGCTGACGATCGTTGTTCTGAAGGCCACGACGCTTCGATCACCGTCGTCTACCCGGCTGGACCTGGCGAACCCCCGGCGGCCATCCAGACCATCCGGTCCATCTCGCTCCCTTACGTCTCGCTCAGCTTCTTGACCGAGACCTCGCTCGTCGCCGCCGGACACGACTGTCAGCCGGTCCTCTTCCAAGGAGGAGCCGATGGATGGGTAATGACCAAGTCCTTAGACGACCCTAACGCGACCAAGTCCTTGACTCCCCAAGCTACGGGTGCCGCTCGTGCGGAAGGTAGCGTCGGGCGTTTGAACACGGTCGCGTTCAACCGATTCAAGCAGGCGGATACCAGGGGTCAATCATCCTCCTCTTCCTCTGGGGGCAGTGGAGGCGGTCTGAGCGGAGCTCCGGGACAGACCGCTACGGGCGAGTTGAAGACTGTTCATCAAAACACGATCACTCACGTCGACGCTTACGAGTGGAAGAATGACGGTGCGGTCGGCAAGATCTTTACTATCGGCAAGGACGGAAGGTTAGCCGTTTGGAACGTCTAGGAAAATCAAAGTTTTATGTGAACACGTTGTAAAAGGCAGAAGTATTGAAAATGTGATGGTTCTCATAAGACTGGTTCTCGCTGGAGATGCGATGGCTGTGGAGAACTGGCGCTCTCGGTACCGAGCTTGATGTGCAAGAAGGGATACGACCTCAGTTTTCAGATGACTGCTCATTGCGGCTCTGCAATACGCTTCGGACACCGAAAGATCGCCCGAGTTTGCGGGAGATAACAGTCCCGCTATATAGTCATCTCGATGAGATAATTTCATCGAAACTGCAAGCCCAGAACTGATCATGTGGATGGTAATGACGCGATCGCTTTCCAGTCGATAGGCTCCTGTAGATAATCCACTTCTGTTGTATCCTCGGTAGTAGTGAAGCGCTGCATATTGACGAGGTGGCGCATGGTTGGGCGACCATGAGGGCAGTTCTAAGACCGATCACGTCATATCAGTCACTGCCCTTCCGAATCGGCATGACGGTCTAAACCGAGACTCACCCATGGATGTTCGATCTCGCCCATATGCCTCGTCACTGATTCCATCTGCTTCGCGTTGAGTGCATGCCCGAACATGACGCTCTTACGGCAAGCCCTCGAGGCGAACATGGCTCGCGCTTTCTTGCACCGAACCATGGTCCCGATATATTGCTCTTGCAGCAGGAAGATCAACTCTTTCAGATCTGGAATAGGAAGGACGGCGTCAATCTTTATGGTCGGCACCGGTGGTCACGCACAGAGCGCACCTTTCTCATCGAAAACCGTGTCCTTGCTGACTGGCATTGCGATCAAGCGGATCTTTTCGCCTTGACCATAAGGGGCACTCTCGTCGACTGTAATGCCGAAGCCGTTCGAGGCGAAAATATCGAGATGCTCCATCACGGTAATTTCGTCGGCAGCAGTGAGGTCGAGCTTCTTTGGTCTGCGGCGAACGGTCTGTGTGAGCTGATCATCGTTGCCACTGAAAAGGAACATAGTGACCCACTGTAAAAGGCGTTGAGACTGGATCTTAGTAATCGCTTGAAGTGTTTCGAAATTGTACTTCTCGTCAGCCGCATGTTGGTCTGCGAGCAAGGTCGCGTCAGCGAAAGTCTGACCCAACATAGTGCTTTACTTACCTATGATGAAGAGGTCGTCGGAGAAAGCCTCTCCGTCGTCCGTATCACCTTGCCTTCGGGCGATGATGAAAGCCTTGTTATATTGTCCTATAATTTGCATACCAGCAAAGTCCTGTTTCTTGATCACCCGAGACAACGTTCGGTCGACCTCGGTTGAATCCTGGTTCGAAACCCCTGCTGCCGGTAACAACTCGCTTGTACGGCTCTTGGCCGCGGCAGAATGTTTCTTCTTGCCTGACAGACCGCTCTGGCGAGCCTTCTTATAAAATTTCCTGATACGGTCCATGTCGCAGGAGATGACCACCTCCCGCTTACTAGCACGAGTCGCAATCTCGTCTCGAAAAACGCGACGCTTCTCCGTTTCATCGGGTGCTATCGAGGTATCCGCGATGTACTGGATGGGATCTTGCGTCTCGCCTTGCACGTCAATCCCGCTAGCTCTCGACGGACGACCGATTCCCGGCAGATCGTTGGTGCTAATCACATTCTCGTGTGGCGTCTCATCCTCGTCCTCGAGCATTTCCTCGATATCCATATCGATCCCTTCTGAATTGGGCTCGTTCCGCCCTGCCATATCGGGCAGATCAACTTCGACGGTTCTGGTGATCCGAGACACATCTTCCTGCTCCACGTCCCCTTCCTCGGAATCGCTGTCCGCTATTGTCGTATCGACTTTCGCCTGCTGACTAGCGAATCCGGCCAACCTATCGCGAAAGGAAAGCTTCGCATCCCGTTTGGTCGGCTTGACTGCGGAGGCACCTCGAGCGTCTCCTGTGTCGTCTCGCTGACGAGTCAACTTCCAGCGGGCTCCCAACCCAGTCAAGGTAGGTTGAACCAGATCCGTCTTGCCTGATTTCGGCTGTTCCTCGTCGTCGCTATCCGAGATGGACACAGCCCGAACGACGCCGCTATCAGGACGAGCCACGCTCTCGGAATCCGATTGCGAACCCATCAACTCATCATCCTCTTCCTCATACTCTAGTATCTTCCGGTCGGTTGGGGTAAAATGGGACGGCGGCAGTGCCCGGACTTCGGAAGGTGTTCCGGGCACTAGACCGTTGGGAACAAGACCATTGGGGAGCCGAGTAGGAGTCCCGAAAGGTCTGGGTGCTAAACCCGAAGTAAGCGAATCAGGAGAGACGGAACGGGTGCTTCTCGTCCGTTTCCTAGGTTCTGGGCTTAACGACCATGCCAGCTCAGGATCTTTTCGTTTGAGAGGTGCTTCATTGTTTTGGCCAACAGAGGAAATCGCCGCCGGGACTGAGTCTAACTCCTTGTCATCATTCACTGCGGATGGTGGTCCCGCGGGACGACTAGACATCCCTCGAAGCGTTGGCGCCGAAACGTTCTGCAATACGAACGTCCCCCTCGAAGGTTCATAAAACTCTTCCAGTGCCGCCTATCCAACCGTCAAGACCGAGACCATCAGTACCACCATAGTTAGATCGATGCGCCCCGAAGGTTGAGAGAGAACCCGGCTCACCACGAGACTCTGTATCAAGTTCGCCTCGCTATGCAGGTAGATCGTCTTCTTGTCCGGGCTGACGTTGATATCGACCGAATCCTTGGGGACCTTGAAATCGAGGACGACGAACGGGGTCTGAGAGGAGTTATATGATCTGTAGGTATCATTGACCGCTCTAGCAATCTGCAACGAGATTGGCATTGATATATGGCACGATTCGTTACGTTCAGCCAAGATTCAGATACTGCAGTGAGTCTACTCGGAATGACAGGCTGAACTTACCTTGCCGGGGTTGAACGGTCTGCCATTCAAGTACCAATACTGCCCGCCCCCACCCGTCCTTCCCATCCCTCCCTCGGCCTTTGAAATCATCCCGACGGCCCTGACCTTCAATTTTGTATCCACATCCAGGCCTTCGCGTTTCGCCATGGTCCTGTCTATATCAACTGACAAGGGGAGGTCTATCGGAAGCAGTGTTTGTAGTAACTTGGGACCGAAGAGCGAAGTTATAGAGGAGGAAAGGGTGGAGGTACCCGTTGTCCGGAGGTGATTGATGCGTTTACTGAATACGTGCAGAAACTCAGACTCGAACTGCAAACATGTCAGACGCAAGAACCTGGCTTACCCAGCCTTGTTGACCCCGTCCACGATCAACCTCACCCCCCGTTTCGTCCCAGCTCTTCCTTTCTCTCCGACCTCCTCGTCGTCGACCGCATCGTCATCCCCTCCCCAACCCCCCGAACAAGGAACCAACCCATACCCCGTCAATGTCCCCAGCGCCTTGGCAAACTCCTTTTTCGCATTCCTCTCAAACTCCTTCCTCCTGACCGGTAACGGATGGAACAATTTGTGAAGCACCACCGTCGTCCCACGCTGACGAGCTTGTTTTCCAGAATCGTCCACTAGTTGGCCTTCCCGGTCGAACTGAAGGATCCGACCGAGACCTTTCATTTCCTGAGTACAGGTTACGACTTCGACCTTTTCGCATAGGCCACAGAGGGCGGAGAGGGCTTCTCCTCGAAATCCAAAGGTCGTTATCTGGGTGAGATCGGGTTGAGTTTGTATAGGAGGTGTCGAATCTGATACTGGTATAGCATCCAGTGTGGTATCCGATGGAGGTGCCGATGCGGATGCGGGAATGGGTGGACAAGAAGAGGAGGAGAGCTTCGAGGTGTGGTGTTTCAGCGCCAAAGAGGCCCAATCGGGTTCGGCTATCCCGGACCCGTTATCGATGACTTCGATGGTATCCAGTCCATTGTCTTTGATCCTAATCTCTATCGACGAGAACGACACCGAAATTACGGAATTTCGACAGAAAAATGAGCGATCGAAGGAATCTCGAGCAGGTCCGGAGATGACCGAAACGACGCTGCACTTACCGATGATGTTCGCTCCCGCGTCCAAGCTGTTCTCGAGCAACTCTTTGACGGCGTTTTCCAAGCTGAGGATGACTTGACCCGAATGGATTCGGTGTACAGAGGTCTGGTCGATCGCTGCAAATTGGCAGGGAAGGAGATGACGCTCATTAGTCAAGGTTGACGCGAGTGGTGGTGAGGTGGGTTTGTAGCTCACGCCGGATGGTCGATCCTGCAGAGGGAGCCGTGGTATCGCGCGATGATGTTGTCATCTTGAGAGTATCATTTGCAAGAAGCAAGAAGCTTGTAGCTTGTGATGACCCGAAGTGTGGGTGCGGGGTTGTATGGTGTATGCCCAACGCTATTGTACGCTATTGAAGTAGATAGCTCTAGGCTGCATCCTCTCTTCGCGTCTTTGAGCTGATACTACTCGATGACCCCTCAGCTCTCTCTCTTGTCTCCTTTGAATATGCCACCTCGCATGCTCGCACCACATCATCATACCATGTCTCTGTCCACCACTAGCAAGGACATCGAGCTCAACTACGGTCTTGCTTAGTATCCTCCAGATCGTCTTCGTAACGATAGATACCATCACCACGATCATCCTATATCGACAGGACCACCCAACAAGCACTACCATAAAGGCCAAAACAACGCAACTTGTCAACCATGCCCGAAGAACCTACCAAACAACAGACGGTCGCTTTCTTTGCCCATGAAAAGGCTCAAAAGGCTAACAAGGTGAGTTGCGGTTCTGCGAGTGGTAATGTCTATCGGTGGAATGTGTTCAAGCTAAACCTATCTTTGCCTCTCTCTCTCCTTCTCCCTAAACCATCCATCTTCAACCTGCAGATGTGCTTCGACTGCCATGCCAAGAACCCTACCTGGGCTTCGGCACCGTTCGGAGTCTACATCTGTCTAGATTGTTCGAGCGTGCATAGGAACATGGGTGTGCATATCAGTTTCGTCAGGTGAGTCTCGGTGCCTGCGCGGGAGGCGTCGCTCTCGTGTGGGAGGTCGGGTTGAGGTCGCTCCACGTAGCAAACAAGCTGATCAAATCTGTGTTCATCGTCACCCTTTCGTGTCCATCTGCTTGCCTTTCTTATCTTATCATCACCCATCACTCATGCAGATCGACCAACCTCGACTCCTGGACCCTCTCACAACTCCGTATAATGAAAGTCGGCGGGAACGCATCCGCCACCGACTTCTTCACCCGACACGGCGGTTCCTCCCTCTTGACCTCCTCCGACGCCAAAGCCCGATACAGCTCTTCGGTCGCCGAGAGGTACAAGGCCGAGTTGGAGAAACGTAAACGGGAGGATGAATTCAAGTGTCCCGAAGGGATCCGGATCGAGGGGGTCGATCTGAACAAGGCGGTCGGAGGCACGGGGAGCGGGGCGGCGTCGAGGACGGGGACGCCGGTCGCTGGAGCCAAGGCTGGGGAAGAAGGAGGTGGGGACGACGACTTCTTTTCCACGTGGGACAAGACCAGCTCGAAGCCCGCTGCGCCTGTCGCTCAGAAGCCCACGACTTCGGGTGTTCCAGGGATCGGAGTAGCCAGACCCGCAGCGGGGCCGAGGACGGTGACTTCTTCCTCCCTGCGAGCTGGAACGACCGGAGGAGCCTCGACGACCTCGGGGACGACCAAAGCTCCCTCTCGATTGGGAGCTACCCGATTGGCTTCCAACACGTCGACGACGACCATGTCGTCCACCACCGGCTCCGCACCCCGAGCTTCCAAGCTGGGAGCAAAACGAGCCGCCGCGCCGATCAACTTTGAGGAAGCCCAAAAACGGGCTCTCGAGGAGGAAGAACGCGTCAAGCGGTTGGGTTATGATAGGAAAAAGGAAGAAGAGGAAGCCAAGGAGCGGGAAAGGAAGGAAGCCGAGCAGAGGCAGAGGAATGCCGAGTCGAGCAGGAGCTCGACACCCCTGGGCGGATCTTCCTCGGCGGCGAGGTCGGCCGTGCAGGAAAAGCCCAAGCCGGTCAGGTTGGGTTTCGGAGCGACCGCCGCGACTGCTGCGGCGGCTACGGCTGGGGCTGGGGCTGCTGTTGCCGCAAAGAAGTAGGTCGGAGCGAGGTGGTTCAGGCGTTGTAAAAGAGTTGTTTGCTGATGAATTTCGTTGGGTAGGTACGCCGAGGTCGATGAGAGCAACTATCAGGACAGCAGCAAGTATGGCAACCAAAAGGGTGAGTTCGTGGTCGTGCTACAATATGACCTCACCACAATCCGCTTAAACCTCCATTCTTTCTCTCTGCAGCCATCTCCTCCGACCAATACTTTGGTCGAGGGTCGTACGACCCCGCCGCCGCGGCCGAGGCCAAGAGCCGCCTACAAAACTTTTCAGGGGCCACCGCCATCTCTTCCAACGCCTACCACGGTCGACCAGAGGAAGACGAGGACAACACCTTGGCGGACGAGGGTGGCTTGTTGGGCGAGTTGGGACAGAACGAGACGGTCGCTCAGTTGGAGAGGGGGATAAGGGATATGGCGGGGAGGTTGATGGCCAACCCGGACGTACAGAATTTGGGAGAGAGTTTGAGGACGGGAGCGTTGAGGGTGAGCGTGGCTTGCTAGACGTCGTCGTAGCTCTGAGGCTGACCGTCACCTTTTCTGTGGTTTCTCGCAGTTTGGAGATTATCTTCAACAAATGTCCGAACAGCGATAGAGGATGAGGGGCTATTGAACCACGAATGAAAAAAATATACGGCCACGGCTTGTACTTGTTGTACATCTACACGCTCGATCCTTCTTTTCCTCCCCTCCGTTGCTTTCCGAATGCTTCTTGTATCGTGACCGGGAGCATCGCTTGTAGTCTTGCGAGACGGCGATGAGCTGGCTGTCCTCTCATTTATCTATATCTATCATATCCTGAACCCAACAACGCTATGCCAGTGTGTGTGAACCAATATAAAATCGATGATATCAGGGAGATCAGACGGATTTGCTAGCTGGGGTCCCGTCGCTTTGGTGTAGGTGGTCCTGAGATCAAGTCTATCTGGACACGATGCGAGTGGAGTTGGTGAGATTCTTACCTCCATGCAGAACAGCTCGTTCAGGAAGTTCATAGGGACTCTCTAACCGACAGCAAAGATGATGGATTCTGGATGACTTTGGCTTTTGCAACGGACGAGACAAGAGGTTTCTAGCCTTTCAAGTCTGAAACCGTCAGGCGTGCGTGTGCGTCGCCCCCACCCTGGACCTCGATCGCTTACACTGTGATGGTGGCTTTCTTACGTGATGGCTTACGTGATTGATTCCCCCAGGGACCCGCGGGCATTGTCTTGGCAGGCAGGCTTCCCCCGAACGTTTGATGATGTTTGCAGTTGCGTTGGTTGCGTTCGGAGACGTCCGTGATCCTCGACGACATTGCAATTGCGACCTAGACGTGCGCAAGTAGCAAGTAGTCGACAACTGTACCTCCACTTCATCTGCTATGACCATCGATCATTTTCGTACCGCTGCACAGCTGAGATTTATTACGTAGTCCACACCGTGATCGACTCGTCCCGGAGAGAAAAGAAAGCCAAGGTCAAGTTGGATGCCAAGCAATTAAACGCGCTTACGGGCAATGCAGGGGCAAGGTGGGAAAGGAGGGAGAGGGAATCACCGCCACCCACTAGCCACACTAGCCCCCCTCTCTCGCTGGAAAACAACAACGCACCCACACACCCCATCAGCACAATAATATAATAAATAATACCAGCGAACCTCCCCATCATCAAACAGTTCACATCACCCCTTTACCTCTCCCTTTCATAAACTACGACACCTCGCTTTCTCTCTCTACTTCTGAACACTACCAACCACTACTACTACTACTCTTTCGACAAGAACCTCCAGTTACAACATCGATCCTCGTAAGTACTAGACCGGATCAACACGTCGTGTTGCCACGTACGAAAGGGACTGCGTTCTGATCACGTCCCACTTCATCCTCAACTGCGAACATCACAGACACTCGCAAGGACACCCTCATCACACTCACATAGCACTAGATTAAAGATGGTTGCCACTTCTTTCAAGGGTCTCTCGACCGTCGCCTCCTTGTTGGCCCTCCCCTTTGCCAGGGCTCAGGTCACCGCCACCTTCCCCAACGGACCGACCAACCCGGACGTGAGTCGCCGTCGTCCTAGTCTGAACCACATCCCCTTCCTCCTCGAAGCTGATCACGTTCACGCCTCGTTTCTTGTCATACACCGTAGAGGCCCGAGATCGCCGAACCCGGCACCCAGATCAACCAGACCTCGTACTCCCGTCTCCTGACCTTGAACAGCGTCGACGACTTTTGCATCTTTGGACCCCCCCGAGCCCGGCCCAGACTCGGTCATTGGAAACGTCGAGCCCATCGTCGTCGCCTACTGCACCAAGCCTAGGAACGGAGCCAGGTTGATTCCCGATGGAACCATCCACTCTGCTCACGTAAGTCACCCTTTTAGTAACATCAACAACCTCTAGAACTTCGTCTGATCTTTCCCTACTCTACTTCGCTACGCCGGCGCAGTTCGTCAAGACCGACGCTTACGTCCAGATCAACGGTCTCTGGGACGGAACCCGAGTCAACATCCCTTACGGCGATGCCGGTGGTGAGCTCGACCCCCACGGTGCCGAAAACGTCGGAAACCCCATCGGCGGGAACGTCACCTCGAACGTCTCGGGACAGGACGTCTTCTACGAAGAGTGGATGTCGTTCGTCTCGTTCGACCAATTCTGTATGAGGATCTGTACGGCCGAGGTCGGAGGAGTTCCTACTTCGATCATGTGCGAGCAGTAAGTCGAAAAGGGTCGAGGGTACAGCGGTAGTAGAAGGAACGCGGTTATTAACGCAAATGTTCTTGTTCGACCCCGTAGCGAGCTCGACGTCATGGGTTGTGCTTTCGTCATGCCCAGCGTCAACATGTACAACAACAACTCGTTCACTTCGTGTGAGGCCGATGTCGGGGCTGCTCCTGGTGACTACCCCGTAAGTCCGGCTCCTGGCCTGCACTCCGTTTGCTTTCGTCGCAGCACAAACTCATCCCCACCTTCCGCACCGCGCTCTTGCAGCTCGCCAACGGGTCCACCTCGACCTTCCGTCAGCGATACACCGGATCTTACACCAACGACGGTACCGTTGGCTACTGGACCGTCGGTCAGGAGGTTACCCCCGCGGGACCTCACACCACCCCGGCCGTCTCGATGTGCACCACCTACCCTACCATCTCTAGTGAGTAGCGGCGTTTAACCTCGTTCCATGATCGACCTGTACTGACACTTGTGCCCGCCCTGTTTTTGTAGACGGAATCGACACTGCCAACTTTGCCGTCGTCTCCCAATCTCCCTTGGAGTCTGGTGTCTCGTCGCCCGCATCGACCACCGCCGTCTCGTCCGGAACCATGTCCATGACCACCTCGGGAGCCAGCACCGCCCGAAACACTGGTGCTTCCTCGGGAGCCTCGACCGGTACCGGGGCCACTACCGCCAGGGCCACCACCTCGAACACTGCTGCGGCTTCCGGTGCCGCTGCCAGCTCGCAACCCGCTAGCGCCGCCGGCAAGCTCGACTTTGGCATGGGAGGACTCTTGCTCGCCGGTGCTGCCGCCATCGGGGGTGGACTCTTGGTCCTCGCCTAGGTCTAGTCTAGGCGCAAGCTCGGGTTTTGGATCTCTTTCTACAGGTAATGATGACGAACGTTTCTCCACATCTTCTGGTTTCTATCTATACACCTATTTTCATGTAGCAACGGTTGACGACCTTGTTTCAGTGCGCTTCTGTTCGTTTTGTCACTCGCTAGTCCTTTTGAGTTGTTCGTATGCGACAAAGGCTATGCGTCATTCCGCTCGTTTACCAAATCCGTTCGGTGCTCTGAGCGAGATCTTTCAGTGCCAAACAGACCGAATGTGTCGATCAAGTCTTGTCTGATCATCACCCTGGACGTTTTTGATGGTCTCGCCTAAAACCCCCACTGGCATATACACTCATGATCTCCGTACACGCGTCCACCCGATCCACCCCTTGCGAATCCCGACTCCCCGAATTTGAAGTCATAGCAAACCCACCACCTTCTGAAACACCTCCCAAGGAGTCATGTTCTTGGCTAATGCCCCTAGGAAAATGGCTAGAGGTATAAGGATGTGAGGAATGAGGGCAAAGGTGATCTTGTTGGCTTGATAGCTGGTCTTGATCTTCATGGTTTTCACTGAGATGTTTTCCCATGCGGCTACGCAAAAGTCATGAATATAGTCAAAGGTTGTCAAAGAGTGAAATCCATATGCTAGGAGCATGAGGACCATGATGCTATCTAACACAAGCTCCCAAAAGCTGATTGAGGCATGGCAAAGATATCGTCTCAAGGGACATTTTGCCAGTATCTATGGATCAGATTCGGCAAGTGACACCCGAAGAAATTTCCCAGCAATGACTTGAGAAGAAGAAGGATACAAGCTAACTTGATCCACATGAGCGCATGATTCGAGCAAATAGAGGACATCCATGTTTCGCGGTAGCGCTAGGGCAAATGGCATCTAGAGGACATAGTATATAAACAGCGTCCACGCCACGATGACCATGCAGGTCAACTCGACGAGAGCAGTCCAAGTGACCCTTTTGCTCACGGGCCGTGCGACGAGTGGGTGGTCTGTTTATCGTCCAGATGAATAGTTAGGAGACGGAACCCCAACGATTTCGCAAAAAAACGGACTCGCCTGGGTCAGTCTCCATGAGCTCTTCTTCGAGTTTCGTCCTCTGTTTCTCGCCCATGCTCATGCCTTTGCCGAGATATCGACGGTCCATGTAGATGTAGTTGAGACCGAGACAGAACGCCCATGCCTTGAACGCGATCCCAGTCTTGAGGACGTTGGCGTATCCGCCATCCTCGGTCTCGTCTTGCATTCGGCCATAGGCGATGGACATGATGGTGCTCCTGTAGGATCAGATCCAAATGACGGTCAGGATTGATCGGTATGGCGGGATTGTTCCTTGAGTACTACATACCCCGAATTGTTGAATGATCGCCAAACGCCAAACGCGGTCCCCAACTTGGATTGATCTCGCACCAAGAGGGGAATCGTGACTTGAAACCTGCACGTTTCAGAGCACGGTCAACATCGCGCGGACACGAACACTGTGGCCTAAGGTAATCGCGCTTACGGGAAAGAGTTGATCATGCCTGCGAACGAAGCGAAGACGACGCTCAACAGAGGGTGGACGTCGCTCCAGCCGATGAGCGCGCAGGCAGTGATCCATAAGAGAGGGGCCAGCGCGGTCAGATGGAAGCGGAAACCCCATCGATCCACTGCCAATCCAATGAAAGGCGTCAAGACGATCGGAAGGACTATGGATTCACGTCGATTAGCATCGTTACTTTGTCCGAGGTGCACGTTGCAGCTTACTGTTTTGAGCGTTAGCTGTGAACGCGGCTACATCTTCCTACATGGTTGATCGTGACATAGGGTCAGCCTGCTGTAATCAGTTTGTTGTTTCAGCTTGAAACTGACCTCATAACCGCGCATTGTAATAAGATCAGTGGCGGAATTACCGAACGCGCCTGCCGCTTCAGACTGCAGGATCTGGGTCATGGGCAACATCCAGAAGGCCCTACCAATCACGATCTGTCAGTCAATCCCAAATGTCACGATCCTGTTAAACATACCATGGCAAGGCCAGCAGAGCCTTGAAGTCTGGCCTGCGTTGAGTTTTCGCGATCGCGGCCGCACGGGTGCCTGTGAGACGATATCGCTTGGGAACAACTGTTCTCTCCCAGAGCACGTAAACGATGTTGACTATCAGCGAGAAGGCGCATAACGCGGCTGGGATCCAGAAGCTCCATCTAGAGGAAGGTAGGGTATTACTAAGTCACAAATAATTTGGGCAACAGAGTATTTTCTTGCAACTTACCCGTACCACCCTGTATTGTTCTTGATCGGGATGGTCGTCATTCCTGAAACCAGCTTCACGGTCCTTGCAACGGCCGATTCCAATCCGAAGGCCAGAGCGAGTCCAGAGACGCCGAACCAGTGATAAAATAGTTTGTGTTGAGCCGAGTCCAGTACGGCGGTCCCGAAACCCATCATAATCTGAAAAGGTTGAAGTTGCGGATCAACTTGCGATCTGAGGTGAGTGGTGGGAAGAAGCCTTACATGACCTCCGACTAACATGCGCCAGATACCGGTGTTGGCGGCGAGGGCTACGGACAGGGTCGATTTAGGTGGCTGTCCCGGAACGCCAGTCTTGTCTTACGAACTCACCTGCTACAACAGCGCCCGCGCAAATAAGTGAAGTACAGGCGAGAGTGACAATGTTGACGCCGTAGAAATCCAACATGATCCCTCCGATGATCGGCCAAAACTGGTTCGTGACTTTGAAATTCAGTCCTGCCAATACGTAACGTTAGGGACAACTGATGCTCACACTATTGATGATGGCCCCGGCTCTATTTGCAAGGTCTCATTCAGCGTCTCTCCGGGCGGCCAGGTTCGTTCAGGTTGCTCGGTACTCACGCGTCAATCACACCTGTGGCCACAAGAGCGATCGATCAACAAGAGCAGGCTACGTTGAATGTAACGAATTCTACTGACCATACTGAGTATTGTCGATGCTAAGCTCCGTCCGAAGTGTCGCTTTCAACGGACCCAAAGCAGAGTCCGTCCCTATGGTCCCAGTCAAACATCGACGGATCAGCTCGTGCGAATGACTGGCGCGGATAGCAACCACTCACAGTTCTGACCGAGGGGAAACGCGCACACACAGAGCAAGGCCAACCACTTGTACTTCCAAGCGATATTGAGAAGCTCTTCGTCAGGTATCACCTGCTCCGAAGATTCTTCGTCTTGAAGGTAATTAAGGCGTGGAGTGACTTCTTCCTTGGGAGTTGTCGACTTTGCAGCGTCGAGGCCGACAGGATCCTCATCTTCTTTAGCGCGTATAGGTAGGTCTTTGAGGCTCTTCTCCATCGTAGATCACAACTTGTACGCTCCAGCAGACAGAACTGGACTATGAGAATACATTGGAAAGACGTATAGCGGTATCAGCAATATCATCAGAATTTATACCAAAACTGGGGTCCTACTGGCCCACACCCGAAATTTGAGGTTACACGCTATCTGATAGGCAAAAAGCATTGTTCCCGCATATTTTCGCGTTAGACAGCGCCTCTCTTGGCGTTTGGCTTGCGGGGCCAAGTTTATCGTTGTAGTCCCAGTTACCATACCGGAGGGGGAGGTCTTGTCCAACGTCGGCTAAAGGCCAATGGTCGCCTCGAAGCACAGCTCAAGATGCAAAGCTCGGTTGGAGTGGATCCGGTCCGACGATAGAGGTCGAGCGAGTATCAGATTCGAAACCCTGTCTAGCGGTCCATCCGACCCGATAGTATCGACGCGCGGCGGGGTGTGAATTTCGTGAATCTAGCAGCTCCTAGAGTCGGTTGGCGTATTGACCATCTCCTCTTCACCTGGATCCTGCATGATATCGACGTCTGAGGGAGTTGCTAAGGTCGGTTATCGATTGCTGACGTGCGTCCACCAGGTCGAAAGACCCTTGAATGCTCTGGGTCCTGGATCGACGACACGCTTCTTGCTTATGATACGTAGACGTCCGTGGGGGACCCCTCAGATTCTGCGAGTCAGGTTATTGAACCCTGTCATGCTTGGTGACCCGGTCAAGAGAAGGCGATGAGCTAATCATTTCATCGTCAGCATAGGTAGAGTAAATATGTAAACAAAGGTACAGCTGAAAACCATTTGGCAAGGCCCGACAAACCGACGCGATTGCGCTGGATATTCAGACAAGACGAGTTAATCACATGTACCTGCGAGTGTCGAACCGTTTAGCGTGAAGTTTCCAAGGCAAGGATCAATCCGGCGGACGAAGCTCACCATTGAACCTGGTTGAAAAGACCACCCTTCTCGATCTTCTGCATGATGGCCATAGGGTCGAACTGCTCGGCAGGCAAAGACCTGACGGTACCAGCCGCAGTGCCGGCATCGGTAGGCTCGTAGTCGGTACCATCGTTGTCGTAGACCATGGAACGAGTAGCCGTGCAGATCAAGTCTGAGGAGGAGAGAGTGGTAATCAGCTAACAGCCGCCGTATATGAGTGCGGATCAGACATACCGGCGTAGTACGCAAGCGAAACGATCGAGACACTATCACAAACGCGGAACCATAAGGATTTGACACTCTGAATGAAAGCACGGTCTCTCTTGACGTACGATCGGGTAGCCCTTTGGAAGTTGTACGACAAAGCGTTGGCCAACCTGTTCAGAAGGCGGAATAGTCAGTGAAACTGCCACAGTCTGAACGGGACAGCCGGGTGAACAAGCATACCTCTGGACCTCGTCGACCTATATGAACATGTGGTTGAGCGTCAGCTTCCAGGTAAAATTGGACTACAAGGAACGGCAGGCTCCTCACCTTGAAGTTCGAATCGTTTCGAAGACAGACGAGATGGGTGGGTCGAGCCTATCATGGGAGGAAGGCGACGTCTAGTCAGTTCCGAGCACCAACAAAAGGCTCCACGTCTCTTGCCACTTACTGTACCAACGAGACCCGCATGGGCTTGAAGGTAGAAGTCAAAGGCATAGGGGTGAGTGACGACCTGGTCGACAACAAGACCTGCAGGCTGTAGATTGCGGAACCCGATTCTGATATCAGTAATCCTGCAGACACTGTTGGATCAGACAAGTCGTAGTTACCAGGTTTCCAGACCTGTCGTTGTCGGCGGGGTTCGCTGCGAAGAAACGCATCGAGTGTCTCTTGGCGCAAATGATAACTGCAAATTCACATACAACGTGAGCTCTGGAAAACATGCGAAAGTGTCGTCACTGGGTCTCGTCTTACAGGTAAGCTTGGGCTTGTACCCCTTCTTGATCTTCGCAGCGGCTTCAATGATAGCCTTGCATTCAAACTCGACAATCGCGGCGTATTGCTAACGGTCAACGAGCAGTACGAATCAATACCGACACAGAAAAGAGGTACGGAAAAGGACTCGCTCACCGATTCGCTGACTCCGTCTCGGAACATGATGATGGTATCGGGCAGAGCGCGAGTGTTCTTCTCGAATTCCTTGATGTGGTAGGTAGCCATGTCACCCATGTCGGTGATGGCTTCCTTACGACCTTCTTGCAAGCTATGCACAGATCCCTTTTTCAGCAATCGAGAGTAAACGTTAATAGACTAGCCGACGGGTACATACCGCACACAAGGCTTGAAGTTGTTATTGTCGCCGTTGGTGGAAGCGACCGTGGCAGCGATCGAAGGCCTGATGGCGCCGTTGCCTTGAGGAGGGTGTCCAACATCGGCTCCGATGAGCATGGTCTTGTTGGTAACTCCGGGCTAGAAAACAACGCGAATCAGGTCTGTGTCTGCATTTTACAGGCACGACGTCGACTCACGAGCTCGGGGAGCGGGATCGAGACATTGATACCTCCGAGCTTGGCGTTGATCTTCATGGAGACGTTCGCGCAATACTGGTCAAGACCTCGGTCCGACTGGAGCTTCTTGGACTGGAGACACTGGGTCGGAACCGGAGCGTTGAGCCTGTTTGCGCAAGACGAGCTTCATTAGCAACCGGGGCCTAAAATGAAGCATCGTTCAGACCACCTACTTGGTAGCGGCAGTCCTCTTGATCTCTTCGTAAAGAGCGACCTCTCGAGCGGGCATGATCACTACGATCAATTGAGGGGCTTGTTTACCAGCGTCGAATGCAGCCTTGCCAGCCTGTTGCAAGGCCGCCAGCTACAAACCCGAATAGAACGGTCAGAGGATCCCAAAGCGACGTAACATCGCTTGCACGACGGCTTACGACACCGTTCTGCGCCATGGGGTTGGAAGGTCCGATACAAGGAGGCCTTTCGTTGGCGACGTTAATACCGACGGTCTTCATCTGGCCGACGAGGAAGGTGATAAAGGCCTGCATCTTCGGTTGGTCGAAGAATCGATCGAAAGAAACCACCGACCAAGCCTACAGAGCAACAACGAACATGAATGAGCGAGGGCGGGCTTCAGTGCCCCAGAGGGATACATCACTCACCGCGAGAGGCTTGCCGGCCTTGAAGAACTTCTTGCCTCGCAAGTTCCACGCTCCGCCAGCGGGTCTGACGAGTCCTCGAGGTCCACCGGCGTAGGTGATCTGAGGCGGGTTCAAGACCCTGGCGGGAACCTCGGTCATCTGGTCACGAATCTCGATACCCCAGGCCTTGACCGCGGGGCGAGTCTCCCAGGAGAGCTTCTTGCGCCACGCCATGATGGCGTCACGCCTGTCGGCAGGAGGCTTGGCAGAGACCTTGATCATCTCGGCGGTCTGGTCGGGCGTCAGCTTGAGGGGAGGCAAGCTGTGGAAGGGCTCGATGATGACGAGTTCCATGGGGATGTAGGTCCTCTTGCCGGTAGCGACACACGGGAGTCGAGGGAACTTCAAGTTGATGTTGTATTGTTGCTTGAAGTACGCCGCAATGGATTGCTTGGAGCCATCATCCTTGGTGAAAGTTAGCTCCTCGGCCGACTTCAGACTAAGACCGCCGAAGGACATGATCTTGTTGGGAGTCCTGTGGGTGACCTTGAACTTGGCTCCGAAGAGGACTTTACGGAGTCGCTGGATGTCGTGCTGAGACAGACTCTGTAGGGCGTCGCCTTGAGCAGGAGGTCCGCCAAAGCCACCTCGACCGGCACCACGGCCGCCTCGGTCGGCTCCGCCACGACCGCCGCGGGGACCACCACGACCACCACGGAAACCACCGTTGTTGCGTCCAAGGAGGCCTTTGGCGACTTCGATCAACGGTCCAGGGGCGACAAAGGCAGAGTAGGCAGTGTCGAGTTGGACGGCAGGAATCCCGATCGCAGGTCGGAACGACCTAGACAAGTAAGAAGTCACATGAGCGGAGTTTCAATAATGTACAAGAGGAGTGATCAAGCTTACTGGGCGAAACCCTTGGCAACGACCGCTCCGTTCGAGATTGGAACGTGGTCATCCATGCTGAAGAATCGACGTTCTTGAGCACCCGAGGCGGTGTACTTTTCGTGAAGATTGGACCTCAACAATACGTTGACGCTCATGAACGCAGTCAACATGGCCTCGGCGTTGTTGATGATCTGCTTCTTTCCGGCGCAGAATTGAGCGATGGCCTCGAGGTCGATGTCAGCGACATGCTTGATCTGAACCTTCCATCGTCGTCCTTGTTCTTCGACGGGGACACCGGGCTTAGGGTCGGTATCGGGAAGGTTGATCGTAAACTCGTGAGTCTTCTTCTCGCCCTTGGAAATGGCGTTCGGTGTGAAGAAGTTCTTGCGTCCGTCGTAAGCACCGGCTTCGTAGAAGGCCTTGGCTTCAGGGGTATCGAGCTCCTTCTTGAGGCTGCAAAGCGAACGAGCGAGTGTCAGTATGGACCTCTCGTGGTCTAGCCTCATGGTGATGACCGGGACTTACTGAGCCCAGCACTGCCTCATGAGACCAGCAGGCTTCTTCTGGTTCTGAGCCTTGACGACGGGGTTGATCTCGACGTCGTAGTGGAGGATAGTCTTGCCTTGACCCTTGAACCTAGCCTGGAACTGGTTGGCAAGGACCTTGATAGGTTTACCGGTGGTACCGAAGTTGGGACGAGGGTAGTAATCTAGGACATTGATGATGACGTTGGGGCAATGAGTTGATGTGAGATCCGAAGTGGCGACTAGAGCTTACCGGTCAGCATGAGCGACTTCATCCTCTGGATGGCCTCGTTCCTTTCCGCATCGTTGGAAGGGTTGGCCATTTCGGCCTCTCCGATACGAGGGGCCATTTTGTGGGCTGATTGATGGAGTCTTTCGAATCGACTACGATCAAGCTAGTCTTCGAAAGGCGAAGAGGGAGTCGGGTGGAGGAGGGGAGTGAGGTCGAAAAGTGATAGACCAAGAAATCCGTGAAGAGAGAAAGAGAAAAGGAGGTCAGGATGGATGGAATGACGAGGAAGTTGAGGCGATATATATATAGTCGAGGGAGAAGCACGAGGGGACCGGAATGATGGAGCACAGCAGACACACCAGGGAGAGAGAGAAAACCGTGTAAGCGAGGACACAACAACAGAACGGTGGGATGACGACGAGGGCGACGGCAGAAGTGATGGAAACATACCGACAGGTCCAAGCGTTGATCTCCGAGGGCGTGATGAGAGACTGCTGCAGAACGACGAGGGGGAGGAGAGGAAGCCCGGTTAACGCGACCCAAAGGAGGGGTGATCCCCCGTCGTATGTTTCATAGCTCCGAAGACTCACCTAGGCGGGAAAAGGAGAGGAATAATTTGGGGTTCTCGACGACGACGGTGGATCGAGTGAGACCATCGGTCGGCGAACCGCTTGTTGAGGGTGGATCTCGACATCAGATCAAACAATACCGGACGACCAGCGGCACGAGGGCATCAGCTTGGAATCGCGGAAGCAGAAACGCGACCGAGAATTAGCTCAAGGCGCGATAGTGAGACCAGACCTTCTTTCGGTCTAGAACGAGTATGAAACGTCTGCTCGCTGCTCGCCTATACAACTGCACAGCCCGGAGGAGCGGACACAATCGAGGAAGTGCAACAGGCAACAGGCAATACGCAACAGCGTACAGCAACGCAGCAACATATCACAATGCGTACAGTGCGTACAGTGCCTAGTAGTGCCACAGTCAGTATTCGTTGATCAATTGATCAGCAAACCCGGACGAAACGATCTTGCAGGGCAGCCCAGACGAGAGCCATGTCATCGCCTCGCCCAAGGCCACTTGAATATTTAGGTACTCTCACCGATACGGAAAGGGAGAGTACGCATCCTCGAGATTGCGTACAAGATATTGAAAATAACAATACACAAGGTATCCAGGGCTATATCATCACAGGCTCACAAGGCAAAACTTTGTTCTTTTCTTCGAATCCCTCGTCTTCTTTCGTCTATGTTCACCATCTCATCCACCCTGGCCAACCCATCCCCCTGTCACCCCACTGGCCGCGATCGTCGTGTCGTGTCATCTTGTCTCGCCCCGGTCGTGTTTCTCCTCACTGCTAGCATCGTAGCTACTTTCATGTTCGTCAATTCTGTCCATCGGCAGCTCAAGCGGCCCAAGGTGCGGTCTACAGAGATTACCACCACGACCGACTCAGCCGTATCCGATAGGCTACTTATCCTGAGTCATCACTCACCCAAGAGAATCCAGAGAATTGAGCTTGGTCGACCGAGCTCAATTGCGTGTGGACAGGCGTGAGCGTAGGCTTTTCTTTCGTGAACTCCGAGTCGAAGTCTATGGAGTGAGAGCAGTTCAATATTATGCTCTGCGCGAAAGGTCATCTAAGTGCGCTTACTGGAAACATCAGTCGGGTTACCCTGAACGGAGATAACGTTCACACAAGTCAGCTTGCTATCACTCTGACCCCAAGGGGTCCTGTACCGATTCCACTCACGATCTGGGGGAAGTAGATGGGCGGGATCTTCTTGTTGTACACATCATCAAAGTTGACGTCCCTAAAGAATGGGTGCTTCTTGATGTCCTCTGCATCGGCTTCGCCCGCACCCAGTCGTCGAATCGGATCTCGGTTCAAGAGCTACAGTCAAGTTGAAGCATCAGCCTTTGCCGGGTTACGTCTTCCCTATGGCATGTGATCACTCACCCTCTGCAGCAAGTCGACAGCCTCACCCGGCATAGACATCGGGTAGAGCGGCTCGTCTTCCAGGATTGCATCAAAGATTTCGTCCTCGTCATCTCCCCGGAAAGGCGATTGACCGAGCAGCATCTCGTACGTCAAGACACCAAACGCCCACCAGTCTACAGCACGAGTATACCGTTGCTCGAGCAGGATCTTGAGGATGGCAGAAAGTCAGCAATTGTTTGTCATAGCGCACTCAGACGCTGTAACATACCTCGGGAGCCATGAACTCGGGCGTTCCACAGAATGTGCTGGTGGTCTTACCGAACCACATGTCTTCCTTACAAAGACCGTAATCGGCGACTTTGATGTGACCGTCGAGAGTGAGAAGAATGTTGTCCAACTTCAAATCACTGCAAAGGTAGTATTAGTTCTCCGTTAGGTAGATGTTCATGATGTTGGGCCTACGCTCGAACTTACCGGTAGATAATTCCCTTGCTATGGAAATACTGCAAAGCCAACAACACCTCACAAGCGTAGAATTTCGCCTGTCGCAGGGTGAACTGCTTCTTCTGGATGTGCAACATGAGATCTCCTCCACTGATGTACTCCATGACGAAGTAGACCCGCGTCTCGGTCTGGAAGCAAGAATGAAGTCCCAGCAAGAAAGGGTGACGTTCTTGAGCCGCAGCCATGAAGACCCGCTTCTCTGATTGCGTGCTGGAAGTATACGACGGGTTCGCCCGTCAGCTTCCATCTCCGTGTTGCAAATCGCGAGGCGATCACTAACCTCTCGACTTCGTCATTCTCGATAATGAACTCTTTCTTTAATACCTTGATGGCGTAAAGCGAGCGCGAGCGCTTCTCCTCGGCCAACATGACTTTACCGAAGTTTCCTTTGCCGAGCACAGCCAAGAAATCGAAGTCTTCCAGTCCAACCTTGCGAGCCTTGACGACCTGCTTGGCAGGAACTGGAGCCGGCGTCGGCTTTGCGACGGGGATCACCTGCTGACTTCGGTAGTCAGGCTGAGACGGCTGTTGAGGAGGGCTGGGTCGGACCGGGCTGGGCTCGTGACGAGGAGGAGGTTGCTGTTCATAACTCGGCCGGCCGGGTTGCATTGACGGCTTGGGCATGGCGGCGGGGTGTTGAGGCGGATAAGGTGATTGCGAAGCTTGATCCTGGCGAGTTGGTGCCGCATAACCTGAATCAGCAGGGACAGGCACATTATACGTTCCAGGAGGCGGCTGAGCAGCAGGTGCGGGAGACGAAGGGTATTGAAGACCGATAGGCGGGAGCTGTGGTGGACCTTGCTGCTGAATAGGGGGAGAAGGCTCCGGCTTGGAAGTGATCGAAGCGGGCTTTCGCTGGACTTGAGTGGTCTTGATATCCCTGAGCTGTTTCAGAAGAATGTTGGCCATTTCCATAGTCATCCCGCAGAAGTCGGGAACCAGGTGGGCACAGGTCGCGTGACATGTCAGGGCACAATCTGGAGATAAACGCTATGTTAGCGAAGAATACAACGGCAGCTCGACGGCAGAGGCAAGGCTCTCTCACCTGAACACTTCTTGGCGTTCTTCCTCCCGAGGGGAAGCATATAACCACAGTGACAACACCAATTGGCGCTGACATTGGTGATCGTCTGGAAACGATGAGGGATCCTATGGTTGATCTTCTCCTCGTCCCCTTGCTAATCGGCGAGAAGATGGTCGACAATAAGCTTCATGACACTTCCTGTCCACGGAAAGCTTGCTACTTACGGTATCGGCGTTGGATTTTGAGATACACTTCGTGACTACCTTGGGATAACATTTCTTGTGACAAGCATACCTGCAGTCTTCGCACTGGTATCCTTCTCCGGTAAGCAAGAATTCCTGACAGAGAGCGCACAGGATAGGCTGGTAAAATTGTCGTTGAACGAATTTGTGCCCGTTCATCTCGAAGACGTCGCCTCGTCTCTTTCGTACGGCGCCCTGACGTCCGAGACCTCCGACCTGATCGAAAGGCCTTTTCTTGACGTTTTCCTTGACTGGTTTAGGCAAGTCCGACGGTGAATCAGTGCAGGTGCAAACAGTGGCGAGAGGAAAGAGGTGACTGACCGAAATCAAGGTGAAGCGCTACCGCACCGGCAGGCTCGACTGCAAACCAGCCATCGATACCCTGGACCGTCTTGCTCAGAGGTCCATTCCCGCCGACCTTGGTAGCCTCCCGGTGCAAGGATGAGTCGGCGTTACTCGAGGGTCCCCCTGACGGCCCTCTGATGGTGGCAGCCCTGACGGCCGTAGCAGCAGGAACCCATCCAGCACCCTGAGTGTCCGCCTCGACCTTCTGCCTTCGCAGAGCTTCGATGACTTCGCTCACACGAAGCCAGAGCATACCGATAGGCGTAGGGTCGCCTCCATTTTGCGTGTCGTAGATCGTCAACTCGATCTCGTTGGCCTTATCGATGACCAGGTCGAACTCCTCGTACCACTTGTCATTTCTCGACGGATGGGAGACGCCTCGCTCGTTGCCCTCGATTTTGATAACGACCGTAGTCTCGTTGAAGACCTTTGATGACCTCCGAGAAAGTGGAACGTGATTGAGATCTCTAGCCATTTTGAGCGAGATGATAAGTTTTCCGGCAAGAGGCTTGCGTAGATTTTCTTTCCGCTGGCCGTCTGGCAGGAACTCTATGAGATGCAACGAGTTGATCAGCTTGTGATCACTACAATTCCCGACATTCCCAATCTCACCTTCGTCCTCCTCGCCGGTCTCAAACTGCCTAAGCGTCTCATACCGCTTCAACGCCCTCTTCAACAGCTGAATCTTGTTCTCTGACTCCCGTTTCTTGCTCTCGGTCTCGTTCTTCAATCTACGGTCGCCTTCATCTCGATAAAGCTGAGCCATCTTTTCGATACCTTTACGGTATTGTTCTTCCACCTGAAGCTTGAACTGGAGCTGGTTGAGCATCCGCGAGATCTTGGGTCCGGACAAGGGTGCGTCATATCGCAGGAGATCTGTAAGCAGCAGAAGCGAGTGGTCAGCACAAACATCGTCTATGCACGTAACTACACAATACTGACCTAGTTGAGTAGAAGTTTTTGCAGAACCCCCTCCGGCTCGTACCATCTCGTTACCTGGTGCACCGGGTGGAGGTGGGGGGAGCGGCCTCTCATTGCCCTGATACTGCATGGCAGGTGTGGAATAGCCTCGTGGTCCCATATTGGGCCCGGCTCCAGGCTGTCCTCCAGGTCCAAGATAAGCACCCATCCTCCCTTGCGGGCTACCCGGGTGCTGCATCACTTGTTGTGTTGAAATGCTTCGTCCTGGACTACCGGGTCCACCGGGAGAGCCCGGACCAGGACTGCTTCCCGAACCACCACCTGGACTAGACACCTGCATCTTGGCCAATTCATCTTCCAAGAATTTGATATTCGCTTGAGCATTCCTGACTTCGTTGTGAGCCTGTTGGATGACGGCTTCGTTACGGGATGAGGCCTGGAGTGCTCGGATGTATGCCTGTGCTCCCAACAAGTTCTTTCGTTCCGAGTTGAGGTTGGCGAGGACCTTGTTGATCTTGGGATCAGCAGAAGGGTGGCTCGACTAGAGGATTTTCTATTAGCTGTTCCGGATTGACATGTTGTGCACCGGACGATTCTAGAGGTCGTGCTTACCATTTTGATGCGGACAAACCTCTCTTTTTCGAGCTCTGATAGGTTTCGCCGCTTAAGCGTTGATTATGATGATCGATCAGCCGTCAACTACGAGCAACAATGACCTTCACTTGGTTGCTGTTTTTGAATCCGGACTCCTTTGTAGTTTAGGTCGGGACTTGAATGAGGGAGCAGCGAAGAGAATGAAAAGAAGAACGCTATTGTTGGGCACCGTGTGCAACCCTCCGCCAGAGCCGTGACGTATTCCGCGGCGGTCCGTTGTTGATGAGAAATGCAGACGTGTTTCTCGCCTGTTTTTATCACGGTGTCAGCAAGGACGTTGGTAGGAAGCAAACTCGATAGTTTGTAGCAGCTAGGCAAAAGCTAGATGAAGAAGGACTGTCTAGACTGTGATAGGTAGCGTATCGGAACGGAATGCAAGCTGTGTCGCTGTAGCAAGAGACGTGACGTCGGGCACGGTTGACCGAGTCGCTCCCCTCGGCTGAAGCGCGTCGAAGTCTCTCGAGCTCGATTTCGCGGAGCCGAAAATCACGCACACAGCCCACCTCATTTCTGCCTGCCTTTTCCCAACGACATAATTAGGCGCACGACCCCAATGTCCGTCTGTAATCGGTCGAAGACCGTGTGATAGAGCTGCAGCAGACTAGCTGGACCGAACAATGTTTATACCAAAGGCAACAAGTACAAGGCACGAATTGGGTGGGAAACGGTGATTTCGACGATGGGCATTCTTTTTACTGCTTCCTCAAAGCTCTTCTTCCTCCTCTCCACTCTGTGCGCTCAGGCGGTCACTGTAGGCAACGTAGCAACAAAGACGATCAGCTTGTGACCACTTTGGGATCGAAAGCGCCAAAATACCCCGAACACTCACTGTAGGTGGAGGCCTCGATGTGCTCAGGAAGGTCGGGAATGGCCACGACGAATCGTTCCTGGATCTTCTTCAGTACCTCTTCGTCCTCGTCATTGGTCACAAAGGTGATACCAAGACCCTTGGTACCGAATCGTCCAGCACGACCGACTCGGTGCAAGTATGAGTCGGCGTCGGTGGGTGCGTCCTGAATTGTGATTCGGTCAGTAATCAGGATGCAAGGCTAGGTGAATATATCAATGGCGACTCACGTAGTTGATGACGACATTAACTCGCTCGACATCGATACCACGACCAAAGATGTCGGTGGCGACGAGGATACGCTTCTCGAAGTTCTTGAACATCTTGTATCGGTTGATTCTGCGATAGTCAGTATAAAGTTTGAGCACTCGTACCGCGACGTCTGACCGTAAGAAGCCTGCTTCTGCTTACCGCTCAGCCTGGTCAAGAGCAGAGTGGATGGCGATACTGGGGAAGTTGCACTCCCTCAAGAGTCGGTCCAACTCGGTGGCCCTTGCTACGGACTTGACAAAGATACAGACCTGGCGGATAAGACGTAGCGGTGATTAGTATATATCAACAGGCAACTCCCAAAGCAAAGTCGCTCACCTGGTTAAACTCGAGGCTGTCCAACAAGTCGTTGAGCTTTCGGTTCTTTTGGCCCTCAGAGAGCTTCACAAAGTATTGCTGAAGACCGTGCAGGGTCAACTTGGTCTCGTCATCGACATAGATCTCAAGAGGCTGCGAAAGTGGTGCTTTAGCATCGGATACCAGAAGAGCAATACGGTTCAGGACTAACGTTCTGCATGAACTTCTTGCAAGTTACTCGGACCTCCTTTCCGAGGGTAGCGCTGAACATCATAACCTGCTTGTGAGCGGGAGTCGACCTGAAGATCTCCTGAACGTCTCGTCGCATGTCTACCGAGCCAAGCATGTCCCCATTTAGCGTGAATGTCGATCGACACTGACGTGACAGACATACCGAGCTGCTCCAACATCTTGTCACACTCGTCCAAGACGAACATCTTGACCTTGGAACCGTCGAGGCTCTTGTCACGGGTCAAGCCGTTCATTCGCCCGGGGGTACCAACAACGATGTGAGGGCACTTGGTCTTGTCGGCCAAGATCTCCTGGTCGGCCTTGACGGGGGTACCTCCGTAAAAGACCGAGGTCCTGACATCGGGCATGTACTTGGTGAACCTGTTGAACTCGTTCTTGATCTGGAAAGCCAATTCTCGGGTGTGACAGAGAATGATGGTCGAGACCTCTCCGTCGACAGGCTCGAGTTGCTGGAGTACGGCCAAGACGAAGACGGCGGTTTTACCCATACCAGACTTGGCTTGACAAAGGACATCCTGACCCAAGATGGACTGGGGGATACATTCTTGCTGGACTGTATTGCCAGATTGTAATTGTTCCAAGAATCCACCGGGGGTAAAGAAGGAAAGGAGGAAGACAAAGATGTTCGTATAAGCTCGCTTGCCGGATGACTTGATTTTGAACCCCTGTTCGTCTCCGCTCTGGGCTCGATCGTCGTGGAAGGTTCGCGTCGCCATTCGGTTCTCCACATAGGCTCAAAACGGATCGGCCCGCAATCGAGCAAGGACGTTCGCCTTCTGACTGAACCGGCGGACGTTCTTGCACAACCGAAGAACAAAGGATTGTCGAGCTGATTGGTCTTGCGACGCGCGTTCATATCGAGGAGCCATAGATTTCCTCGTCCCATCGACGACGATCGGCGGGAGGAGCGGAGACGACGTTGCGAAGAAAGTAGGGACTCAAGACTTGCCCTCCGAAGGATGTTCGAAACCGAGGTCCGAGATGGCACGTAGAAGCTCGGGCTTCAAGAGGAAATCCCTGTGTCACGACAAGAGACGCGTCAGATTGGTTCGAACTCCAGCTTTGAAGATGGAGTATCAGCGAATGCTCACCTGAAACCGGTACTGTGGATACCAACATAGCTTCCCTTCTTCTCGCCATCTCCAGCGGTAGCCTTTCCGGTACCGGCGGCGGCAGCAGCGGGAGCGGCGACCTCGTCCTGGATCTCATCCTCGTAATCGACCAACTCTTCTTCTTCGGGAGCCATTTTGCTAGACGTTTTGGTAAAGGTGTTGGGTAGAAGAGGAGTTCCTATATGATCGTCGCAACGAGGTATCCGGATGCCAAAGGGAAGATTGTACCAGAGAGGAGGAAGATGAAGAAAAGGATAGGGCGAAGAGACAGGATCTGGTGTGAGCGCGTCGTTCTGTCATCGTGGCCGTCCTCTCCCTCCGTGGCACAAAGCCGGATGCGAGTACTGACTAGGTAGATGTCGTGGATTGCAAGCTCACGGTTTGAGATGCGTTTGTGAGAGCAAGATCACGGCAGACCGAGACGTTTGTAAAGGTAGATTGACGTCGATGTCGATCTAGACTGCTCTGAGAGCCAGGTGGTTGAGCAGCCTTTCTTCGAGAGCAACGGGTTCTCACGCGTGCGATCGGGTGGCAACAGAGCAAAAATCCGCATGGGCTCGGCTAGGTCAAAAAGGTATTTCCTACCGGGGAGTCGAACCCCGCCCTCGCGCGTTCAATTAAAGACCGAAGTCTTATTGAGAGGCGCGCATCCTAGCCGATAGACGAGTAAGAACTGGATGTCAGGACTGGGTCATAAATATATATATTCAGTTTTTCAATTGAGAAAACGAGCCACAGCATATTGTTCCGCCTGCTCTTCGATGCTTCGCCAAGTTACCTTGATCCCGTCCACCTCTCTTGTCAGATGACGATCGGTGCGAAAGGCTCTTTCGCAATCCGAAACGTTCAGTGGCGCAAGCGCAGATGCGAGAGAGGTGACAATGATGCAAGCAACTATCGAAAATCGAAACAGCTAGCACTGTCGCACGGTGCGCGGTTCAGACGATCAACGTGAAACAGCTCTGTGAAGTTGCAGGAATTGGAGCGATGATATGTACACTTTTGATGGAAGCGCGCTGCGAAGTTTCTAGATCTACGTGGCCTGGTCAACTACGCTTGATCGCGTTTGAACCTTGATAGCAAAGCGCATAGGTCCGCTCAAAGTGACCCCGGAGAATGGGTGAACCGCAAAGCTGGATCCTCTGCTGCTTCGGTTTCCAGTTACCAGTAAAAGGGGCGGAAACAGCAGGAGAAGGCGAGGCCCTTCCCGACTTGCACTCAGGCCGGCAGAGCCATCGCACAAGTTGTAGCAGGTGCGAGTGGCGGTGATCGGCGAGACACCAAACGCACTTTCGATGACCCGCTTCTCCACCTACAAACTGATCTTCCTTACAGTTCAATCTCCTTACAATCGGGTTACTCAGGCAGCTTCGTTGTGTCTTGTCCCCGCGAACCAGTATAGCCGTTGTTCACCCAAACGGGATGCCGCAAGCGATGTCTGGTGTGACAACTAAGAGGATTGTATGAAGATCGACTGTGACAGATCGACATCGGAGAGGTGAGGTGCTCGACGAGTTGTACTTACACAGGAATCATGATCATAGATGTCATTTTCCAGGTGCTCCACTAGCGTGTGGCATCCAATGAGCGCAAGGATGACCTTCACTACCTCAAATCCACCGAAAATCACCACTGCTCTATTGCGCCGACAATTGTTACACTGAGAGTTACTGCTGAAGTGCCGTGCATCCCGGACTATGCCCTTCAAATCGGTACTGGGGACACCTTTACGCACGCTTTAGGCGGTGTCATCAAATCGAAGCACATCTTTCCCCTTGGCTTGCCGGGACGAACCTGCAATGAAATTGCGAAGGCCAGAAAGAATGCTCACCCATTAGAATTTCCGCCTTGATCGAGATTCGACGCATTTGCAGCATCCCTACAGCAACTTGCAACAATACTTGTTCCATCCTTGACGAAGGCGCTCGTGACTGAGAGAGACGGCTTGCGCAAACGCCATCGCTCAACCCAATATCCGAAAGACGATCCACATCCGCATGATGCATAGGATATCATATTATCTCCATTTACATGTATCGCCAAGTTCCTCCTCGTAAATGATTAGGCAAAAGCCGGCCCGAGAAGAGGTCGGGTAAAAAAAAATTGGGCATCGAAAATCGAAAAGAAGGAAGTCGAGAAGAACCAGATCCAGGTCGAGTCGTGACCCGTAACCATAATTGAGGTCGGATCTAGATGCATAGATCAATCTGAACTTGCTGGTCCGTTGCCCGATAGAGCTACACACCAAGGGTGACGACTTACAGACAAGTCCATGGTCAGACCTAAGCGGTAGTCGGAGTTGCCGGGGCCTTTTTCGAACCCGCCTTGGTACTTTTGGCGACCAAAGCCTGTTGATAACAACGACAGCGGCAAGACGAAGCAGGATCGATGCAGAACAGACGGATCAGCTCGTCGTCCGTCTCCCCCCTCCACTGACATATGATACCCCATCTCGACTGACCTTGTGGATATAAGGCAAGACTCCACCCCCAGCGATCGTCGCTTGGACCATGGCGTCCAACTCTTCGTCACCCCTGATGGCCAATTGCAAGTGTCTCGGGGTGATCCTCTTTACTCGGAGATCTTTGGCAGCGTTACCTATAACACGGTCAACAGAAACCCAACGAGTGTTAGTGACATTCATGGAATCGAGGTGAAACACTTTCGACGATCGACCGCAGAACCTGATTGTCAGGGGTGGAGAGCAGAGACTAACCAGCAAGCTCCAAAACTTCGGCCGTCAGATATTCCAAGATCGCAGCCACGTAGACGGCCGACTTGGCTCCCACTCGGACCTGGTTCTTGGTCGATTTCTTGAGGAAACGGTGGATACGACCTACGGGGAACTGTTGTCCGAGTTGATCGAGAGGGAGGAGAAGAAAAAGATAATGAAGAGACGGATTCAGTTTTAGGTCGGCTGTAGGGGATGGCTTGCGTATGATGCGGGACTCTGGTCGCGGCTGGTCGAGTCTCGTGCGTCTCGTAGGTTGAGGTTTGGGGGACAAGCTTTGAGCTCATTCTTCTGCATCGTATGATGATGTGATGCGCGAGCTAGCAGCCTAGTAGCTTCGACTGAGGTTCTTCCGTTCATCTTTGACGGTTGCGGACCAGCTCGAGGCTCCTTCGACCGGCAGCCTTTCACTTAATCACTGCGAGTTCTAGCTTTTCCTGTCCTGCCTGAATGTTCCATCCTGTCGCTCCTGATATGTCCCATTTTCCGTATCAAAGAGGCCGAACTCCCATCCCAGACGACCAACGAAACTTGCTCCATGGGCCGTCTCGTAATCTCAGATCCAGACTCACGGCCAGCCCAGCTTTCGCACTCCTCGTCTGCAACACCCTCGTCTCTCCCGCCGACTTTGCCTTGCCTCCCTTTTGAGCCGGAGAAGAGGTAGCGGGCGTGGTAGTACTGTTCGGTTCCGGAGCCATGGTAATAGACTATTGACTATCTTAGTCGTAAGTTGTTCGTTCGATAACGCACAGCTCAGGAGCCGAGTAGCTAGTGGTTTGTCGAAATGTTCAAAGTCGACATGATCTCAGAGTCGGTTGATCACTTGAATTGGTTCGGAACGCGTCACGCGCCCGAGATGGGCAACGACAATGCATATGCGATTTTGGAGGGAGATCTCGGTGGCAATTGCGTGTATAGCGCCCGGGGAAGAAGCCATCATCGAAAGGAGGTTTCGAGCTGATGACATCCGACTTGAAATCGATGTTAGATAGGGTAGAGAGAGCTGGAGAGAAAATAGGGTGGATGGACGTATGTGACCTATGAGATGCAGCGAAAAACAGCACAATGGTCCTGCTGGTCTGGGCTTTGGAGAACTGCTGTGGTCATCGTCGTTGTTGCCGTCGTCGCGCCATGGATCCTGGGTCTGGTTCGATGTGAAACATTCTGGCGCGAGCACAGCACGGTTTCGCCCGAGGGGAAAGGTGGATCGAGGATGATCAGCGATCAGCGATCAGCACCGAACAGAGGATTGATGGAGGGAACCGGTTCGGGATGAAGAAGGATTGATGATGATCGTTCAGTCTCTCTGCCTCTGCTAGGACGATCAGCATCGACAGGCGACAGGATCCCCAATTTTCGACCTTTAGCCTTCTCGAAGCGACCACACTCTACTTTCCCAAGCACACCGCTATTGCATCGACATTGCACGCATCCGAGCGATATCTGACGGTTCCAAGACAGGCAGGGTTAGGCGAGTCCCGTCGATCGAACCGACGAAACAGCTGCCTGAACCGCATCGTCCCATCTCTGTGACAGTCTGTGACAGGTCCAGACACATCCCCATGGCACGATAGAATATGTCCTCTCAACCAATCTCGCCATCCCTCACCGAGCCACCTCCTCGTACCTCGTCCATTGATGCCCCGCCACCCCTGCCGCCTAAATCGAATTCGAGATACATGCCTGAACATCTCATCACGGCCACCTCGACTGCGACTACGATCTCGACTCTGCCGGCGGGACGTAGATCGGACAACGTTCAAACTCATGATCGACTTCATACGTCGTCCTCTGGGGGAACCTCGGACCTGACTTCCTTGCCCGAGGAGTATACCATCAAATACGATGCCAACAACATTATCAGTGACAACAACTTGAATACCGGTTGGAGAGTCACCCTTCCCCCGCAACTACCACATCAACCACCGCCATCCCATTCAGTCCCTGTCGATACCTTCTGGGATAACAGAATATACTCCTCCAACCGGATCCACCTCCAAAGGGACGTCCAACCTCCTCATCGACCGGGTGACTCTCTCTCTGGCTACAACAACAACTCTCACGGCAGCATGATCTCCTCAGCTTTACCCTCGTCTTCGGTCAATCTGGGAAAACCTCTTTCTCACTCTCGGACGTGCGATTCGATTCGGAAGGACAAGGAGAACGACCAAGACTACGGACATCGTTATGATCACTATCATGATCGTGATGACCATCATCGTCATCAACGCCCAGACCTTGCTGTCCACCAGGATGAGAACGATAAAACTTATCTCAAGAGTATAAACGCGAACCATCACGATAACAGAGATCGTTCCGCGAATACTGGTCTGCCAGATCCGTCAGTCCCGAGCTCTCGTAGACGCAGAAAACGGTCGACTTTGGAGAAGGAGATCGCACAACTGTTGCCTGACGCCGATGGAGCCGAGGTTGAAGGTTCCGGTGCAGGAAGGGAAGACGAGAGGAGAGGAGAAGGACAAGGAGATGGGGGTCAAGGAGGACAAGCAAGGGAGGGGGCGAGGAAACGTCAAAGAAGGGTCGAAAGGAGTGAGGGTGGGACGTGGAGGAGAATCTTACCCCGGGCGGAGACGGAGACGGACATGGGGTACTACGGCTCAGCTTCGGACCTAGACTCGGGACGGAGCGAGAGGAATGGACTCAGGATCCCGAATGAAGATCGAGAACAAAGCTCCCAAATCGGAGGAGACGGTTATCGGTATCAATATAGCTCCAATACGGTACCAGCTACAGCTCACCCAGCCTCAACTTGGGCCTTGGCGGAAGTTCTAATGGGATCAGGACCGACGACCAGATATGACTTCGGGCTGGAAGACGTGGAAGCCGCCTTGACGATCCAGTATCTCGCCAGAGACGCCCGAATGCCGGTACCTCCGCCATATACTAGCCACGCGTTACAACTGAATCAGTGGATTGTTGGAAAGGACCAGTATGAGGGGGACCAGAAGCAGGTAGTTTCGGGTGGATGGGGACTGGGTAGAGGTGTTTGCAGTAATTGTCGGGTGGACGAGGTGAGTCTGGCATGGAGAGGTTTAGTGATGTGAGTCGGAAGAGAAGGCTGATGCTGTGTCTGACGAGAGCATAGACCGAGGCGGTTTGTTGGTGGACGGACCCGGTAGTCAAAACGGTGCTCGGTCTGAACCGAAGGTTGTGTTACGCTTGCGGGGTCTTTGTGAGTCTCGCCAGTCAACGCAAGGCCGATCAGTGATCTTTTCGGCTAAAACTGAAACATGTCGCCTTTGCGCAGAAGTATAACAACCTCGTCGACCGTCCGGTCAATATTGGCAGACAGGTGTTACGGAATCTCGCACCTCCCTTGTCCACATCGGATCGACCCATTCAAACTCAACCTTGTCCTAACAAACATTCTCGGCCGCCGCTTCAGACCGTTGGCACTCTTCATCCGAATATACCTTATACCGACAACATGGGTACGGTTCCCTCGAACCCGCTGATTAGGGAAATTGTCGATTGCTCAGATCGGCTCTATATCTTCCCACCAGCTTCTTATAGAATACCGATCAAGCCTTATTCCAAAGTACAAGGCGGGTGGTACGATCAGGGTCTTACGGGTCAGGGAGAACTTTGGCAGCCGGAAATACAGCATAACAGCTGGGTACCGTCGTGAAAGAGCATACGCACAAAGCCGTTGGCCGCGACGAGTCAAATCGAGCGGGAATTGCATTCGATATAAGTACTAGTACAACATATACAGACGAGTTGTACATGATTGACGCTGGGTCGTCGGGACTATCACTCCATGTCGCGGAGCAGATACTGATAGTAAATGTCATTGAGCAAGCGAACGGGGAGAAGCCGGGCCGTGATAGGGATGTCTAGGCAAGACTGGGCTTTCCTCCAGGGGTTCCAACCGGGACTCTTGCTGTTGTTCTGGCGCAGCAGCTTCGGTGGGCAATGGCGGTAGAGGGGTCTGAGGAGCCGGATGGGGCGAGATGGGGGAATGGTAGCTCAGGGCGTACCAACGATCCGTCTTGTCCTCGGCACTCCGTTGTTCACCTGGAGTGAAAGAGCGATTTCGGTCAAAGCTGACTGGTCTCGCAGAGATGAACGGTTGGTTCGGGACGGAGGCGGAACGGGTATGTCTAATCATACAGGTGTCAAGTCGAGTGAGAGAGGCGCCTTTGATTCGGGTGGCGGTACTGCTAATCAGCGGTAGATATGGTAGCGCAGGGGGTGGCTCAGATGTGCGCGTTGACGAAGCCACTCCAGCGCTTCCCTTTCGCTCAGTCACTATGGACGGCTCCTCATCATGCGTGTCCTGAGATGTCGTGTCTTGCTCGACCGGCTCTGTCTCAGAGCGAGGCTCCTTCGGAAGATCAGGGCCAGTTCGATGATATTCAGATAAGGACAAGCCACGTTTGGGTTCCATTGGGACCGTGACGAAAAGGGAGGACCATGGATAGAACCACTTGGCCCAGCACATGGCAGGGAGTGAAGATCGAAGGTCTGGGGTCGGAATATCGATGTGAGACAGGCGCTTGATGGAATGAATGACGATCACTCACAAAATGAAGATCAAGTTGTGAGTCCTGTCTCTAGGTGCATGCGAGTGCGCGGTATTTGACCTCCTCGTGAATGTCTTATAACACGCGCGGAGGATATGTCAAAGGAAGCAATCCTGCGAGACATCCTCAGGACGATTCTCCTTTGTTCTGTCAAGCTGTTTCATGCCGTCTGAAACCGTCTGAAACGTTCAGACCCCCACAGGATACCTTCTAGGCCTGCTCGCTGGGACTGCAGGGTGTGTACGTGGGTATCGCTTTCGCTCATCGGGGTTGGCTGAGACAGTAGCTCCGTAGGTAGGTTCCAACATTTCCATCGTACCGGCGCTCATCTTGCGCTTGTCCCTGAACCTAACGAAGACGAGCAGGACGAACATGAGCAGGAACAGGGCTCCTGCAAGCGATCCCACCACGATGACTATCGCAGTATCGGGTTAGCTAGATCCCAAGTGAGAATCGGACGATTGTTACCTACCGGTAGTCTTAGTGTCATTTTTGATATGACTCTTAGGTGCCGCTTCAGCCGATTGTACGGCCCCTGGAAAGCTCGAGGTCAAGACGTTGGCGTCTAAGAGTTTCGGTCAGGCCTCATATGTACTGTTGCCTTGAGCTCAGTATACTCACAGTAATCAGACGGATTGTATGACGCGTAGATGGTAGACTCTGCAGGATTCATAGTAGGAGGAGGCTGTGCACCATCGTGAGATACAGACGGAGCAGGACCTTCCGGGTACGCGATCGGTGGGTCATGTGGGGGAGAAGGAGGGGGTGGAGAAGCAACCGGTGGCGATGATAGTGGGGGCAGCGGGGTTGACGGTGAAACGATTGGCGATGGGGCTACCAGAGTCGACGCCAATTGGCTCGACTGGATCCTGACTGTCTCTGACGTTGACGTCGATGCAGTCGTAGAGACGGGCGGGAGCGATGTGATTGCTGGAATCGATGAGAAGGGTCGGTTAGAGGATAGGACTAGACCATCGGACCGAGTTCTGCTATTTTCGTCCCGAGTCGAAGATTCAGGTTTGGAAGTGATTTCCGGTATCGAAGGCCGAGCCTCCAATGGTAGGATGCTTGATTGGGTAATGGGCTGGAGATCCTGGGTCGTCGAAAGTTGAAGAGGACGGATCGGCTCGAGACTCGTAAGTGGATGAGGCTGAGGTTGATTCATCGTGGCTGTACCGTGCTGATCGGACAGTCACAGCTCCGATCCAGCCAATCTTGACACTTGGTAGAGCCAATGCCGAATCGATGTCAGTAGCTACCTTGAGTCTCGATCAGCGATGATGAAAGCCACCCATAACACTTTGAAACGTCACGTCATCTCCGCATCCTCCTTTGTGACATGTCCTGAACCCCACACCGACGGCCAAAGGATTATCCTCTCGACTTCATGTGATAGAGGAATACAGTACATTGTCATCTTGCCTATCGATATCCGCTACAATGTAACCTACAAAACCTGTTTCTCATGTGTTCTATCCTTGTTGCAATTTGGGTCTATATCTCCTCCGTCGGTCCGGCCGAGCATGTGTGCTTCCAACCTTGGTATTCGTGAGCAGATGGCAGGTTTGGCATGTGATTATGCTGCAGGCTTGGCTGGGGTATAAATCTCGTTATAGATCATTTCTGAAAAAAACGCTCAAATCGTTATCCTCAGCAGTTCAGTGTTCACGAATCAAGTTTGCTTACGTTTGAGAGCGCTTCGACTGAGCTGTTCCGGCGCGTTATCAAAGTCGAAGAAATGCGGGGGCAGGGGGTCCGCTGACGGTTCGTCCTGGTCATCGTGATATGGCTAAATGTAGAAGGAGCGAACCTGAATCAGTCGCGGGAGCTTTCATCAGGACAGAATGCCACCAACCTCGAGGTAAGGGTGTGCCAAGGCCTCCTGGACCGTGATTCGTTTACTTGGTGAAAACCTGAAACCCCACATCCAATATCAGTCACCCGCAACGGGCCCCGCATAGAGATTCACTTACGTCAGGCACCGTTCGAGGAAATCGATGGCAGTGGGCGAAGCTTTAGGGCACAGCGATCGGAAATCCCGTTTTGTGCGGAAAGGCAATGCTCGCTGCGAAAAGGAATCAGGTGGATTAGTATTTCGAAAGCCTCTAGTCTCCCAGATTGTATTCTTCTTGATGCGTACCAGATAGTCCCTGTCAAAGCCGAGTTATCATGGTGAGTGTTATGTACCAGGTCGACTACTTGGAAAATGTACCCACTTGGATCTAGACGAGGTGATCTCCTGGAAATCGTCCATCTATGACCGATCACACGATGAAACCGGTAAGACGATAACTCTAGAGAAGCTTAGATTCTGCCATCATGTATTGGACTTACCATAGGTGTACCGAGAACATCCAGGATGAGCGACAGCTCTGAGATATCGAAATCATCGTTATTAACGCAAGCTTCCCATGGCCGCTAACGTAGCGGGCAGACAGGTGACTCACGATGATGATAATCCCTACCGGGGAATAACGGTCGACCATTAACTAATTCCGACATAGCCAACAGGATGTAAGTTTAAGCGCCTTCAACCGATTGGCTTGAACCTCGCTATGAGCGGACATGATCAGCGGGAAGGACTCACTCATCTCGGCCAAGATGCACCCTACGCTCCACATATCGATCGCCTTTGTATACTCTTTGAAAGCTGAATCATCATGAGACTGAGTCAGCTCTTGGAATCTCGACCCATTTCAAGCAGATTTGAGAACTCACAGAGCATGACCTCGGGCGCACGGTACCACCGTGTAGCGACATACTCGGTCATATAAGCATTAGCACCCACGTCTAAATTAGGTTGGGCGGTCGATCGGGCGAGTCCAAAGTCGCAGATCTAGAGTTGAACAAAATTACCGGTCGAGGTGGTTCAAGTTTCGAATACATCTAAAATCAGTCTCCAGTTTAGGGAAGGAAAGCCGGCGCGAGTTGAACGAACTGACTTTGAGATCGCAATTCGCGTTCAACAACAAGTTGCTAGGTTTCAAATCCCGATGAAGGACGTCGGCGGTATGCAACGCTTTCAGGCCTCTGATCGTCTGTTGTGCCATTCCGCAATATAGATGATGAGCCGGTCGTCTTGAACGAGAGCAGAAGATCAAGGAGGACACGAAGGAGAGGACTGACTTGGTAGATGAAATATTGACAATGATCGTCACTCAGTTCCTGCGTCCTGATCACTCGATGGAGGTCCGTCTCCATCAGTTCCTGTATGGCAGTGTAAGAGCGTTCCCGAGTTCAATATCAGTCCCCTTACTCATTCAAAGCGCATGTTTACGATTAAGAAGAAATGGTGCGCGGGCGGAGTGCTCACTTGGATAAGGTAGACTTCCTTGAACGAATCCAAATCCCGCGGTCGGAGGATATCGAGGATGGCGATGATATTCTCATGCCTACACCACCCGAAACAAATCAATATTAGCTCATCAAGCACTGTATGACACCATGGGAAAAGAGATACAAGGCAAGCCCAGGAGTACTCGCCTGAAGTGCTTCAAGAGCTTGATCTCCCTCAACGTCCGCATACAGAACATGGCGTGGTCGAACGGGGTGATACGTTTGATGGCCACTTGGGTTCCCGTCGGGACGTGTACGGCAGCTCTGTAACCGGAACAGAATCAAACAAGACGAGATCGGCAGTCTTCGAGTCAGCAAATATATTTAGGACATTGACGAGTCCGAGTATCACCGAGTCGAGTCGGGTAAAAGCTGGTTGTTATGTTTGTGCGACCCAGCTGCATTGCGACGACTCTTCTTGTGAGGCCACACTCACTTTACAACTCCATAAGCACCTTCGCCGATGGTATCTACCAGCTTGTAATATGGCCCCACTTCGAAATTGTCCGGGTCTTGGTGTACGCTCATGGTCATCGAAGCGTGTGGCTTGTCGGGTGATTATTGATTGATTATACTGTAGGGTGTTCGTGAAGGTGTGCCGAAAAGGTGTGATGAAGAGCACCGGTTGGGTATAAGGCAGTCGACAGATTGGTCTCTTGCTGAGAAATATAAATTTGTGGACGAGGTTGTTGTGCTGGCTCGTCTTACTTAGCCCTATGTGTACGGTCTGGCCCATTCATTGTCGATTGTCTGCATGTGAGCTGATCTCTCGATTTCTATTGTTCACTCGAATCAGTCTCAGAGGGTGGAGGCACCAGGAACGCAGAGCAGAGGGTGAGCGCGGCAGAAGGGGCGACGGCGGCAACAGCCGAAATGCCGTAATTAACGTGTCAATCGCGTGGCGGCGTCAGAAGCCCTTCCCGCGCCCCGGTTCTCAGGTCACGTGATTGTAGCTAATAGCTATGCAGCGATGAACGTATGGGATGTGGTCGCGGTGGTCGAGTCTATTTCAACGAAGCACGTCAGCACGCAGAGCTTACCAAGTACCAGAGTGACAAGCTGACGAGATCACTGGTCATGTTCGAGGCTTGTGATTGTGAGCGACTGGAGCGGGGCAGACCGAATTGCTTGTACAATTGTAGAATCATCGATCGATCGCGCCAACCTGGCTTGCGTTCCGGAATCAGATCAGCTTCCATCGCCGTGCAATTGCAATTGTCGACCGTTTCTGTTGTGGTCGACGTCTTTTTTTCCAGTCTAATGATACAGCTATTTTGTCGTTTCCAAATCATCTAGGTTCACTGGCTGACCCTCATCGTCTCCAGTATGACCCGACATTTGCGATAGGTCCATCGTTCTTGCTAGATCGCCCTCTTGCCTCTTGCACCGCCTTGGCCCACCGCCAACTCCGGGGCTCCTCGCTTGCAACACGCATCGCGGCCGGCCATCACATCGAGAGTGGTTCATACCGCACACGCACATACACAACCGCCACAACTTGGATTTAACATTCCGACAACCTCCGTCCATTACAAAAATCTCGAGCAATCACCAGCAACGCATATATACTATATTCTCACCTGGGCAGAATTTTTGAGGGATCACGAGTTAGAGAGAGCGCGGGAGATCATCAAAAAGCAGGGATTCCTTTCGCTCGAAACCGACCGGCAGGCAGACGGAGATCATTCCTGGTCGCTCTTCTTCGGCTCTCTTCAGTCAAGCGACGGCCTGCCCATCTTAGCACCTTACAAGGTCAGACTGGTATCCCAGACCTCGATCAAAGGCCTCCAACCGATCGTATCAACGACATCTTGTATCTTGATCATTTCATCCCTAACGAAACTCGAGGACCGGAACGGCAATCGAAAAAAAAAGTCATGTCGGATACGATCCTCGTCTCTCCCCGTCATCATACGCACGACCTGCACGATGTGTATGCGAGTTTTATGGGTTATTTCGAACGGAAAGGGATCGCTTGGTGAGTCGTCTAGCGATCTTCATGGCACTTTGTCTGCTCTGAAGCAACTTTGCTCATCTGGCGCCCCTGCTTACTTAAATCCATTCGCTACTTCCATATACTCAATCGCTACGACTCGCTCGCCCTTTGTGGAATATAAATCCCCCCCCTCCTATTCTCGATGAGTACAGGTACAACCACTCCTACTCGCCCTTCTTCACCTCGTTCGACGCTTTCCTCTCTTTTGGATGGGGTTGCGTCGTCGTCACGGATTCGAGGACGGGAAAGGGCCATGTGGCCGTCAGGGCTGAAGGGTCGAATGCTACCAGCGGTGGGAGTGGGGGTGCAGGAGGAGGCGGTGGTGGAGCTGTAGCAGGAACGGGAAAGGAGGGTGGGACGGTACAGCAATTTGCAAGGATGGTCAAAGTCAGGTGAGCAAGTCAGGGTTGTGTCGTTGTGAAACGTCCGGTTGTATTGGGCAGGACGCTGATCGATCGGTAAAACTCCATCGTGGTCCACGTTTAGGTTTGGAGAATCGTTGCCGAAATTGCCCAACCAGGTAAAGCCCATTCCCAAACTGTACATTTCTCTCTTACCAATGGATAATCATTCTCATAAAACTGTTTCATCTCGCGACACCAGCTCCCTATCACTCCATCGGAAAGCAACCCCCGAGCTATCAGGCTGGTGACCGATCTCAACTCTTACAAACGACTCGCCGCGACCATCCCGAGTGCAGAACTGAATGCCAAGAGGAAGAGATTGAGAGCGGGGGATGTCGCCACGGTTGGGACGATCTGGAGAAAGAGGATGCGTGAGTCTGCAAGTTTCGCTCGTGTCTTTGCCGAACTGAATCGAATGGCCGGTATGAGGTAGACAACTTTCTGGCCCTCGAAATCACTTGGTGGGAAAAGGGGAACGGGGTCATGCTAGAAGCAGGGATCTGTGCTTGTCGATGTCGAAATATAGATGCAATGGTGAGTCTTGCTGCATCAGACTCATGGCCGTGACTTGAAAACTTATAGCAACCTTGCGATGGTGCAGGATTCGTGGCCACCTATGCCGGATGAGAATTACCGAAGAGCGCACTACGTCGTATCCGAGTGGCTAGACAAGGTTAGCACTCCGAGTACATGTTCAGCTTTCATTCACTTCACTGAGACTCGCCCCCTGTTGTTTGCGCAGAGAACCAATACAAACCACTATATGCCCAGCCAACCTAGAAGCTATGCTCATGGACCCACTCAGCTGGTCAGCATGGCTGCCCTCGAAAAGATCATCAAGTGAGTGATGTCTACCGGCTGCTGTTGGCGACTAGCTTGAAGAGTGCTTACTGGATGCCGTTCAGCGCCACGATCTCGGCCCTGGCGGAACCCGAGGCTGACGGCCTCAATCCCCTTGTCATCCTCACTATTGGAGACTCTTCCCGTCTTTCCGAGCTAAAGAACGTCCATATACCCTCGAACGTCTCGTTCATCGACGTCTCCAACCTCGAAAGGTCACTTTACCGCGCCTCCATGGTACAACAAGCTTCTCATCACGATCTCGCCAACTCTGCGCCTCTCAGCCTGAGGGGCATGCTTCATCAGCTCGCCATACCGACTCCGCCACATATCCCCATCTCGAATTCTGGAAACGCTGCTTTCTACATGATGCTGGTCTTTCAAATCCTCGTCGACCGGGATTGTCAGATCCCGCCAGTCTTGCAAATGCCAACTCAGCCGCAGATGCCTTACCCGACAATGCAGATCTATCCACCCATGGTCGACCGGCCTATGATGCCCGCTTCCCAATCGTACAACAATCGTTCCAATTCGCCTAGAAGGGCGACAAAAGCCATGTTGCCGATGGACGAGCTCGTGCCGCAAAACACCGGGGGAAAACGCTCCAGCATTCAGAGACCTAATGTTCAGCCTGGCGGACTCAACGGAAACGGGCAGATGAAGCGAGCTCAGACGATGTACTGGGACGAAGCAGCAGCGCTCAACTTGTCGCCTCAGCAGCAACGAGGCCCGAATCATAGTCAGGACGTTAGCTCTGGGTCGGGATCGGGTTCGGGAGGGAAAGAGCAGGACAGGGAGAAGGATAAAGGCGCTCGTGGCAGACCAGACGGGCCGAAGGCGCCCGAAGAAGGGATGAAGAACGCGATGTCAAGGATGAGACTCGGTACGGACAGTAGAAGTGGGAGTGACGAAGCTATTCCCAAGAGCGGGTCTAGGTTCTTCTTGAGCAACATCGGTCGCAAGTCTAGCGGAAAGAAACCTTAGAATGGCTTTAAGCATTGTTACGGGACCAGTAGTTGGGTTTACGTTTATAATATGAGGTCTACCAGACCGCGTTCATCATTGAAAAAGACGGGTTGATCAGTGGTCAGCGGTCAGATCGCCGTTTCCCAATCAGTATCTCCTTTATGTCAAGATGAACGCAAAGAACATGATGGCTGATGCCGAGATGCTGTACATACATCCTCCTTGAGAACTGTTGGCTAGTCAGGGAACGGGGAGAGGGGACCTCAGGATGCGCCATCAACGAGACGCATCGGTCCGAGGGAGATACGACGGCTCAGGCGTTTTTGATGTATGGATATCGTACACGTTCCCATCGCCGTGATGCGGCGATAGGTGCGAAGACAGAAAACACAAGGGAGCCGATATGAAGCGAAACAAGTACACCCAGCCAGACTCTCACTGACCCCTTCCACGGCCGCCAAACCCTCCTCTGCTGAAACCTCGCCCGCCCCTTGGTGCGCCCCTGGATCCTCCGCCGAATCCGCCCCTGGCGCCTCCCCGGGCTCCACCTTGAAACGGGATCGCAACAATACCTCATCAGTATTGTCAGACGGCTGGTATTGTGTTGCAGAGCACTCACCTCGGCCGCCACCTCGCATACCGCCTCGAGCCCCGCCAGCGGCTCCACCCCTCTTCTTCTCTGTTTCAGGTTCATATGTGTTAGTCTCTGACCTTCCTCGAGTTCTCAATGGAACGCAAGATACGTACTGTCTCCCTTGGCAGCGGGAGCTTTTGGCTTGGGCAAGAACCTCTCGATGGGCAGGAGCTTGTCTCCTCCGATGTAGACCTTGTCATCCTTCTTGAATGATGTCGAGAGCATACCCTCCTGCATCTTTACTGTAAAGTAGACCTCGTTGATAGGTCCAAGGATCTCGTCGACTTTGCCTGTTTTACGCGAACCGAGTGCAAGAAGTCTTTAGCGAATGTTCGTGTGCGATGTCTTGAGCATGGAGACTGACCGATTTGAGTCTTGTTTTGCAGATAGATGGGTGCGTTGAAGTAAGGAACTCGAGTGGGCATAAGAGAAGAACAGAGCATCTCTCCCTCGACAGAGTGCTGGAAAGATCCCATCTCTGCGGTTCAGTGAAGCGGGTAAGCGATGGGTAGCTCCGATATAATACGCTATGAAGACCACGTACCAAGCACGGTGTCAGGTGGTCCCTGAGGAGCGAAACCACCGTATCCTCCACGACCACCTCCACGGCCACCTCCTCGACCACCGCCTATACACAACGCGACCCGATCTTAGTTCCCCCTAGACAGCTGCTCTCTCCATCAAGTACCGATCCTCACCTCCTCCTCGGCTGAAGCCTCCTCGTCCGCCACGGTCACCGCCACCACCACCAAATCCTCCTCGGCTACCACCACGGAATCCACCTCGGCCAGACATTTATCGATTGAAGAGCTGCGTAAGGAAGCGGTTGCTAGTGTTGAAAAGTCCCGGCTGGTGTCTGATTTGCCGGAGTTTGAATGCTTCTGCCTCGACGACTATGCAATGAGAGGTCAGATGTCTAATAACTGCACTGAGTGTGGCCAGCTTCTAGCTTGGAGCGATCCGTCAAACGTCCAACCGATATCATCGACCGGTCGGTACAGGTCCTCGCTCGAGCAATTATCTTTCGGAGCATACGCGCGGACATGGAATTAGATTGTGATCTCCGCGTGGCCATTTAGATTCGCGACGCCCTCGGCTAATGCATACATCACATGTGTTTCAAGTGGCATTTGAGTCTTCGATCTTCCTGATCATGGCCGCGAGCTTCGCTTTGGCATCCATCTCGCCGTCCTCTATCGACTCATCCTCCAGCGGCTTCCACTTGAGAAAAACCTTTGCCAATTCTTCCGCTTGAAAGAGTTCCTTCCTATCTGTATCCGTCATCGCGACATCCGAGATCTTGCCTAGCTCGAAGTTCTTCAAGTGAGTCCTGAGGTGCAAAGTTTGACCGTTTAGTTCTAAGGAGAGGTATTTGGTTATGAAAAGCTACTAACGTGACCGTTCGAGCTCGCTCAACGAGTTCTTCGTTCAGACCGTATTGCAAGGCGCACTCTGCAGCGTTCGAAGAATGGGAGGAATGCGGCTGAAGCCTTTTGATCTAACCGTAGTTAGCAAGCGCTTACGGACAGGGCGTCATCATATCTAGCTCCTTTCGACTTGCCTGTAGATGAACATAATCTCGCCAAAGCCTGTCCCTTCGCAATTCTCCTGAAATACGCTCTCCATGTGCATCTTGACAATCCCGTCGTTGTCGGTTTCAGCCAGGTCACTGACGGAACATCTGGCAATCAGCTCTGATGGTTGCATCCAGATCGCTTTGAGGCTTACTGAAAATGCGTAATGACGATCTGCAAAGTCCACGATGTCAGCCAAAAGCGCCTCTTGAGGTGGCGTAATCGACTTGCCGTTTTGGGACAATCCTTTCCTCGCTTCAGAAGTGTCTGCGTGACACCCGCTAACAAGCCTGCCCCATCTTGAGGATTAGTCCCTACGAGACGTGTCTTGGGTTTAAGCAACAATTATGAACTGCAAATGGGATAAAACTGACCTTTCCCAAACTCGTCAATGATGAGTAAGGATCTGGCGGTTGCTCCTCGAAGAGCCATCGAAACCTGACTGAGGTCAATCATGAAAGCCGAGCCAGACTGCGACGGGTTGACTTGTCAGCGACAAGGCCGATTATCGAAGCCCACTAGCTAGGACAAACCCTAAGAGCGGATTCTCTTGTCTGAAGTCGGGTATAAACTGGGAAATCCAGCCAGCCGTCAGCCGAAGATTTCATTAGTTTGACTTCGAGACGCTCACTCTTGTCTATCACTCCGAGGTCAGCGGAGGTTGCTGGCACGAAACTGGTCGGGAAGAGTTTTCAGCGCAAAATTGGACGATGCGATGTAAAGGTGAGCTTACCAGCCGATTTGGGCCATGTATACGATCAAAGCGACCTAACAATCCATATTGATTAGCTTATATCGTCAAGGCTAGGAATTATATATGGCATACCTGTTTCGCGTAGGCACTCTTGCCGGATCCTGTGACATAGCCAGGCTGAGCCGAGGTAATCATCAAGGAAATCAGTCACTGGCGTACCATTAGCTCCGGTGATCATCATCTATCGTTTGAACGGTCGAGTGTCAGGCTTCGGCCGTCAATGCAAGCTCATGGAACTCACGATGTTTCCCACATGCTCGTCCTCTGCCTCCGTAGGATGGTCGTCCCTCGAATCGCCCCTTCCAAAGAGGGCAGTGTCGTTGCTTACATAGTTCTCCGTCACCCTCTCGTAAAGAATGTGCCTCCCTCCCTTGATATGTATCGCGTTGTTATGGTGCATTCCCGGGCGAATCAGCTGAAAATCTATGGCGGCGGCTGCGAAAGCCAAGAGGCTTGATTCGACGTCCCTCGTTTCAGCTCATCGATATCGTCGATGTCGTAAATGTTCTCTTACCAGTCGAGCTCAGATAACAATTCCACAACTTCCAGAACGAAAGACGCGTTCTTGGACACCTCTTCAAGGACGGTCTCCAGTAACTCGATGGTACGATCTCCGGATCGGTCATTGGTAAACACGTATGATGCGAAATTTGATACCGAGAGACATACCGTTGACTTCGTTGTAAATATCCCCATAGTTCGCATCAAGCTCCCGCATACTGTCTGACTGTACCATCGGGGTCAACGATCAGCGACTAGACGAGCGGATCACCGCGTACCCATCATACTCACCTTGAAGAACGAACTGGTCTCGCTCGAGAACTGGGCAAAGATTGTTTCAGATCACAGCAGAGGATCGATGTGTGGGTACCCCGTACTTGATATTGAAGAGGTACTTGCGGGATGTCCGCCTGTTCCATCATGACCTCGACCAGGTATCCGAGTTGTGGGAACATGACAACTTTGACGTCGGCATTATACTGTTGCGGAATTTCAGTCTTCGCTATATCCGCTGCTTCGTTCTTTGCGGTTGATTTGGTTAGTCGAACGTACAGAAATACTCGATGCATGTACGCTTACAAGGACCGCTTCCATAGCTAGTGAGAAGCACGGGCGATCAGCGTATTCTACGCTGGAGTGATCAATGCGATGCTATACTCGCATTCTAAAGTGCTATTGATCTCGTCAAGTTTTTCGTCATGACCTTGACACGCTATCAGTCGGCCTTCCGTTTGCGATGCATCGATGTCGACCTGTTGTGCTGGTCAGAGCATCTGGCCAGATAATTGTCCAACCGTTACCGCTTACCCTGTCTGTGATGTAGGTGAAGAGGTCCCGAAGCCGTTTCCTGTTGCACGTCGCTTGTATCTGCTAAAGTGGTTAACCATATGTGAGAGCATCACATTCGATCGGTGGCTTACTTTTTTGCAAATTTCAACCGATTCCCAACCTCTGAGATTACCTATAGTCTCGACGATAAGGAGGCTTCCATTGAGTAGCTTCGAACTCCTCATCAGCTTAACGCTCGCTGTATTGGCCTGTTCGAAACTCACCTCTGCAAGGTTTCTCCAACAAGTCCAATCGCTCAAATCTCCAGAATTCATCTTGCTAAAAACATAGTGAACGTTCTTGATCGCCTTCATACCATCCCGTATCGATTTGAGGACCTGACGGTTTTCTGCCTTGATGAGTACTTCCACAGCTTGATGCCGAGCCTTGATGTGTGGCAAGGATAACAGCGGTCGCATCATCCATCTTCTTAAGATCTGGGATCCTAGTCCCGAGCGGCATGTATCCAGAACACCTAGAAGCAGGACGTCAGCACTGAATGACCTGATTTCCATCCGAGCCTGCCCACCGAATAAGGAGAGATCCTCATCCTGCTTGTTCGATCCTTTACGAGCGATACTGGCAGATGAAAAAATCGAGAGAGACCTGCGACACCGAAAGGTCACGAATGACGTAAGTGCGAGGATGATGTAACGAACTAACGACAGGGCATCGGAATTGATCTGCATATGTAGCTGACTAAACTTCCGGTGAGTACCCCATCACGTTGTTCGCTAAATTCGGAAACTTCGGATACTGACGTCGCTAGCGCTTGCACATTCCGAAACACGATAGGTCCGTGATCATCCAGAGCCGCCTTCGCCCTTTCGAGTTGTATTAGCAATGATCCAGCTGCACCCAACTGACCGGCAAAAGAAGAATAGCATCAGCCGAGCTGTACTACTTGCAACCGTCTGGACTTTACTGCAAGGAACGCCTCAAGCGAAGTAAAGCAGCCCAACCGATTGAGAATCTCCCTGCGGTGCAGATCATCCTGTGGGTGCAGGTTAAAATTGGATGCGGGATCCGCGATGGTGGTCGATACAGGAGAGGCCGAGCCAGCTTCGATTGTTCCCCGAATTCCAGAGCTAGGCGAGTTAATAGGATCGAGAGTGGGAGTTGTCCTGAGAATATGTACACTCGACAAGCGGTTCAAGGAGGCGTTGACGTAGAAATCTTTCGATGCGCAGATCTGGACGGTCGTTTCATCGTGTTCGTCGCCTGAAAGGTAGGCCGAAGTCGGAATCCACGTAAGCTGTCAAGAGTAGCCGAAGGGGAACGATCCTGACCCACAGTATTCCATAAGTTTGTCCAGGAGTTTTTCGTGCGCATTAGCGTTGACGAGGATGAACGACGGGCTCAACTGTTCAATCACTTTGGACGGACGTTAGCCACGATCTACTTGTGTAACAAGTCCAGCGCTTACAGGTCTGCAAGAGATCGAAAGAAGGAGAGTCCTGCGTATCTTCCAGCATGGATAAAGTCTGAGTAGAGTTGTCATAGTATGCCGCTGCTATACTTTGATGGTGACAGTTGATGGACAGCGTCTGCAAATGATCGAGATTGAGATGGACGAGGCGGTTAATTGAACACTCCAGACGCTCACTCTGACATCTGCATTTTGCATCCATTCTTCTTCTCTCGGGTCCAGCTTAGATTGCTCTTCGAGATCTCTGACGAAAGGAACCGAATCCGTTGTTGCCCGAAAGCGAACCTTTGCCTGCTTCTGGCCTACTTCATCCAGGTCCTCCGAACCTTTCCTCTTTTGCTGTGGCATTGTTGAAAGCTCGGTCAACGTGCTGGCTTGTTCAGAAACCTGTCCGAATTCAAATCAGAAGATCAGAAGGCAATACTGAGGTTTTTGATGGTAGTGTATGTCAGGACATCGAGAGATGAGATGATGGTCGTTCATCGAGAAGCAAGAAATCGATCGTCCTTTGCGTCCTCGGGCTTGAGCCGAAAGTGAAACGCGAATCCTGGTCGCGGACTGACGTCATAATTGCGAGTCCGTTCTGGACCAAATTCACCAACGTACTCGTACAAAAAAGGTGTCATTCGGCATGGTGAAAACAGATGGAAAGCAGCAAGAAGGTATACATCGAGGAGGAAACGAGCACTATCTAGATCTATGCGTCAATGAGCTTGTCATCCGCCTTGTCATCCTGCTTCTTGTCCTCCTTCTTGTCTCCCTGCTGCTTGGCTTTGCGCTGGTAGAATTCGGCAACAATCTGAAGATTGGAGATGAAAGCAGGACAACACGTTAGTCATGAACCAACTTACGACATAAGCAGGAAAATAGCGTACCTTAGGGTTGACACGGTTGAGCTGCTCCTTAGGGAAGATTCGGAGAAGGTCCCAGGCGAGATCCAGACTCTCGAAGATAGTTCGCGATTCGTAAGGGCCTAGTTGGCGCATCGCGCAAACAACTCCGTCAGCACCGGTGCAATTTGCCATACCGACCGAGGTCACGATTGCTCACCTTGGGCCACAAATTCACGCTCAAATCGGTCCAAGAACTCCAGAGAGAGCTTGTCCTCTGCGGACAAAGCCTCCTCTCCGACAACGGCCTTCATGGATGCGGCATCCTTTCCAGTAGCGTATTTGGCGTACTGTTCGAATCGATATCTAAGACGGTCAGTGACCTGATCAGCTTCGTGGCCTCGCAAGCGGAACGCACCAGCTGGTTTGAAACGTCTCCATGATCCTTCCTCGTGAGTTTCTCTCCGATGGCACTCTTCATCAATCGGGACAAAGAAGGCAAGACGTTGATAGGAGGGTAGATCTGCCTGTTGTCGAGCTGACGGTCGATGAAGATTTGTCCCTCGGTCTAATTGACAGAAAAGTCGTGTTGTCAGCCGGGGTCAAAGAGCATATCCCAAGTCCTGCCAATACGTACAATGTATCCGGTCAAATCGGGAATGGGATGGGTGATGTCTAAGGACAACGTGAAAGGCGAGTCAGAAAAGCTCCGCACAATCGTTCTCTTTATCGCTTACCATCGTTGGGCATGGTCAAAATGGGGATCTGAGTGATCGAACCGTTCCTGCCCTCGACTCGACCAGCACGCTCGTAGATGGTGGACAAATCGGTGTACAGGTAACCGGGGTAACCACGTCGACCGGGCACTTCCTCTCGGGCAGCCGAGACCTGCAAGATACCGGAAAAGAGTCAGTATTGCACGTTGCAGCCGAAGTGAAGGGAAACACTCACTTCTCGCAAGGCATCGGCGTAAGATGACATGTCGGTCAGAATGACCAAAACGTGCTTCTCCAGCTGGTAGGCAAAGTACTCGGCTGTGGTCAGAGCCAAACGGGGTGTAATGATACGCTCGATACTGCGAACAGCCAGCGCAGAGTTAGCATCACGCACAAAATACGCGAGTGGATATAGTCGCTTACGTAGGGTCGTTGGCCAAGTTCATGAACAAGGTAACTCGATCCAAACTACCGTTCTCTTCAAAGTCCTGCTTGAAGAACCGAGCAGTCTCCATGTTGACACCCATGGCACCGAAAACGATCGAGAAGTTGTCGGCGTGTCCGTCATGTACACCCTTGGTGGCTCCAGGACGGTTGATGGCATCACCGGGTCGGTTCACAAGACCAGCCTGACGACAGATCTGGGCGGCGATCTATGTAAAGGAGGACTTGTTACTAGCTGGTCGAGCTACGTCGGTATTGTCTAAACTTACCTCGTTATGGGGAAGACCAGAAGCACTGAAAATGGGCACCTGAACGCAAGGGGCTGTCAGAATGGGTGATGACATCCATAAAGCCGAAATCACCGGTACCAACCTTCTGACCTCGAGCGATCGAGTTCATGGTGTCGATAGTCGAGATACCAGTCTGGATCATCTCTTCCGGGTAGATACGAGAGAAAGGGTTGATGGGGGACCCGTTGATGTCGAGGTAGTCTTCGGCCCAGACGGCAGGACCCTTGTCGATGGGCTGACCAGAACCGTTGAAAATTCGTCCCTGCATGTCCTCGCTGACTCCGAGCTTCATGGCGTTTCCGCTAAAGCTGACTCGGGTAGCTGATAGACAGTAAATCGATAACGATCAGCCACAGTTCGTATCGGGTCGGATTACCGGGTACTCGCCCTTAGTGTCGACTCCGGAAGTACCCTCGAAAACCTAGCCATTGCACATGGTCGGGATGTCAGCGCGATCCCAAGTTGGTTCTCGTCCACTTTGTCGTACCTGAACGATAGCCTTGGTCCCGCTGACTTCAAGGACTTGTCCTCCTCGTACGCTTCCATCCGGAAGGGTAAGCTGGACAATCTCGTTGTATGAGGGAAACTAAGATCGGTAGTATATCCCGATCAGCGTACGCCTCTTGCCTAGCTCAATCACCTGCCCTGCTCACCTTGACATTGTCCAAAACGACCAAAGGTCTAGTGCATCAGGCCCACTCGTCAGTCTTCAGCTTATCAAGTACGGCAACACCCTCATTGGCATCAGCTCACCCGTTGACGGCGCTGACGGTCTGATAGTCTATTTAGTGTTGATGATCAGTGGACACGTTGCGTGCAACACCGTCTACCATGTACCAACTTACCGAGCTTGGGCTTAACACCGTACTTCTGCTGAGCCGCAGCCTGTACCATAAATCGAGCACAAACATCAGAGATCAGCCTAGCCCAGCCATCATTGCGGAAAGAGACGCCTGAAAGGGATCCGTGAAGAGTCGATCGCGGACGTACCGCGTTGATTCCGAAGAGTTCACCGTCCGAGATAGCCATATTATTAGTCCTGTTCGAAAGTTCTTGTACAACCTAGCTACGGAAGGTATGCAGGTCAGGTCTGGGATACAATTAGCGAATGATGATCTCATGGCCTCATCACGATCCCTCTCAACGTCGTCATGGCGCTGGCGTGGGCATCAGAAGCGGACATGGTCTGGTTTTCGATAAACGCGATCAGACATGTCCGCTTCTTGAGCTGAGCTAGCGCTGAAACACCCTCAAGCGATGGTCGAGGTATTTTGGCAGACTTTTGATCCTAGGTACGACTCCGCCTCTCACCTGACAGGGAGAATTGAAACAATGAAAACAGAAAATAGCCGTCTAGGTCATGGTATAGATGCACATCGCGGTCGAAGACGCAGCGTTTCATACAAACAAGGTTCAAAAAGAATTGACAAACCAGTGGCGGTGACCAGAACAATCAGGGTATATCGAGAGGCCGATTCGTCTATCGGTAAGATTGACCCATTGGAGATTCGCTCCAGGAGAAACCGGCGCTATGCATCGGAAAACGATTGTCAGCTTCATTCTGCCGAGCGAGATCGAGAGCAACGTACAATTGCTGCTGCACAGTTTGGGAGAGTGCGGAATCAGGTACGACGGAGTCGACGGGTGGCTCGGCAGTGAACTCGCTGCAAAGATCCGAGTGAAGCTCATCAGTCCACTTTAGCATTGCAAAAGGCACGGTCATTTTACTCACGAGTCGAAGTTGGACGTGTCGATAGCGCTTGCCTATGGGTTGTTATGACAAGCAAGATCAGCGGCCGTTTAGGTCTCCAACAACATGATACTCACTACTGCGGGCTTGAAGGGGGGCTGTATCTTCTTGGCCAGTAGCCTCTTCCAATCGATATGTTTGGCAAAGAACGGGTGGTCCTTGATCTCCTGAGCTCCGTTGACGCCCAACCGTTGAGCAGGGTCTCGGTTCAGCAGCTTGGTCAGCAATGACCTGGCATCCGAACCGACTTCCTCGGGGAATCTCAGTGGGTCTTGCAGGATCTTGCGGTACATCTCGTTGGTGTTCTCATCGTAGAACGGTGGCAGTCCGGTCAACTACAGGCCGTGTCATTAGTTGGGAATCGCACGCAGGATGAATCGTAACGACCAGCGGAACTTACCATCTCGTAGAGTAACACTCCCAAAGTCCACCAGTCGACACATTTCGTGTAACCGTGACCGGACAAGAGTTCAGGAGCCAGGCTGCCGGTCGGTCGAGATCAGTCAAATTATCTCCTGTTCGGCCCGTAACGAGTGGTACTTACTACTCCGGGGTTCCACAAAAAGCTGAAGTAACAGGTACGACCCTTCAGATCCAGCATATTCGGCGCGAGATGTCGAAGGAAAGATTTGCTACTCACTGTTGGTCGTATCCTTCTCTGACATGTTCAGCTTGCACAGACCGAAATCGCAGAGGGCGATATGTCCGGTGTAATCCAGCAGAATGTTCTCGGGTTTCAAGTCGCTATGCATCCCAGTAAGAATTGCTTTCAGCGAGGGCACCCTTCGTTATCTGACGTCCCTAACTCACCGATAAATCACGTTGAAGCTATGCAAATGTTCCAAAGCGCACAATAATTCGGCCGCATAGAACCTACTCCTCAACTCGTTGAACTTGCCCTCTCTTTGCAGATGGTGGAACAGCTCTCCCCCGTTGACGAACGCCAAAACCAGATACAGCTTTTCAGGAGATTGGAAAGAAAACTTGAGGGGTACGATGAAAGGGTTGTTAACTTTGGCGAGTACGGTCCTTTCGGCCAGGGTGTGAGTGACTTCGGAACGAGCGACGATGTGCGATTTTCGAATCGTCTTGAGGGCGTAGATTCGGAGGGTGTCTCGTTTACGAACTTGCATGACCTGGAAATTGTGATCCAAGGGTCGTCAGTCACAGAGCCGAGTATACGCCAACCCAGGCCAGGCCGGAAACGATCTGGACCAACCTTTCCGAAGCTTCCCTTGCCGATGACTTTGAGCAATTCGAACGAGTCGATGGACAGATGTTGGTTCTAACGAAGCGAGTCACCATGAGCGCAATGTCAATCTGGACTTGAGTAGTGGTTATAACCTACCTGGTTGGGCTTGAAAGCCATCTGCATGTGAATAGCACCGTTTCCTGGAGACAACTGCAGCCACTCGTCCACCGGTTGCTACCAACCCAAAATGAAGTTATTAAGATATCAGCATAAACACATTACACCGTCTTATGTTCTTCGCTAAGACCCACCATTGACTCCAGGTTCGGCGTAAATCGAACAGAACCTAGACAAAGATCACTGTTTCCCATGTTCGCGTTCTCATCCCCCTGGTTAGCAGGTGCATTGGGCGAGACGTTCCGCAGGTAAGCGGTTATGCTAATGTCGGAGATACGGGACACGTCGCTGGTGGTCATCAATAGCATGATGCGGGTGATCAGCTCGAGGCATCATGATACACGCAAGCAAGTCTAGATGAGAGGACACTATACTCACAATGTCGCGCTATACATCCACACGGGTGCCGCCAAATCTCCTCCAAGCGCATCGATCAAGACCTCGTTCTTGTCAAACTCCAATACGACATAAGGTAACCACCACTGTTGTTTCCTCTGCACGGAATCGCGGTTGCTGGTCATAGTGGGTGCGCCTGATTGACGTTTAGCTTGCATAGCCAATGCGTTGGCCGAGGTGGACATGGATGCTGCTAGAGCGTGGGTGTTGAGTGCCCTCTGAATGGGTTCAGGGACGGAGACTACGAGGAACAAGCAAAGGAGGATGAGCAAGAGGATTGCGCGTGAGGTTGAATGCATGCAAGACGACGCCACTGACCTCCATCGGGCAGCTTCAGGCTCTTCCCGCTCGTCACCCTAATCTTCAGCAACCCGCTCCTCGCCGTCGGAGGCTGTACAGACGCGGAAGTAGGGGTAGCCGTCCCCGAATTGGTCCTGCTCTGACCGAATACGTGACTGGGCACATTGTTCTGCGCCTGTTGTTGCGCGGATGGGGTAGGAGTGGTCGACCGTGAATCTGAAGGTGTGATGGTCGCCGAGCTGTCTTTGTGGGAGGAATGGTGATGACCCCCGAGGAAACTCGATTCCTTCAGCTCTGTATGAAGCGAAATTCCGGTAAGTTGATGCTTTTGCTGCGTTGGCTCGAATCTTAGGGTGTATGCTTACTCTTGCCTAGCTTCCAGGACATGTTTGCCGACTTCTGAACCGATGTTACTTGTTCACTTGTGTATGGTATGTCGAGTTACGCCGCGTGAATAGTCCGTGGCGTGATCCAGAAGGAGACAGACCTGCTTGGATAGTTCAATAGTCTACAGCTTGTGCAACAAGTGCGTATGCGTGAAATTATTGAAACGGTATGATAGAGAGTGGAACGTTGTGATCTTGCCAACCTCATCGACAGTTGTAGGGAGAGGATGGCCACACGCTCGTTCCAGTTGCCGGCACGCAAGCAAGCTGGGGAGGGGAATGGATTGATCAAAGACCCGGCGGGCGCGGCGGAGGAGGGCGATCAATTCAAGAGAGATACGCGTCGCCCTTGAACGCACTTCCTTGACCGACCGAGCATCCACCCATCATCATGCTCAAAGTTCAATCTCACCATCGCAGCCTCTCCTCTTGAGCCATTTGCGACACCGGCCTTCTGAGTCCAACACATACACCTCGAATACGCCAGCTATGCCTCCCAAAATATCCTCCCAGCCATTGACGGCGGACGCTAAGCGTCTACGGACGATCATCATCTCCTTTCCCCTATTCGTTGCGACGAGCTGGATCTTGTACAAACGAGGTGAGAATCGAGTCGTTTTTTTTAACATCGCCGTGGCTCTGGTATACGGTCATCGTGAACTTGCTCAGGATAGTCTCGCTGATCTATCCTGATTTGCCGTACCGTCATTAGCTTACCTCGGGGAAGAACAGAAGACCATCCCCCAAGTCGCAACTCAGACGGGCAGACCAGAGGATAACAAGATTTTTGGAAAGCCCACTCAGGGATTCGGCTCGAAATAATGCGGACTACGCACTACATCCCACAAAACGGCACACCGCAACGTTCTTCGTATGCATATTCGCCGCGCATTCCATCTCAACGACACGATGGACGAAAAAGGAACCAAAACTGAGTGATACCATTTCCTCTCGCATGTTGTAAATTCATGACGATCCCAGAGTCTCGGATACACTGTACGCCCAACAAAAGATATAGATATAATAACGATCACAAGGCGAGTCTTGGTTTCGATACATGGGAGACATAGCGATATAAATGTAGCGTATATGATGCAATCCTGGCAAAGCAAAGTAAAACGTTCCTTTCCTATCCTTTTCTACATGATCCTGTCCTTCTAAGTCTTGTAAGGTAAAGAGCCCTGTCTCAAGCGTCCTGGTTGTCTTTTGTAGGTGCGAAGACCGGCAGTGAAGTTCCAAGACTACCCGCTCGGCTCAAAGGCTGAGCTTAGGCGAGAACGCCGAAAGCGCCTCCGACAACTCCGAGACCCATAGCACCGGCGGCGATGACGGTCATTCCATCGAGGGACCAAGTCCTACCAGCGGCGTTCGAACCACCGGCAGAAGAGGTCGCGGCGACGCTGCTAGAAGCTCCGCTAGCGGCCGAGTTGGTAGAGGTGGGGTCGATGGGGTTCTTTACGTCGGTAGGGAAGGTGGTGGAGGCTATGGTGTGATTACAGCTTGAAAATGTTAGCTTGGTCTTTTCACCAGGTTTGCGAGGCGAGACGAGCTTACAGGTGAAGTCTGATCCACACTTGGTGCCGATAGCACGACCAACAGCACCCGAAGCAAAGGTGCTGTTGTTGCTCTCCGAGGCGATCTGGTAGATGCTGCAGTAAAGACAGCAACATCATTGTCAGTCAAAGATCTCGAAAGGCAAATAGTACCTCCACGCTGCGCGTTGAGACTCACGCCTGGTTACATCCGGTACAGACGACGTTCGCGTCGAGCTGAGCCAAGTCGGTCAAGCTGGTGTTGCCCGAACCCAAAAGCCCGGTGATGAAGCTAGTGTCGATCTGTTGACCGGTAGCGTTCTGAATCCCGTAGAGGGACTGAGTGATGCATCGGGTGTTGTTTCTGCAGAAGGGAGGTCGACCAGGGGGTTCAGGGCAGGTCAATAGGGTGCGTATTGGAAAGGAACAGCATTCCTATTGCAGATAGTCGCCTCGAGACTCACCCGGAAGCCTGCAAACAAGCGACCTCTCGAATGGTAGGGTACTGGTTGAGCACAGTCCTTAAGGCAGTGATCAAGGTGTTTCCGTTTTGGATATCCTCTTGGCAGTTGTCGTTGATTGTCTGGTTGGCCGATGAGAGGGTGTCGGTGGAACAAGCATCGGTGTTGCAAATGTCATTGTTCAAGTAGCTGTCGAGAGGGGCGACGATCGAACCCGAAGTCTGCGGAAGTGTGAAGAGGTACTGGGTGAGTCGAGAAGCTTGTCGGAGGCGGGACACAATGTTCAGGTGGATTGCTTACGGTGAACAATTGGGCGAGGGTTTGCAGAGACAGACACGAGTTCAGGGGTCCGATGATCAAGCTGAGAGCGGAGCCAGTGCACGAGCTATTGTACACCAGAATGGGTAAATGGTCAGATCATTAAGCACCTTGCATCGTTCGCACAGTTTCTGGTTACACACCTCGACAAGCCCAAGCTATACGACGTAAGCAAGTACAAATTCAAGTCGATGGGATTAGCCATCAAGTATGAAACCCGCTTCAAGGGCACCCTGAACTCACTCTCCCAGTCCCCCCAACTGAGCATTGGCGCTACCTCCAAGGAGGGTGACAGCGGCAACGGCGACGATCTTCTTGGAAAAGAGCATTTTTGAGGTAAGTAGCGATTATGAGATCGAAGAGTAGGCGAGGTATAGGCAAGTGCGTTTGGCGTGATAAAGACCTGGAGCGTTCGAAGTTCGAAGTTCGGAAGGGATATGCGAACGACAACTATGAATGTCAACGATCTATATAGCTCGTGCTCAACGTCGACGTCGACAGAGAGAGTCAAGGTTAACGAGGGGTGGCTGCGAGATCGAGAGCCAAGGTGGGATGGAGGTCGGTCGAGCAACCTTTCGCTACTCCGAGTCTCAGCTCAAGTGCGTCACGGCGGCGCCACAGCCGCAAGCGGGAATAAATCTCCACGCGACCCCGAGGCTGATGAGACAAAAGAAGAACCCGCCGCCGCCGCCCACACAGCCGAGCGAGATCGACCACGTTCAAAGGGACATCCGACGATCCTCGACAATCACTCGAATTGGAACAGGGCATTTTGACGCATCGCGGTTTCAGAACGTATTCATTATCTTCTTCTACAAGAGCCAAACCAAAACAGCATATGCAAAAATCGACGATAGAGACAAACATGTGGAAAAGAAGCTCTCTAATCGTCCGTAAGACCTAACAGACGAGGCACATATCCTTCCTCACTCCACTCTCTAGTCGAGCTCCTCCATCCTCTTGGTAGAGTCGTCAACCTCGGCAACGTCCTCGGCGGGAGCAGACTCCTCGGCAGCGGGGACGTCGGCGTCGATCGAGAGACCCAAGCTGATCATCGAGTTGATTCGCTCGGCGAACGAGGCGGGCTCCTCCAAGGTGAATCCAGAGGTCAACAGGGTGGTCTCGTACAAGAGGACGATCAAGTTCTTGACAGTCTTGTCCGAAGCGTCCTCCTTGTATCGGTTGGCCAACTCCTTGATGATGGGGTGCTTGGCGTTGATCTCCAAGGTTCGTCGAGAGCTCATGTAGTTTTGCATGCTCGAGTCACGGAGGGCCTACGAGGACGAACAGAAATGTATTATTAGCCAACAGAGCAGATAGACACATAAGTACCAGTCTAGAACTCACCTGAGCCTTCATGATTCGCTCCATGTTGCTGCTCCAGCCGAACTGACCGGTGACGAGGACACAGGGCGAGTCGACGACACGGTTGGACAGAACAACCTTCTCGACCTTCTCGCCGAGGACCTCCTTCATGTTGGTGCAGAGACCCTCGTAGTCCTTGGTGGTCTGCTCCCTCTCGGCCTTCTCCTCGTCGGTCTCGGGCAACTCGAGTCCCTCCTTGGAGACACAGACCAAGGGCAACTGCTTGTCACCGAAAGTCTTGAGCTGCTGGACGGCGTACTCATCGATGGGGTCGCACAAGAGAAGGACTGCGAAGTGCAAAGCAGATGTCAGCTTGAATGATCTCTGGAATGACTCATTGCAGATTGCAACTCACCCTCAAGACCCTTCTTCTTCAAGACCTCGAGGAAGGGCGAGTTCTTGACGGCGTTCAAGCTCTCTCCGGTCAAGTAGTAGATGGCCTTCTGGTGCTCGGGCATACGGGTGATGTAGTCGTTGAGCGAAGTCATCTCCTCCAAAGACTTGGTAGAGTTGAATCGCAAGAACTCGGCGAGCTTGGCTCGGTGAGTGGCGTCCTCGTGGATTCCGAGCTTGAGGTTCTTGCCAAAGGCCTCGTAGAACTTGGTGAAGTTGTCCTTGTCCTCGGCGATCTCGGAGATCATGTCGAGGGTCTTCTTGACGATGTTCTGTAGTGACCAAAGGTAGAGCCATTAACATCGACGTCTAGTGATTTTCAGACAGCTGCCTCGACTTACCTTTCGGATGACCTTCAAGATCTTGTTCTGCTGAAGGGTCTCTCGCGAAATGTTAAGAGGAAGGTCCTCAGAGTCGACGATACCCTTGACGAAGTTGAGGTACTCGGGGATGAGGTCCTCGCAGTCGTCCATGATGAAGACTCGTCGAACGTAGAGCTTGATGTTGTTCCTCTTCTTCTTGGTCTCGAACAAGTCGAAGGGAGCCCTCTTGGGGATGTACAAGATAGCCTTGAACTCGAGCTGACCCTCGACGGAGAAGTGCTTGACGGCGAGGTGGTCCTCCCAGTCGTTGCTCAAGCTCTTGTAGAAGGCACCGTACTCCTCCGAGGTGACATCCTGGGGGTTTCGGGTCCAGAGGGGCTTGGTCCTGTTGAGCTCCTCGTTCTCGACCTGGGTCTCCTTGACCTTCTTGGTCTTCTTGGGCTTCTCCTCGTCGTCGACCTCCTCGATCTTGGCAGACTTGTCGGCGTCGTCCTTGACCTCCTCGGACTCGTCATCGACCTCCTTCTCGACCTCCTTGGTCACAACGAGCTGGATTGGGTAGGAGATGAACTCGGACTAGAGGTAGAGACAATGAAAAGGGTCAGCATTGTGCAAGATGGTATGCGGCCCGAGACGGTGCAACTCACGTGCTTCTTGACAATCTCCTTGATCTTCTTCTCCTCGATGTAGTCGAGCTGGTCCTCCTTCAAGAACAACTTCATCTCGGTACCTCGGCCCAAAGGCTCACCCTCGGTGTCGGCGGTGATAGTGAAAGTACCACCGGCAGCCGACTCCCAGATGTACTGTTCGTCGTCGTTGTGCTTGGTCCTGACCTGGACCTTCTCGGCGACGAGGTAAGACGAGTAGAAACCGACACCGAATTGACCGATCATGCTGATATCGGCACCGCTGCTCAAGGCCTCCATGAAGGCCTTGGTTCCGGACTTGGCGATTGTTCCCAAGTTGTTGACCAAGTCGGCCTTGGTCATACCGATACCAGTGTCTCGGATGGTCAAGCACTTGTTCTCCTTGTCGGGGGTGATTCGGATGTAGAGCTCCTTCTCGCTGTCGAGCACCGAGACGTCGGTGAGCGACTGGTATCGGACCTTGTCGAGGGCATCAGACGAGTTGGACTGGCAGGAGGGAAAGGAAGGCGGACGTTTGGGTTAGCCGGAATGTTCGCGAACCATGACCGAATGGCATGGTGCCCAAACTCACAATCAACTCTCGCAAGAAGATCTCCTTGTTCGAGTAGAAGGTGTTGATGATCAAGTCCATCAACTGGCTGATCTCGGCCTGGAAGCTGTATGATCGCCACCACGATGAAAAGGCATTCCAAGAATCAACATCAGTAATCCGATTGATGGCGACTCGTCTGCCTGCTTGAGGCTAGTTGTAAACTCACCCAAAGGTCTCGGTTTGTCCAGACATTTTGATTGTATTTGTTCTGTTTTGGGTTCGTAAAGACGTTAAAGGTAGCTAGCGAAGTCGTAAGTTCGTTATAAGATCGATGTGGTGGTGGAGTAGCACGGAAGGAAGCGGGGAAGCAGAGCGATTATAGTTGATCAGTTATCAACAACGTGGCGAAGGCGAGGAGGTATGGGATTGAAGCTCACTATATATGGATAAACGATATCCTTTTGTGTATGGAGAGAGAGAGAAAGGCAGGAAGGTTGAAAGGAGGAACAACAGGTCGACCTCGTTTGGAAAGTTCTCGATATACAAACAGTCGCTGGACCTTCCCGAAGGTTACGAGCGCGGATGCAAAAGGGGACAAGTTGCGAGTGGAGGTGGCCTGGTGGAATGATCTAGAATTCGCTGGCGGGGTAAAAGTGTCACGTGACTACTTGATCGCATCTCAGCCTCGAAATCCAGTAATACCTCGTGGAACGGAACTTCCGGGAATGGCAATGCATGATGTTCATCGTAAAAGACAGGGTATACAGCCGACTACCTAAGGCACCGATCACTCTCCGCTGAAGAGGAGTACCGGTGGTCTAGGCAGTACAAGCGAAAAGACGATGAACAAGGGCGGATGATCTTCCGAATGACAAAAAGGTATAGACTGAAGAGCGAGCAGACTCCGAGCACGAGATTTGGGATTTCCTTTGATGTTTGTTCTAACGTTGTGGGACGTGTGAGTGGACGTTGACCTTTCCTGACGAGAGTGTTATCAGAACCAAGGCTTATACAAGTCCGTCGTAAAGACTCAAAGCCTGCAGCATGAAAAGCATCAGACAGTCAGCTCGCCAGCGCTATTACATCACGGGACGACATGGCGACGACGCGCGACTGACCTGAACGATGGTAGGATCCTGCTTCGAACCCTCCTTGAACTCTTCATAGTTCAGCTTGGCGTCCTTGTTCAAGTCCATCTTTCGGAACAACTTGTCGACTCGCTACAACGACATCATACGCCACCGATCAGTGTCGGTTCCAGCTGAGCGGAGAGAAATAGAACAGCAAAGAGCCCGGCTCACCTTCTCGGGCGTATCCTCGTCCTCGGGAAGCTTGACCATCTGACCGGTCATCTTGTAGATACTCCTGACGATGGCCAACATCTCGTCATAGGTGATGTACCCATCCTGGTTGATGTCGTACAGCTGGAAAGCCCCTATCGTCGTTGCAAAAAGTACGGAATTAGCTACCAATACACTCTGTCTCGAATGTCAAACACTTGAGATCGCTCACACTGCAACTTTTCGTCCAGTCGACCTCGCGACGTCACACTAAGCGCGCAGATGAACTCCTATTCCACCCGAACTCTCCTAGATCAGCTAACCCGTCCTGCAACCCCCCTTCACTAACGAGCCCTTTTGTCGGGAGACTCACCTTGAACTCGATGGTCCCCGATCGATCCTCATCGAACACATTGAATACGTAATCCGCAAACTGGCTAGGATCGCCAAAGGGGAAGAATTGCTTGTAGATCTTGATAAACTCCTGCTTGTTCAGTTGACCCGAAGGGCAGTCCTTGATGAAGCCCTTGTACCATTGTTGCAGCTCCTTCTTGTCAACTGTGCGGGCCAGAGGACGAAGAGGCAGGAAGAGTCAGCGTACTGGGGTTTTGTAGGCGACGTTAGGGGTATCCGCGATGGAGCGGGATGAGAAGGGGGAAAGGGGGGAATACTCACAGTAGGTGTTCTTCTGCAGATCGGCGAGCTCGTCCGAGGCCAACTTGGATTGGCTTTTACCCATTTTTACGCGTAGGTGTTCGGTTGACTGGTAGGTAAGGTCTGAGGAAATCGATTGATATAGGGATATCGTTAGTGACTTTGTAGCTGTAGCACCCTTCGGCGGAGACAAGGGCAGGCGGTATGAAAGGAGACCAACACTCACGATTTGACAAGGAGAGACCAGTTGGTAGATCAGCAAGGTGTGTGCTCTACAAGATGATTGTGAGGTAGCTGCAAGAAATGGAGGAGCAGGCGACGAAGGGGATGGTCACGACGAGAGTGGCAGGAGCTATAAGAGGGGTGGCCGGTGGTGGTGGCCGTTGTGACGGGGTGGATGCAATTGAGAGTAATTCGCTTCCGCGTTTCTGGGGAGAAGTCGATGGGACGGGCAAAGTCACACAACGACGAGACGTGGAGATGAGCGAGTTGGATTATTATACGGATTGAGTAGATTCAGGAAGCAAGGACCTACAGGTGGTTGAAGCTAGTACGACCTGGTCGACCTCAATCGCTATATGTAACGAGGTCGACCTGTTCTGGCCAATGGCAATGCCAAGCCGTTCTTGGCTCGGACGTACGCGGGGCACAACGGAGGCGAATCTGAGGTGATTACGAGAGAGCCATAGAGCGGACATGACCATGTATCGCATCTCCACTTCAGCTCGGACTTCGACGACTCCAATAGCCGCGGGAATCATAGGCTTTCACGCTCGGAACGCCATGCCGGTGGTTTCGGAAGCGAATTACATCCGACGCTCAACCGGAATGTCGACAAGGGCATATTCTGAACAAAGTTGGGCTAGATTCAAGTCGACGTTACGCATCGTCCTGAGGGATTTTAGAGGTTTTCGATGGCTCGAATAATAGCCTAGAGACTTGCCTTTCGAATGCAATGCCAATGGACTCGCTGCGCCTATTTTTGAGCTCCACACAGAACCACGGCGCGACCCCTGCTTCAACTTGCGCTCTCCAGTCCAGATCGACTCAGCTTCTACTTCACAACAACCTGCCGTGTCGGGCTTCGGCTCAACCACCTTAGATTACCGGAGCTGGCTGCGCCAGAACACCGCCACACTCTCGCCAATCCAAGCAGCCTCCGCTGATCCTCTCCTTCTGCGCTCTGATGCTAAATCCAGTCGGCCTCAAGCCATAAATGACATTCCCATACCCTCGACGTCGACATCCGGGAATCGGAAACCGGTTGCTTCCTTGTCCTCGACATACCTTCGAGTTAGTTGCCAAGACCATAGATCACCCATTCTGTCCCCGTATACCAATCAACCCTCGTCCAACCGAAGAACAAGCTTCAAGATCCTCGACTCCGCCGACAACGATCGAACGGGCGTATACCATCCCTCCTCGACATGCCTGGAGATCGTCAAGCAGAGAAGTTCATCCAACATCTACCCTTCTCGAATTGTCAATTGCAGTGCGAGATCGTCAACAGAGTCGATCAAGATCGGACGGACGCATACATCCTCTCCCTGACATGCCTCGGACGACTCTCAGAGGTGGCGAAGCAGTGACAAGCAAGGTTCAATCATGACGTCTGATGTGCAATCATGACATCCGACAGAGATGGCAGGACGCTTGCGTACGTCCTTCTTTTTTCACTGTTTGGTGGCGAATCGTCGAGGCCTCCCCGTCCAGAATCGCATATAGATCAGGTCGATTTGGTCTTTCCCCCCTCTTTCCAAACCCCCACTACTTCTCCTTTTCTCTTCACTTCCTCTTCCTACCTACTCGCGCACGCATAACTTTTACAAGTTAACAAAACCTCCCACACACAACCAAACAATCACAAAGAATTATATCGAAAATGTTCTCCGCTCTTATTAAGAAGACTTTGAACTTGGGACGCGTCGCGAAGGAGGAGAGGGGGTCCGATGTCCGCACCGCAAGGTCGGTCGTCGACGACAAGAAGACCGGCATGGAGGAGGAGAAGATCGAAATCGAGGAGGAGAAGGTCGAGATCGTAGAGGAGGTGGTATCGAAGAGCGGGCTGACGGGCCAGGAGATGCTTGCGAGGTTGGACGAGATGTCGATGATGTTGCGATTCATGGCGGCGGACGAGAAGCTGCATACCGAAAAGGTCGAGGTGGTTGAGGTCGCGGTCGAGGAAGAGGTCTCTGAAGCGCCCGTGGTAGCCAAGGTCGCCATCAGGCCCGGGAACTCCGACAAGACCCGACGACGACACCGAAAGGACACGACCTACTTCCAGGCGGCAGCGGATGCGCCTGAGGTCCCTGTCGTTCCCGAGAAGTTCAAGGGGATGACGACCTACTTCAAAGTAGATGCCAACGCTCCCCCGGTTCCCGCTATCCCCGCCAAGTACCTCAAGAAGTCGGTCCCGGTCTCGACCTCGAGGACCGACATCGCTTTCCCTTCGATCAAGACCGAGTTCACCGCCGCTCTGACCCCGGTCAAGAAGTCGGCCCCGGTCCTCACCTTCTCTCTCTTTGCCCTTACCGAGGACGAGGAGGAGGAGGAAGACTCGGAGGAGCTCGTCGAAGAAGAGGAAACGGTCACGATCAAGTACAAGGAGGTGGTCAGGCATTCACCGGTACAGACCCTCATCAGGGGTTGGGAGGCGCAGGAGGGTGAGGCGAAGGCGCGAAGGATGGCCTCGGGTGTTTGGTGGAAGTGAACGATAAGTAGCTTCGAGGTTCGGGTTTCGGGTTTTGGGTTTTGGGTTCTCGGTTCTGGGTTTCGGTTTTGGCTCGCACACTCTTTCGGTCTGGATCGGAAACGAAAACGAAACGGCACCGCCTATCGGACAACACTGGCGCGTTGGGCTGAAGCCGAGCGAAAAGCATCCCTGTCGGTATTCGTCCTTCGATGCTGTACTAAGCCGGCAGAAATCGTTTGCGGGGGATTCGAAGTAGCGGAGTGGTTGACCGGTTCGTCGGGGGCGACTGGTGGGTCGGGGTCGTTAATCGCGTCCGTCTACGGTCCGGGCTGGGAGGGTGTCGCGGGTTTCATAGTTGTACGGGTTTCGTCGTGTTTCGCTTCTGGTCGTGTTCGCCTCGTTCGATCACCGGCGCTTACCTCTCTAGTTTGCTTAGCGAGCGCCGGCCCTCAAGACCCGACTTGGACTACGACAAGAAGGGGAGTATCGTCCGGGGCTCTCCCCTGCCCCGTAAGTCTTCGCCTTCATCTCGTCTCCCCTACACGACAGGAAACTAACGAGTCCGACTTTTCATGCCTTTCCTCTATGGCCGGACCGGCGGGGGCCTCCCGTCTTGGCCGTGAGTGTTCAACACACCTCTCCTTTCCTGTCATTCAGAACTGACTACTACTATCGCTTCTCCCCTTCTATACTGATACTCGATATCGCCATTACGAACCGGCCTCGGTGAGCCCGACTGCCTGTAAGTTTCGCAGTCTTTAAACCTACCTTGTACCAATCGGTACTGATAACATTCTTCTCTTGTCTTTTATACCGACGCCGGTACCCAGATCCGCCAAATCAAACCCGCGATCATCGATACCCGCCACCGCCCTTTGTAAGTTCAGCTAAAAAACACTACCCGCGTATCGGCATATGTTCAATTGCCTTGCTCTCTTTCGTGCAACTCTCGTTCTCTCAAACGCGACATCGATCTGGCCGACACTCCCTCGCTATGATCATCGGTACTCGTTGATACGATCCGTAAGCCACGCTCGCCATCTCCGCCCTTGTCCTCGCAAGGTACTGACTGCCTTCTTGTCCTCCTCACCCGACGGATGCTTCGAACCCGAGGTCTCTTTCGCCATTCGGAACCCCATCCTGCTTCGCTTGCCTTCTTCCGCCGTGTGACCCCTCTACTGTAGTCCGTCTTCATTTTGTAACACTTGACCTCCGATTATGCCATACGAATGCTTCTTATCACTGCGCTTCGGCCTCACTCTCAGCCACCTTCGAAAGCTTTCAAGTGAAAGGAAGAAACCGCATAATCATCTCCGAACAAAAGTCCCAAAGCGTACAGACAGACTCTCAAGCTACTACTATCGACTCCCAGCTCCCTTCATCCGCGCAGATCACCGCTTCGCTTCCTGCGCTTGTTGCCCTCCCGTTTGGGCCTGCCCCTGCGCCTGCTGCTGCTGATTCGGCGGTTGAGGTGTCTGCTGCGCCTGTTGTTGACCTTGAGGTTGGTTCTGCCCTTGTTGCACTTGCTGCAACAACGCTGGTGGCGGGACGATGACCGGTCGATCCTCCAACAAGTCGTACTGTAGCGTAAAGTCCTTGGGAGTCTCCACACGACTGAAGACGGCCGGGTCGAAGATGATGTACGTTCCACGTTCATAGTTGGGTCCCTTTTCGATGGGCTCGACGCCTGGGTCTTTTGTGAGCCAGACGGAGAGTTCCTTGTGATACCGCCATTGTCTTGCGTACCTAGAGATTGGGAAACAACACGCACCCGTGAGCCGTCTGACCGCAGCCTGCCACAGCGCCTACTGAACTCACAATTCGGCCGAGACCTCCATCTGCAACAAGTCCCGAGGAAACGCGTAGAATGCGTAGAACAGGGTCTCATCCGAAAACATGCTAATCTTGCTCGATGCTGACGGCGTGTTGACGTTGTAACATTGCGGTGTCCTCCATTCCTCTTCCAGATATACGCCTCTTAGCGCGTCTGGCTCAGCGAACGGTGCGATAAACGTCGAATAAAGCGGTCTATCGAAATGCATATTCGGAGCGACGTCAGTTGTTACCGATCAAAGCTCCGTTCCGATGCCACTCTGACTCACCCTGCACTGTTCATATCCAATCCGATATTGGCAAGATCTTCTCCCAAGCTCAATGTCAACTGATCGTCCCTTCCGCCGGTTCGTATCAGCCTCAGAAGCGCGCTCAGACCCCACTTGTCCACCGGGCTAGCAACGAGCTGTTGTGACGGTTTCGTCAAGGGTATTGACGGATCGTGTGATGCGGCAAAGTGGCTCATCCCCGGTGGAAGTTGTAGCGATGGATGCGGTTGAGATAGATCAGAGTTGGGGAAGTGTTGGGTAGATGTCGAGGCTTGTGAAGGGTTGATCAGGTTGGCAGGTGGAGAGGTTGCGGATTTGATCGATTGATTTGGCTGCAAAACAGGTGATGCAAGTTCGTGACTTGGTCAGCTTCAGAAGAAGATATTTTTGATCGCGGGTAAGTAATATAACTCACATCCTTGCCTTGCCCGCCTAGTGCTGGAAACTCTTCCTTATGTGTTTCCCCGTTCGTCATCTGCCCCATATGCACCTGCTGATTCTGAGCCATCGGCGTTCCCCCGAGACCGGGAGGTGGCACCGGCATCGTGCTTTGCGACTGATGATGCTGCTGTTGCAGATGTGCGAGATGTGGAGGAGGTTGTGGTAATGTCGACGTCTGACCCGGAGTTTGATTTTGCGTCTGAGCCGATCCCTGAGCTGGACTCTGCATTTGCTGGCCGTCCGAAGAAGCTGCTGCTGCTGCTGCTGCCGCAGCCGCCGATTGCTGTGCTTGAGATGCGTATGAAGTCTGAGAGGAAGGATGAGGGAGATTTGGTGGGTGTTGCGATGTGGGTGTCAGAGCTGGAAAGTCACTGGCGTCCGGCATAGCTAATGGAAAGCAATAACACGTCGTGGATTATGAGCCTTTGTTCGACGCAGCAGCAGCGGACCGACATACCGTTTGTCCGTCTACCCTGCAACCCTGCAGCATAGCTTTGCGCTCCAGGTATTCCCGGCGGCGTTGGTCGCAGACTTGCTCCTGCGGCAGCAGCCATGTAGTAACCTCTCTGAGCTTGTTGTTGCTGAGTAGACTGGCCCTGTGATGGCGGCTGTGGCTGTTGCATCTGCATGATCCTAGGGATTCCGATTCGAGCGAAAGCCGACGAAAAGATGCAAGTAAGGAACGCGAAAGGATGTCGGTAAGCAAAACTAAACACTGTATGGACAGATGATGACTTGTGTCCCTGATGGTGGAAGACTTACGAGCTCTTCACCTAGCTACCGCTTTCGCTTGACTTCCAGCGATCTCTCTCTGTCTAGCTGTCGAATCCATCGATCGAAGAAGTCGAAAGGAATCCATATTCATATCGACAGCGAGACATAACGTGTGGTATGAGCATACCGATGGGCTATCTTTGTGTAGATATGCCTCGTTCTCACCAAGGTCCGCTGGCTTCGGTTTCAGCGGAGGACGTTCCAGGGTTTGTCCTAGAGGTTACCGCTAACTCAGCTGAATGATCCAGGTGACCTGATGATCTGAAATGTCCACTCGATGACACTTGACTGATGTCGATATTCCCTCTTGTTACTGTCCAGCGATAGATGGCCGCAACTGGGTTCCTCGCGTTCTCGAGGTCGGTACTCGTTTTAAGGCGATCGCCCTAACAAACAGACAAACACGTTCACACGCGTCGCACACACCACATCGACCTTCGATCCCTAGCTATCAGCACCGGCGATGATGTTCAGCGACTCGACGGACTAGCTCATCTGGCAGCTGGCTAGTCCCCAAAGCAGAGTGACGCATCGTCTCAGTACACTGGATCGTAGAATCTTCAATCATGGTGCGCGATATTTGCGCAATCTATTTGTCCAGCGAGACTGTACTGATCAATCGATACTTTGTTTGACAGTCGGATCTTCGTTATACCGCAAACTCGCAACTTGAATCGCTGCATTCCAGATATACCGGTACTGGTGAGCGCGAATAAAGCATATATACAAGGGTCAACCGGACGCTCATGGAACAACTATTGTCATTGTTGTTAGGTCACGCCGATGTAACGAAGCACGAGTGGTTGGTTCATCAACACCGAGATACATATGCGTGAGTAGCCAGCTTCGACCCGTCCTCAATCTTTCTCTTTCATTATCGCTTATTAGAAAACGCTAATATGACATCTTCTGCAACCAAATCTATAGCTCTATCGTCGGTCATCCCGGTCTTGCCGCGTACGTAGCGATCGCCGAGAACGAATGCATCGCCAGGACAAAGTTCGAGATGGTCGAGGTTAGCCTTCTATTGCCGGATATCGTGCGCATTGGACCTACCGCTGACCTTGTCGTCTGTATGACTCTGAATAGAGGATGCTACAACCATGCGGGTAAATTCCTCTCACTTGATAAGCGTTCTTAAAAAATGACCGGTTCACTGACGTATTAATGATCTGCAGTCCCCCACCGAAACCTTCTGACGACGAATAGTCACCTCGCATAACAGCGAATCCTTTCACGACCCGATCATGCCGACCAAGCCGCATATTACCTCAAGGCTCCGTTTTTGCCGTTGTATATCAACGTCACTCCTCGACGACATCTATATTCATCCATCATCATGAACATGCTGCATGGTGGTCGCGCATCTACTACTTGACCACTCAAGCCCCGGTCGTAGGCTTGTAGTTCCCCACCACATCTTCCCAAATTTTGCGGCAATTCACCTTGCTGCCCAACTTGGCACATAACAAGAAACTCCCGCTCAACTTCCTGTTCAGGCTATACGTCTCGTTCGGGGGCGGGGTGAGCCGATGTTTGAGCATGACCGGGATGAGCTTTCGGACCTCGTCGGTGACGGATTGATGAGCAAAGTCGTAGCTGTCCTTGGTGAAAGGTTCGGCCAGAAGTTCCATGGATCGCAGATGCGCATCGACCATGTCCTGCAATTACGCATTAGATCGTCAGAGCTGGTGGCGCGACTCGCAAATGTTCAAGATTGTGAACGAACCTGATGTTCCTCCCCGGTTAGGTAACCAACCTCCAAGGAGTATTTTTGCATGGCCGCTCGGTCTCCGGCGATGACGGATGATAATAGTCGGTACCAGTTGTCCATAAATTCGACCGAGTAAGATCTCGTCGCTCCGAAATCGATCAATCCCAGCTGAGAATCAGGGATACCAGACGTTAGGTTTCTGCTCTACGCAAATACTTTTCCGTACTACCGACCTTATCTCGCTTCCTGTCGTATAAAAAGTTAGCCCAGTTGGGGTCGGTCTGCATCAGGCGGAATTGGAAGAGCTCGGTGATGCAAAGCCGTAGCACCGCCGTTCCGATCTACACATACAAGATGGCGTGATCAGCCAGAAAACGCGGACACAATCATAGCAATGAGGCGTACCTTATCTCGCAACGCCTGGTCGAACTGCTTGATCTGGGACAACGGCTTGCCCGGTTGGATCTCGGTAGTCAAGACTCTCTGCGTACTAAGCTCATCGATCACCGCCGGGACCTCGAAGAACTGTTCGTTCTGGTCCTCCAAGAATCGCTTCATCTTTCGTTGGTTATCCGCTTCTAGGATGTAGTCGCATTCGTCTGCCAGTTCTTTTCGGAATACCGATATAGTATTGTTCAGGTAGAGGCCTCGTGGTAGGATCGCAGACGTCCGTAATAGTAGCGAGATATTGTTCAAGTCGGACGTAATCGAGTTGTGGATACCGGGGAATTGTACTTTGACCGCGACCTCCTGCCCTGTCGATTTGAGTACCGCTCGATGTACTTGTCCGATCGATGCAGCAGCCATTGGTACTCGGGGAAATGTTGTGAAATGCGATTCCCAGTCGTCTCCCAACTCTGCCCGCATTACTCGCTGAGGCAACAGCGAAGTCTTCAGCGGCGATCCGGGGAGGATGCGGAGTAATTGGACAAACCTCGAGTTGCCAATCAGGCATATAATCAGCATTCGCTTGCACCTGCTGCAGAACTCTTTCGAGCTGTTCCGGTAACATGTTGGTGTCTGATCCGCGATCTCCGGTCAGCTCTGCTTCAACGCCCGCGCATCTGGAATGCCTCTGACCTTGGATGCTCATAAATTGCCCCAGCTTCAAGGCAGCACCTCGCATCTGGCTCAGCTTCCCTACGAGCCTCCTGACATTGGCCTCTGACATCATCAGACTGCCTTCGCTGCCTCCCCCGGTTGTTCGTCGAACGGCTTCACTTGCAGCTCCAACGGATAGACCAGCGACCAGGGCTATTCGTGCACCAATGTGCTCATTCAGCCCTCATGGGCGTAGTTGTTGAGTGATTACAACCAGACTTACATCCGTAATGGAAGAGCCTACCGAGACGAGAAGAGGGAACTTTGCTCGGCCGTAGCGTAACAGGTGCCTGACAAGTCGCAAATCAGCTGAAGTTCCAAGCAGCCATAATACAGTATCACTCACTGTCTCGGTATCCACATCGTCTATCAATTGAGAGGGCTCTATCGGCGCCTCATCTGGCTCGGCTCGCGTTGGCTCTAGCGTTATGGAAGCCTGATCCTTTTGCTCGACAACCGGTTCCTCGATGGCGGAACCGCTCGTGACTATAGGTTCGGCTTGAGGTGTAAATGCTGAGCTCGAGCTTTGAGATGGCACAACCGGCCTGGCTGAGCTGGTAGCTGGAGGGCCCTCCGGCCATTTGCGTATATACGGGTTCTCCTGTCGAGCCTCCCGAGAGCCTGGAATAGGGATGACCTTGGTCACATCCTCCTCTCTCACTGCCTCGGCCTGTTGTGTCCCGGAAGCTTGCGGCACGCCACTTTCTAATTGCTGCGATGGTGGCTCTTCAGATCTATCCTCATCAACTGTGCGCTTGCCTTTGCTTGCGGCACTGTACTGATGGATCTTCGGCGTAGGGTCCACGTACGGCTGCTTGGCTTTCGCTGCGGCCGCTGCCTCTTCAAGCTGGATCGCAATCGACCGAGCGGCCACCCTGGCGAAAGCTTTGAACATCTGTCAGAACGTCTATGACTTCTGCCTATCGTCCAGCTTGTTCTGGTAGATCGGCTGCGATATTTGACCTAGATTCAGAAGGCTGTCGACTTCGCGGTATGACGAACCTCAGACTGACTGTTAAATCCAGCTGCTGAACCCTAAACCGGTCTTTTTCCCTCGGAGTTTCGACAGTATGCCTCCAATAGGTACCCACTACAGTTCTGCAGCGATTAAAACGTTCAGCAGTTGGAATCCGAACAACTGATAAATCGTCGAGCCGTGCTAAAACCCCGAGTGGTTAACGTCCACCTAGCCCTCGATCGCATCCGGAAGCAGAATGAGAGATCCGGATGCAGTTTCAGGAATAGCAATTCGGGTACATCTTCTTGATCTTTAGCACACTCTGTTTTTTTACTCTTCAGCAGAAGACAGGCGATTTGCTATACTGTAAGTTGTATTGAAGGTGACCTTGTTGTGAGTTGACCAAAAAGTAAGATTTGCAAGACTGAATTGTGGATTTTGATTGCTTCGGTATACTAGCATGTCTGACGCATTTATTTCAAGTCTTCTTTCATATCCTGGACCAATCCTTGCTGCTGATCAAGGTTGGCATGATCCTCAAGGGTTAGACAAGATCCTTAATACTGTGGTATATCACTGTACTTTGCCCTTGTCTTTGTTGATGGGGTTGAATGGGGAAAAGGTGACAGATTTCTTTACGGCGAAGTCGTAACTAGTTGAATTGGCTGGCGACCGAGCGCGGCGATGTCCGCGTTGTGATGTGGCATGTCGCTAGCTTCTTTCGAGGCAACTCAAAGCACAGAAGGAGACTGAAAACCCCCACAGCTATTGCATCTCGGGACGCATATCATCTCCAGCATCGTGTCCGCCAAAATATATGATCGATACTACATCCTCGTCGCCCGTCCCGCCTTCGCGCCTCATCGCAAAGCCCAGCTCTTGACCATGAACAACCCCTGAGGTAATCCCAATTGTACCTCCTCCTTGACGATCTTGAGTCCGGCTTGTTGAAAGATTTCTTCCCACATCTTGTTCGACCTGAGGGGTTCAAAAGCCGCAAGGTCATGAGCGAAGCCCGAGTCAGAGCAAGGTGTGAAGGTCGGGAATGACGTTGATGGCAGAACAGTAGTCGAGGGATCAGAGGTAACATCGATCAGCTACGGTGTTCTCCATCTTGAAAAGCGACTTACCTAGTCAGACTACTATCCTCCTCGTCCAAAACGCTCACTGCCGTCCCATCCGGTCCATTCTCGCATACGTTTTCTTTCACGACGATCACCGCTCCAGGATCGTTGTAGACCGAAGTATCTTTGCTATTTGAGGACGAGCTGGGAGGAAGGAGGGCTGCCTGACAGCGTTTGAGGAAGGAGACGAGTTCCGGGTTTGACAAGTGGCCGAGGCACCATTGACACCAGATTCTATTGGTAGCAGCATTATTCGTAATGTCCGAACAAGACGGATTTAGCTTGATTGTTGTTTTTCACTCGACAGGGTGCTAATAGCTGAACAACCGTACTCACACGTCGTATCCGACCTCGCCCATCTTCTCCCCAAATGATTCGTCTCCGCCGCCCAACCCCTTCCCCTCCATCCCTACCACCCCTAAACTCTTGGCCTCTTTCCCATTCAGAGGGTTGACCGGGTCCAGGTCGTTCAAGGGAGCCTGGATGAACCAGACCCGTTTGCCCTTGATCGGTTTGGGGGAAGAACGAGCTCGAGGGATCCGGTTACCCATTTTATCCAGCGGGGTGTTCTCGTCCTGATCGCTTTCGTCTTCTTCATCAGAATCGCGGTTCTTGGAGGAAGAAGGTTTTTGGCGATTGGTAGTGGAGACGGCATTCCCACTCCGATCCTCTAAGAAGGGCCAACCTCCTTCGCTGGCTTCCCTCTTTGCAGCCCCGATGAAGTGTTCGACCGGTTCCATGGTGATCACATCGTCCAACAGTGGAAGCAAGGTGTTCTTGGTGACTCTACCTACGCCGGCGCCGACGTCCAGGCCGAGGTAACGTTTGTTCTTTGTCGGCGGACGTTGATGAGCTGGGGAAGAGAGTGGGGAGGGGAAAGACTGGAGCTGTGGTAAGAGGGAGAGGAGGAACAGGCGGGAAGAGAGTTGTTCGACCCGGGGTAGAGACTGCGATCATTTGATGCGGTTAGACAGAAGTACTCGAGTAAGGCATGGCGATAGTTGCTAGTACTCACACCGTTTCCAAAGCCCCCCAGCACGCCGTCTACCGTTGCGTCCACCGCCGTCCAATAGTCGATTCCCTTCTTAAAGTCTGGCAAGGTGGTCATCCTGGTTATATTGCTTCAGTGTTGCTAGTAGTACTTGCTTGTGAATCGTGGGAGGTTGGGTACAGGTCAGTAACTTACAATTAGCAACTTTCGATATTTGCGATAGATGTTCGCTCTACAACACCCGCGAACGTTCAGAGGGATGTATCACGTGACTATGAAATGCCGTCATCCCCCCCTGCCTGTGTGTGACTGATGATGTTTAGCGCGCCTTCGCCGGTTCCGGAGCAACTGCTTGATCATCGACGTTCCGAGGGCGTAAGCAGTCGAGGCAGCCATTCTTCTTGACATCATTCCACCTCTTCAGCTTTGGATATCATATCAAATAACACAGAGGACGAGCGATCTATCGATCTCAAAATTCTGCCTTCTTGCAAAGGTCCCGCTTGGTCCGAAGCTACAGCCTGATCGAGCTCGGATCGCCTCTGACGTCGAGGACAAAAAGAGGCTCGCGGAATATCAGATCGTCTAAGGGGTCGAGGTGAGCAGCAGAGCGATATGATGGTCCCTGTCGACAGAGGAGCACAGAAGCAGCTTACGAAGTGCTAACACGTATGCTACGAATACGAACAGATACGACTCTTCTCGTTATTGGCGGAGCTACGTTGGTGAAACGCAAAGTGTAGGAACCGCTGGGAGTCGGAGAATTAGCCACGAGAGTAGATTTCAGCGGGTATGTCAATTGTTCCATGTTCGCCTTGTCATTTTGCACTCACCTCATCCACTGATATTGCATTGCTCACCGAATCTATTATCAACCAGTCCTGGTCTTACGATCACGAACCATGAACATCAACTACATGCAACGAGATTCCTCGCCCACCCCATCCGGCCACAACTCGAGCTCGAACTCCAAGTCCTCCGTACCAAACTCGTTTGGAAGCAACTCTGTGCCATGGAAAGTACCAGAGAGAAGATCCACTGGATCGGGAGCGGGGTCTTCATCGTTGAGGCAGACGAGGAGGAATGAGGACATGATGGACATCGACGGGGACGAGGATTACAAGGATGGGATCTTGGGTGATGGACATGGCGGGCTCGACATGTGTACCAGCATGGGTACGGTAAAGGGGAAGGGCAAGGGAAGATCATCCACAGCGAGGATGTCAAGTCAGACTCAAAGTCAAAGTCAAATGGGTCTGTCTCAAGCGACCATCACCCCGTCTGCCTCGAGGACCCGGTCGTCACAGGCACAGACGCATCATCGAGGACCTTCCCGAACCCACATCCCTCCCAACCCTGTACAGAATAACGATCCTGCAGCAGGAAGAGCGGCCGTTCCTCTTCCCGCTGCTACAGGAACCACTTTCAATACGACAATCAACCCGAACGGGACCGTCACGTTGACCAGGTCCACCTCGGAACGGCAACGTGATCAGGGTTATGGCCAAGGTCGCTCATTCAAACAACCATCTTCCCCCACTTCGTCTTCGTCTACGAATTCGATGCACATGACGATGACCTCGCATGCGCATGCGAATATGGCCAAAGGACCCCTTACCCCGACTTCGGACAAGTCGTTCGATCACGAGGGTGGGGGATCGGGAACTGGTCCAGGATTAGATCTCAAGACGTTGATGAGTCCGCCCACGCCTGCGCCTTCGCCGACACCGGGGAGGAACGGGTGGTGGGGTACCGTAGCGAGGGACGGAAGTGAGGGTGGTGTGAATGGAGGGAATTCGGGACAGAGGGAAGACGGCGCGTTCGGTGAGTCCGAGTGCGACTTTGAGCTCTGCGATGCTCTGCTCTTTATGTGGTCGAGCTAGACCAACCAAGCTGATGATACTACATCCCCTCGATCATCAATGCGACAGACCCATCGCAGCTATTGGTGGCGTTCCCATCACTCCCGCCACCGACCCGACTCCGCATATTGGAAGACCTCTTACCGTTATTGACTAGGAACGAGCTGTTGATGCTCAACGTCAATATCGGGCCGAGGCTGAAGAAGGATTTCTTGAAAGAGTTGCCGGTCGAATTGGGATTGCACGTTCTGAGCTTTGTGAGTGAAAGTCGTTTGGGAGTGTTTCAGGACTGGAACATCTTGAGAGTGCTGATGCATTTATGGGAGACAGATTGACGATCCTATGACCTTGGCAAGAGCGTCCCTCGTTTCGAAACATTGGTACAGGCTGTTACAGGACGAAAAGACGTGGAAGATCATGTGTGAACGTGTTCGTTTCCAGTCTGCTCAAGTCCTCCCTGCGATTCCCGTCCTCGTCCCCACACGGAACGTACCCAATGCGGCCATCGTCGCATCCGATCGATCGGGTTCGGGTCCGGCGGTCGCGGCGATTCCGGGCAGTGTCAATACGCTACCACCGCGATTTGGGGTGTCGACACCGAGCCAGTACTATGCGACCCGGGTGACGAGGAACACGGGGATCCCTCACGTGGGCGATCATGAGGATCAGGACGATAACGAAGACGGGGAGCAGGAAGAGCAGGAGCAGCACTCCACTGCTAGTCACGCTCATACCGGTCTAGATTACGGTCAGGCTACGGGCCACGCCTCGCATACAAGCTATGGTTACCAGAACACTTCGAATCAAGTCTTGGGGTCTTCGTCAATGTCAAGGAGAAGCAATCGACTGATTTCGGGTCAAGAGCAGGCCATGCCCGGTGCCTATCAGACAAGCTCGACACCATCCACTTTCGCATCGAACAGCTATGACCCAGCTGCTTACACCGGTCGGACCAACGGCCAACTCCCACCTATGCCCAGCATCGTCTCGCCGTCGGCTGTGACTGGCTCTTCGCTTCAAGTTCAGCAATTCCACCTCGGTCTTGGACTGAACCAGGCAGAACGCAGGAACGCGCCGAGCTCGAATACGGCGTCCCCCTTTGATTCGTTGTCGTACAGCAACCGACCTCTGTCGATCGAACAGAGAGAATCTGATCATGGTGATAGTGGAGCTGGATACGAGCCTGGTGGCATGATCGCGAGTTCGTCTAGCCAGAGCGGACTCGGACGGAGCGCGAGTGTGCCGGAGCCTATCCTCATGCAGAACAAGAGGATTCCGAGTTACGGTACCAAGAAGCCGGAAGAGATCGACACGGACGCACCTGGATTCTCGTACAAGAACCACTTCAAGAAGGCTTATCTGACAGGTGAGGCCGATTGATACCTCGCGATGTGGTACAAAAATCGATTCGAGCTAAACTTGTTCGTCGGTCTGTCCTTGCAGAATCGAACTGGCTTCGAGGTGGAAGATTGCTTTCCACTCATACCTCCACAGATGAAGGAGTCGTGACCACCCTCGCCATGAACTCGAAACACATAATCATTGGCATGGCCAACACCAAGATCCACCTGTTCGAAGCCGAAACTGGGCAGTTCCTCCGGACCTTTTCCGGACACGAACTTGGTGTTTGGGCTCTATATCTGGTTAGCAGCGGTTCACCTCCCAATGACGGGGTCAACGGCGACGAAGTCGACATGGACGGAGACAACAATTTCAACATGGGATCTTATCGCTCTGACCTAGAACCGGCCGGACGAGGCAAGGCGAGAAAGAGATCTCGAGCCGATACTCGCCGAGCCTCTCTCGGCGAAAACAGCTTCAGGGGATCTCAATCATCGCATACTAGGAATGGCAGCACGAGCCAATCCAGTCGATCCACTCATCGAACTCAGCCCGGCTCGTACGATCCTAGCGGCCCGTTCGGGCCTCGATATCCCGGAGTTCAGATTTCTGGCAACAAATGGCCGACGAGCGACGTTTCCAATGCTGCCTATGGGTGGGGCCAGAAACAGCAATTCGTCATCAGCGGTGGTTGCGATCGCGAAGTCAAGGTGTGGGATCTCGACACTGGGTAAGTAACATGCGCGATTGCGCCCTGTTGTCCATCAGCACATGTGTTGATCTCGGTTGCCGAACAGAGAATGTCTTCACACTTTGCGTGGGCACACGTCTACAATTCGATGCCTCAAAGTTCTGGATGGTCGCCCGGTCGCGGTGACGGGAGCGCGTGACGCTAGTATTCGGGTCTGGGACATCGAGAGGGGAGTCAGCCTGCACCATCTGGCAGGTCATTCGCATTCGGTCAGGTGTATCGAGATCGCTGGGCATTACTGTGTTAGCGGAAGTTACGACTGTACCGCCAGGGTGAGTGCTTTGATGAGGCCGTTCCGTCAGGTTCCGGGCTCGTCAAGCTGACTTGGTCCTTCTACCTGGCACAGCTGTGGAATCTCGAGACTGGAGAATGCCTTCACGTGCTTCGGGGCCACTATCACCAGATTTACTCTGTTGCCTTTGACGGAGAAAAGGTTGCCACCGGAAGTCTCGACTCGACTGTCCGAATTTGGTCTGCTGTGACAGGGTGAGTGTCGCTGAAAGATTACTCCTGACGAACAGAACAGACGGATGCTGATGGTTTCCCATTTTAGTGAATGTGTCGCCTTGTTGCAAGGGCATACTTCGCTCGTCGGACAACTTCAATTGTCTGGAGACATTCTCGTTACCGGTGGATCAGACGGCAGAGTCATCATCTTCGATCTATCGACCTACACCTGTTTGCAGAGGATTTGTGCCCACGACAACTCGGTCACCTCGCTTCAGTTTGACGATCGTTTCATTCTTACCGGCGGAAACGATGGGAGGGTCAAGCTCTGGGACATCAAAACTGGGAACTTTATCCGGGAGCTTTCCAAGCCGTCCGAAGCCGTTTGGAGGGTGAACTTCAAGAATGACAAGTGTGCGGTACTGTGCAAGCGAGCCGGGAAGACAGTTCTGGAACTGCTCAGTTTCGTACCGGAAGACTTTTCGATATGAGTCGCATCAGCCGGAGTCTGGATACCGATTAAGATTCGGGTGTAAATTTTTCTTGGATCTGTAAACGATACTATATGACGATTCGAGTTAGAAATCTTCGTTCTTCTCTGCATAGATGCCCGCTTCGCCAGCTTATAGTCAGCCCAGCCTGAAGGTAAATAATAACGTTGGTCAAACCAAGACATGCTTTCTGCTACCGATAGTTGAATGCGTACATGGTCTTGGACAGCGATAGAGTGCCGGCCATCTCCCTTGCTTGTTACATGATACTGCACCACAAACCTGGAGTGTTTTGCTCCTTCTCCTCCTTTGCAGTGGGTAGTGGTACGACACTGACCATCCGCGCGTGTATAGGTACCAAGCAGCCATCAGGCAGCATGGTTCTGTTGAGAAGCAATTGTAAGATACGTATCACATCGAGTCCGAAATCGAACTTGTCACTCACCCAGGAGGTAGATACATTCCGTAATGCAGTACCTATAATCTTGCACGGATGTCAGCTCCAACCTCGTAAACTCAGGTACAAGCGAAAGGGGCCTACCGTATTGGAGGGGATTGCCATTCCTAACGGAAACATGGTACCCGCAGCTACCCACGTTCCCTTGCAAGTCTTGGCATTGACGTTCTTGATCTCCGTCTTGTCTCCAAATTCGGGCTCGGGCCAGAAGGGTACCGTCTGATCAGTCCCAAAGGCAGTATCGTTGTTGACGATGGCGACCGTGCTGGGAAACGGAACAGCTTCTCGACGATCCGAAGTTCCACGGGAACGGGAGGAAGATGGCTCAGCATCTCTGGATGAAGAGCCCTTTGACGAAGAACCGCCTTCACGTGAGCGGCTCGATGGTTTGGCAGAAGAAGAGGAGCCCGATCGACTGCTGCTAGAGGGCTTGGAGGCAGATCTCGACGAGGACATGTTGTCCGATTAGTATCTTGTTTTAGTAGGATATCGAAGGTGGAGATTATGACAACGGACAACGATCGCTGACGAGCTTGCTTCCCCATCTTTATCATTGCCGTGTCTCATTGCGCGCGGATCTGACACGCGAACCTGAAACGAACGCGGAGCTAATCCCGAAAGGATGTCCTGGAGGTTCAAGGGGTGTAACGAGCTGATACTTCTGCAGAAGACCATGTACTTAGGATTTTCCCTACCTTCAACCGCGGTCGCCTCAACTCTTTCCTTATGTCTGAACCGGAGTCATACATGACGGTCTCAGTAATACATGCCACTATCCTCGTTTCCGTCGGCAACGGCAAGGATAGCACGGATTACCCGATCAAAGTTGGCTTGACGAGCTTGACTCAGGTCCACTCTCCCGATACCCCCAAACCTCACCCAGCAACGCAAGAACATGGCATGCGTCTCACCATAAACCCCACCCATTCTCTCCAACCATTCGCGGTACCACTCCTCCCACGACTTTGTGGTGTATTTACCCATTCTTGCGAGTTCGAGTTGGAGTTGAAGAGGTTGCAAGAGAAGAGGTTGCGAGAGAGTTGCGAGAAGGCTGCGAGGACGAAAGCTAGCTTTATATCTTTATTTCCGTGGACGACCGTGATTCCTGCGAGCAAGCCAGCGGGCCAAGGAGCGAAAGAGGGAGCCAGCCAAACTGGAACCGCAGGCCAAGCGCGGGTTCATACTTTCTCATGCTGTCCGTCATCTTGATGTCTTTGAGTGATACCGAGTCTACGATCTTGCAAGGCTCCTGAGGTCAATACTAACTAAGGTCCGATACTAAATGTATTTCAATAACTCGATGCTAAATCTAGTCAAGGGGCCGATGGGGTTCCCTCCCTCTCGATTAGCCATTTGACTCCTCGTCTCCTCCCCTCACAAGTGCTTCCCGATTTCGAATAGAAGACCATTGAAGGTACTGTACCCTCGACCGAACCGACTTACACTCTGCGGGGATTCAGTCTTGCTCGACACGAGTGTAAAAAGTCCTGTGCGGCAGGTTATCTTTCCCATCGTCAGCAGTAAGCGAGAATGAGCACTTGTCTCCATAGCGCCCGTTGCTCCTACGAGACATCGACATTCGTTATGGTATTTGTATATCGTGTTCAACTCGAATCGAGTCTTATGATGTCAAACAATCGGCTACTATCGACCTCCCAATCCCTTTAGGCGGAAGCGGCATCCCCGGCGTCTATCACGATGATGACCGAATAGAGCGAAAACACAGGATCCGAAATGGATGTAAATGTCGCAGGTCAGCGAGATTGGATGGATGATCAAGGCGGGAAGAGACGAGGATATAGGGAGAAGAGGAAACGAGACGTACCGGTGACCCTCTTCTTGATAGCGTCGGCATCGGGACCTGGGATCCTGTCCAAGATCTACACCGCGAAGTTACAACGACCACGATTCGAAGAGACCATAATCACAGAACGACCGAAGATGATCAGCCAACCCCATTGTCATCCTCCCCTATCCTTAATCCCCTCGTCTGGAAGACCATGCGACTCACGGCAAACAAGGCCTGGACGTATTCCTTCTTGGCGGCCTCCTCCGACTTGCCCTTTTGCGACTCCCAAGCGGTCCATTTGCCACGTTCGGTGAATTGCATCATACCGGGCTTGGGGGTGTTGACGTCTCCTTCGTTGGCTTGTTTGAAGAGGCCGTAGAACTACGGGGTGGGCGAGAGGAGGGTAGGTGGGGGTGTTATCGGTTGTGGTTGGGAATTGGATCATAAGATGATCGGTTCGGCAAGTAGTCAAGACGATATGATATGGGTTGCGAGAGTTGAAACGCAGTGCAGAAGTCGATTCATCATCCCAGAACGGCCATGCAACGATCAAGGTCACAGAATCACAAACAATCGATCAGCTCGCCGTTCGCTGGTCCATCCTCAGCATATTAGCTCGGTTGACTGACCAACTTCTGGTCCTCCAAGGTAGGCTTGATGGGCCCGTCCGTCACTCGGACCTCCTTGACGGCTTGATCGAATTCGGCTTGGGTTCGGGCGCTGCAAGGGTACGGAGGTCGGCTGTTTAGGTTGCGGGTCTCGGTAGGTCCTGGAGAGCAGGAGAAGGGCTCACTCGACCATGATGATTGTAAATGTATGTAGCTGAGTGACGAACTTGTGGGGAATCGACTGATACTGATGATGTATGTTGTTGAATAGGAATTGATGGATGCGAGTGTCGTTTGATACCCGGATCGCATTGCGGTTGGGGAATGCGAGCGGGAGGATGACGAGGGGAGTTATTCGGAAGCAATTGGACCGGCGACCGGACGTCGAGGTGATTCTGATGTCCACTCAGACTAATCAGATCCCGAGGCGTCCGTCACCTTGACCATCACCGACCTTGCCAAAGTGTATTCTGGGTTGTTGCATCTTGTATTGGACTCATAAGCTCACAGCTCACAGACAATTCCCACCTCACAAGACACCGGCTCGGAACAGTATTACGTACCCGTTCTGATCGAAAATGGCATCGCTGGAGGAATGGGTCGAGCCGGACTTCCATCAGGTCAACCTCGACATCGAAGCTCATCTAAAGAACGAACGGGGTTACAAGTTGGATGCCGGTGAGTTCGAATCACACTCCGGAGCTTCTCCACCATCATACTGAATCAGACTTCCGCATTTTTTGTAGACGACCAGATATGTAAGGACAACCTCGAACCCGAAGGATGTCCCCTCGGCGCCAACTGTCCTCTCCGCCATACAACACCCAGCCGGGCCAACTTTCAACCCCCTCCCCCTATCCCTTCACACCCACGTGATAGAGAAAAAGTCTTGACGGTCTGCAAGCATTACCTGAGAGGACTTTGTATTATGGGCAAGAATTGCGAGTTCTTGCACGAATACGACCTGAGGAGGTTTCCGGAATGTTGGTGGTGGGGCACGTATGGGTTCTGTTCGGCCGGGGATGAGTGTCTTTATTATCATCCGAAAGTGAGGAAGAGGGAGTGTGAGGATTATAATCGGGGGTTTTGTCGATTAGGTGAGTGATATCATGTCAGGCGGGATTGTTGGGGTTTGGGAGAAGCTGATATCGAATCCTCGTTGATGTTCGGATAGGTCCGGAGTGTCCGAGAAAACATATTCGACGGACAATGTGTCCTTTCTACATGGCCGGCTTCTGTCCCGACGGACCTCAATGTACAATGGGCCAGTGAGTTCCAATCTATTCCATAAACATCCTGCTATTCTATGCTGATCGCTTCATCACTCTGGATATCTCCCTTTTAGCCCATCCCCCAATCTCCCTTCGGCGCAAGCCTACGACCCTCCCACCCCTCCTCTCCAAAAAGACGTCGGTCCCCCACCTCCAGGGTACGGAAGATATGATTTGTACGATCCCTTCAACCCGGCACATTGGCAAGTCTGGGCCGGCGTCGGCGGTAGTTCCGGAGGAAGGTTCGGTGGCTATAACAACAATGGCGGTGGGGGGTACAATAACGCACCTCAAGCGATCCCGAGTAATATCGACGAGGCGGCGAGGTCTGCGGCTGTCAATCTGGCACATCGGATGGGTCTACGGGATATTCCCGATGACGGAGGAAGGGCACAAGGGGGGAACCTGTGGAGGTATACGGCCATGGTGGAAAAGGGGCTCATCAAACCTCCGAGCGAGGGAGGGAAGGGGTGGAAATCGGCCGACGAGTTAAGGACGGTCACATGTTATGTGAGTAGGCGCGAGGAGCGATGTCACATGGATCGTCGCGCTCTCGATGGGACAGGGACTGATTTGTGTGATGTATTTTCGATAGCGATGCGGAGAGAAAGGTCATTACGCGACGGTCTGTCCGAACCCGGTAAGTCTCCCTATCCCTGTCATACCAGACTCTGCCCGTTCCCCATTGCTTATGATATGCCTCTGTGGCTGTATCTGTCAATCGTACTCAGGCCAAACCTGGAGATCGAGGTGGCTTGAACCGAAGACGAAAGTGGCAAGAAGGCGATCCCCCGCTCTGAGCCTTGTCCAAAGGCGGAAATGGTCGGATCGGCGCTGGTATGTGCGGGGTGGGTTGGGATGTTGTATCAAGCTTTGCATTGTATTTCGCAACAACGGTGGCGTGGGTATCGTATGTCGTATCGATCATACGATCGATCTTACCAGTAGCATGACATGACGTGCCTGCCTGTTGTTAAAAGCGCGTCGCTCTCTCGGTCGCGCTTGAACACCGAAGCTAGCAAGCTGGGGTCGTGACCGGTACAATCGAACACACTTCAGGCAGATGGATATGGTCTACGTGCGATCAGGCAACATCGATAGCTCACTTCTCCGCCCAGGTCGTACAGGATGACGACAATGCAAGAGTCGGACGTACATCCGTCCTCGATGACGGCGCTCGAGCTGATAAGCAACGCGATCCCGCTGTTGCAAGAACAGGAACGTCAACATCAGACGCGGGAACATCACGAGGTGGTGGACGATGGTAGTGGGGAGCATCCCGAGCATCAGCAACAACACCTGCATTCTCAGCATTACCACACACACGAACACGATCAGGAGCGGTATCACCGGATGTTGGAAGCCGGTGATGGTGGGGATGGGGTGGAGGACCTGTTGAATCATCCTCAGGTTCACGACAGGATATTACAAGAAGAGCACATGTTGCAGCAACAGAACCAGTTGCACGCTCAACAGCTCGAGCAGCACGATCAGTCGGGGTATCCGTTACATGACGGCGTGGACGTTTCCGAAGACCAGCAGGAGCACCTTCATCATCATCATACGAATAACGGGCATCATGAGGAACATGCCGAGGTGGATGAGCAAGGGGTCTCGAGGGATGAGCGGACGTTGGCTGAGATCGCTCTGAGTTCTCACCACGAGTTGGATCCGCATTCCCAACAAGCCCATGGACATGTTCATCAACACCAGACCCACAATCATCATCATCATCACCATCCCGACCTCGAAGCTTCCCTAGAGATGCTAGGGACCGATCCTAATGCCATGTCGGACGCGTATCAACTCAACCTACGCGATCCGCAACGGATCGTCGGACTTCCCGAAGACATTCCGCTTCCACTCCCGCTTCAACTGGATCCCGAGGCTGATTCGATGACCATGAACGTCGAGGATCAGCACCCACAAGCGGGTCCGAGCTCGAGCCATGGTCAGGGTCAGGCAACGAACAACCACAATCATCATACGCCCATATTCATGCCAGCTCCTATGGGATTGCAGGCGTTGGGAGAGTTTGAGCCGATGGAGTTTGAGACGTTTGATGAGCTGTACGAGTTTGTCGCTGCCAAGGCGAGGGAGAATGGGTTCAGCGTTTCTATCTATAACCCGACGAGGAGCAAAAAGGGGGTTTTGCGAGCGGCCAATTTGAGGTCAGTTTCATGTTCACGTCATCTGGCGGGACTCGCGTATCGTGAGATATCGATAGACTGACATCTGCGTACGGAATCGGTTCGACCGTGACAGATGTTCGAAATCGGGTAAACACCGAGAAACGCGGACGAGCGAGACCCGACGCCGGAAAGCTCATACGTCAAAGACCGACTGCCCGTTCAACCTCTACGCCCACCGTACCGACCCGATCTCGAACAAGTTTACCTTTTCGCTCCGTTCGGGCGTACATAACCACTTGCCGGATTATAGCAAGAGTGGGAAACCGATCAGGAAGAAGATCAGGAGCGGGCCGGCTGTGGCGGTGGTCAGGCAGGGGGGGACGGCGGGTGCGGCAGGGAGCGGGGGTGGGGTTGACGTCGAGATTGGTGGGGAGGCTGTATCTCGGAAAAAGACAACGGGGAAGGGCAAAGGGAAGGGGAAAGCCAAGATGATGGACGAGGATGCAGCTCTGCTCGCGGGATTGCAGATGCAGGAGGCTGGATCTTCCGCACATGGGCACGGAATGGAGCTGGATCCGAACGTTCACGATCACGGTCACGATCACGATCCGAGCGGGCTGGGAGGGATGATGGGCGTAGGCGGAGTGAATGACGAGGATGCTTTTGGAGCGCTGGATTCGACGACCTTGGCAGAGATGGGTCGGGGGATGCAAGAAGCGTTGCATGGGCATGGGAATGGCGATGAGAGAGATCGGCTCGATGAGCAAGAGGATGAGCAGGAGGGGTACAACCATTATCCTCAACACCACCTACAGCAGCATCAGCATCAGCATCAGCAAGACGGACGTCAGACGCCTTCTTCGCACGATCAGCAGCAGTACTCGTCACATCCACATTCACATCAGCACCCAGCCTATCCAGATACATTAGAAACGGATCCGAATAACCTCGATCCGGTGTTCCAGACGTCGGCCCCGTCACTGTCGTCTGCCTCAGTGGCAGGGACGGGTTTCGGAGTACATCGGGGTAATGGCGGGACGGAAAACGTCAGCGATTTGAGAACAAGACGTGGGGTCGAGGGAGACGATCAGACGCGTCATCATGATCCGCATTCGTATGACGAACATCAAGACCCAGAACATCGGGATCCACACGCGCACGAGCATGACGACCCGGACGACCGTGCCGAGGTTGGACATCATCAGCCGGAGGAAGTCGGGGAAGAAGGGAGCGAGCAGCTGGAGATGAGTCTGAATGGGGCTATGGATGCTGCGGCGGCTGCGGCGGCGGTCGTAGGGATGGGCGTGGGTGTGGAGGGGGAGATGATGGACATCGGCATGGGTATGGATATGGGGTACATGGGCGATGACCAGGAGCAAGAAGGCGCCACCGGTGCAGGCGATGACAATGAGGGTGGAGATCGAACGGTGGAAGGTGGAGAGGAGATGGAAGCGTACGATGGCACTGGGATGGAACAACCGAGTGCGGAACAGCAGGAGGAAGACAAGATCGAGGGGTGGAGTTGATTCGCCTCGATTAGCGCGGGTTTCGAGGGGGTCGAGCGCGCTAGATTGAAAGTTATTTAATTCGTTGTACCTCATATAACAGACTAGCATAGTCTTAATCAAACGGATGCAGAAGGGGAACTGTTCCTGGATCCTATATGACGATTCTTGTACGCGTTTCATGTTTCCAGACGCGGGTGTCTTTCCCTCTTTTGTCTTGTTGGCGCGCGCGCGATTCTCGTCTTTGGTCGAACAAAAGAGACGAACCGTTCAGGTCGCGCAGGTCGGACCAATAGACAAAGTGAGAACAGTGACAACACAACAAACGAATGTCAATCATGAAACAAGGAGCTAGGGAGATGGGAAATGGGAGGAGCAGTTGAGATATACGTTGAAAGGTGAGTCGTCGTTATATGTGTGCCGGTGACCTCCCGCGTCGCTGATCTCGAGAACCTTGACACGACACCCCCACAACCTCGAATTCTACCAACCGCACCTCCTTCCAACTCCACTTTCACTTTCAACTCCATCACACGCTCACCTCGTCGAAATGTTCTCAAATCTCCTTCAAGTTGTATTGTGGACCCTGGTGGTAAACCTCGTAGATGCGGAACGGATACGAGAGCAGTATCTCTGCACGCCGGATGAATGCGTCAAGTCGGATACTATCGTACAGGGTGAGCCCCTATCAGGTCCCTCTCTTCTCCTTTCAATCTCAGCTGACTATCCGAGGATACCATTGCTTAACGAACGATGCGATGCCATGATAGTCGGGATAAAGATCTCTTCACGCACCACCCTCAACCTCCTCCCCGGGACCTACACATCGGACTCTCCCGCTGCGAAACTCTTACCCACGTCGGAATCGTTCTTGGCCGATTTCCCCTCTTGGTCCGCAGGGGTCGAGCCTTCTGAAGGTTCTTCTTTCTATTTCCCTCTGGACTCGGGTTCGAAGAGTGGGAACACAACTTCTGACAAAGGTGAAGAGGAAGGAAATGGAGGATGGCCATTGATCGTCACAGGACCAGCGGGACCGACGACCTTTACCTCTTCGGGATACAACTCGGTTCCGCATCCCATCCTTCCGAACACTACCTCTACGACCGCGAACACAGACACGAATGTGGAATGGGAATCGCTTTACCTCCCACCCGGGGTGTACCTTTCTTTCCCAGGAGGGGATGAGAGGTATAGGAACGTCGTGTTCCGGGGAAGTGTTCCCATGCGACAAGGATTAGGAAGAGAGGTCAGGAGCTTGGATCTGAGCATGGGCGCAGGGAAAGGGAGGTTCGAGAGCGGTGAGTCCCCCTGCGTGGTAGCGCAACAATACACAAGGTCAGATGGGGGACATGGGATGATGATACTGATGTCGTTTCGATCGTGCGTAGACGCTTGTTTCCCGGCTTGTGGGCCGGGAGGGTCTTGTCTCCCTTCAACAACCCCCAGTCAGACGTCTGCCTCCTCCAACTCCTCCGCCTCTCCTTTAACAAACTCGACAACTTCGTCCACACAACTCCCATTTTCAATCTCATTCACCTGCACCTGCCTCCCCGGATTCACAGGCCCGACTTGCGAAGAGTGTCTTCCCGGGCATTACGGGCCGGAGTGTCAAACTTGTCCGGCTCAGTGTTATAGCGGAGCTGCAGGAGTGGAGAGTACGGGGAGATGTAATGATGGATTCACGGGGACTGGCGGGTGTTTAGGGGTTTTGGGGAATAGTACGCAAGGTAAGCCCTCGACCGGTCCTTGTTGCAAATGTCGAGTCCTTCGGAGAGCGAGCTGACGAAATACCTGATTCTTGCTTGATACGATCGCAGCTTGTGGATGTCTACATGGGACGTGTACTTCAGGGGATACTTGTGAATGTTCGGCTGGATGGGCGGACGCGGACGGGAAGAGGTGTTCAGCCTGCGCCGCTGGGTTCTTCCTAAGCGAAGAGGGGGATTGTCAAGGTGAGTCGGCCTAGTCGCGTTTTAAGGCGGAATACTACGTCAAGCGTCATACTCATCTGTCGTTACCGAATCTGCTTTTTGTATAGCATGTCCTTTGGGTACATTAACTTGCCAATCTTCGACCCGGGCCTTAACTTGTTCTCGTGGATACTCTATCAACGCAGCAACCGGGAGTTGTGTACCTTCCGGCGGACAAGCTAGTTGCACGGACGGTCAGTTCTGGGATGGGTCTGCTTGCACTAGGTGAGTTTGGGTATCGATTGAGCCCGCAAGAAACGGTTCGCTTGAATTGAACGTGTTTGGCATATTCCGTTAGATGTTCCCCGGCATGCACTACATGCACAGGATCGGGCGCCGACCAATGCCTCGAATGCGCCAGTCCGAGGTAAGCCGCAGACTGATTGAGATTGACTTTGCGGTCGCTCATGTTAATCCACTTGGTCTCGCTTCACAGATTCAACTTGAACGGGACTTGCGTGGGATACGATGGATTGAACGGGATCTGCGATTCTTCTTCGACCGATCTGAAAGGAGTCTACGTTGCCAATAACGCCAAGGGGCGCTGTGAAGGTGTGTTTCAACACTCTTTGGTACCGTTCGTTGCGACGCTTCTGACTCGGCTTCACACATATTACCAGCATGTCCAAGCGGTTGTCTTGCCTGCGCAGTACCTTCATTCTCGATCACTTCGGTATGGAATGACACGGTCTGTACCGCTTGTCAAGAGGGATGGGTCTTGCAAAGTGGCAAATGCGTCGAGGAATGCCAGACGGGGTACTTTCTGCCTGAGGGTTCCCCTAATATTAACGGGACGTGTGAAGGTGGGTGCCGATCATTTTCACTTACGAATACAAGTCTCCCCCATGCTGAAGTGTTTCTTGTCTCTGCTGATCTGCGAGCAGCCTGCGACCAGACAAAATGCGCGTCCTGCCATACGAGCGCGACGCAGTGTTCTTCGTGTATCAAACCGGGTGAATACGCCACTGTCACTGGAGATTGCGTGACATCCTGCCCGTCCGGAACCACCAAGAATGACAGACTAGGGCGTTGTATACCCTGTCCCTCGGACTGTGCGAGCTGTTCGGAAGACGGCTTGTGCCTGTCGTGCCCAGCCTCGGCCCCCATTCTCGCCAAGGGGAGATGCTCCGCCGTCTGTCCCATCTCCTCCTACTGGGAAACATCGACGGCATTGTGCACCACCTGTGCTAGCAACTGCACATCATGCATCGGACCCGAGGTCAATCAATGCGTGTCGTGCGCGAACGGAGCGATCATGAAGGACGGGACATGCATGCCTACATCATGCACGTTCGTCGACAGTCTAGGCATATGTTTGCGGAGCGATCTCTCCAAGGAGACACTCTGGTGGCCTTATCTACTCGTAGTATTGCTGCTCCTGGCCATCGGCCTGACGATATTTTGGTGGATCCGGCGATCGAGGCGACTCAGGCGCGAAAATACCGCCGCTTTCGCTGCCACTTTGGATGACACCGAGATCGAACGTCGTGTTGCAGGGATTGGTGGGATCTTCAAGATGCTCAACAGCATGAGAGTGAGGACGCCTGCGAGAGAGAGTTTCCACATTCCTGATCTGGATGGGCCTCCGCCTGCTTACAACGACAAAGGCAGCCGGCCAGTATTCAGTATCACACCCCCTTCGCCTACCGCACAGGGACCTCTTCGAGCTCCTGCCAACAGGGAAAGATACGATGATGTTCACCACGGGGCGTTTGAGAACAAACGCGAGCATCAAAAGCAAGTTAGCTTTGGCGACGACGAAGCATCATGGCCGCATGACATTAAATATAGTAGCAAAGACAAGGATGACGGAAGTTCAAACGAGAAAGTTCGGGCACAGCATTGTATGGTTTGATGACCTGTCCATAATGAACGCCTAGTTGTACACAAGATCATGAGATAGACATACCAATCGTCAACGTGCAGCCGTCTCAAACGACAACCCCCCATTCAGAAGGGTGTAGACGGTCTCGTCGTTGCCCTAGACAGATCGGGGGCTCTCTCTTGTGCAAAGGCGTCGAGGATACGCACTACGTCGGATGACAGGTATCCAAGCTCGATCAGTTCGTCCGACGAAAGCGCTCCCTCACTGTCCCTGTCCGTCTGCCTCGCGGAGCCTCGTCCCATCTTGTCAAGCTCCTCGTCGTACAATCCGAACTCGGCCTGCTCTTCCTCCTCCTCAGCGTCATCATCTTGCGTCGGAGATGCAGCACGCGACTCGGTAGGCGCCTTCTTGCGTGCAGGCGCTCTGACCCTGTTCAGGTAGTCGAGACCTTCCCAGACTCGGAGGAAACAGCTATCCATCACGATCCGCAACCTCTGGATATCGTCGAGAGCGTCCAAGTTGCCAGTGATGGGGAGCCAATCATCCGCCTCTGTAAACGCAAGCCAAATAGTCAACGTGTGTCCCCAGTACCGTTTGTGAATCCCGCAACTTACCCAAACCATTCTCCAAGACCCTCATGTGGGAAGCTCCGAAGAGAAGATAGGTCAGAGGATCGATTCTCGTCACATTTCGAAGCTGTTTTGGGGCAGACATCGAGCCTTGCGCGCTTGCCACCTTTTCTTGGAAGGTATACAGCCGTTTCTCCCCGGCAAAGACGCCATCTGCAATGATCGGAGTCGCATCTTCACGCTTTTTGGTATTGACACTGCTAACGTGAATCAAGCAATTCTGGAGATGGGTGCAATCGGTCACGCGGTAAGCAGGCTGACAAGCTTCAATATCCATTGTAATGCTTACGTTGTCCTGCGCGGTTCGGCACATCTTGGGGTTTGTGCGGATGGCGAAGTTGGGTATGGAACCGATCGAGATCAAGGCCGCTTTCAGTGGTAAGCTGTCGGCATTGACGTCAAAGTCCGCCGGTATGACTAGCAACCTTCGTCGGCGCACGTATCGCTTGCCGGTGATCAGTGTCAAGGCATTCGCGTGCACTAGAGCGTCGTATAACTGCTCTCTGATCTGCTGAATGCCCAGCATTGTAGGTTTGCTCAACAAGTTGTCGTTGAGGAATCTGTTGGCTTCGGAATAGTCTCCTCGAGATTGCATCTCCCACCAAGCGTTGAACGCGGCTTCTACACACAGAGCGTCGGAACGGAAATGTTTGGGTGACCACGAGTTCTTGATCTCGTTAGATTGCTCTCGCAGATGAGGAGGGGCTAGGAAGGGATCCCGGCTACCGAGAATCGCCGCAATGGTAAGAGCTCTAGAGAGGCCATGAATCAGTCAGAAATCGATTGTCGACCGGGCTTCGGGACAACTCACGGGGAAAGACACTTGAACACAGTTCCAAACAGGAGCAGTTTGCCGAGACGAGCATCGCAAGGTACCTGCAGGAGGATTTTACCCAGAGGCAGGACGTTCTGCCGACTATCCAAGGCTCCGAGAAGTCGCAACATTGAGAGAGCGGCTTCGACACGCTCTGCAGCTGGGGGCTCGATTGCTTGCTCCAGCACGTCCTCAACCATTCCGATGTTCAGCGCTGGACACACGATCATGTCAGCGTGGTATACTTCAAATATATCAGTCACGAGGCGAACTAACCTTTCACATGCATGACTACCTCAGATAGGTCGAGTCGAAGCATCTCCACCTCTTGATGCGGGCGGAGAGACCTTAGTCGATTCGAGCCAAAGACGGCATAGTAATCGCCGGGTCTTTCACGACCTGCTCGTCCTGCTCGTTGGTCGAGGTTGGCGCTGCCAGCCCATGAAGTGACTAGGGAAGAGACATGTCGACTCGGATCGTAAATTTTGATTTTGGACCGACCACTGTCTACAACGACAGTAGTGCCAGGAATAGTTACCGACGTTTCGGCAATGTTGGTGGCTAGAATGATCCTCTGCACACCGTCCGGGGCGGCAACAAAGACCTCGCGTTGCTCTGCTACGGGTGTAGTGGAATGCAAGGTATGTACGCGATATTTGGCGCTATTGGAAAAGTTGACTGGAAGCGGTGATCGGCGATCTTCGTTTAGAAGCACCTTTGAGACCCGCTTCATTTCCTCCAGACCCGGTAAGCTGATGGATTTGGTTTGGTTAGCGCTTAGGAACATATTGCATTGTCGTAGCATCGACCTACAAAACAAGCACGTCTGTGGGTAGTCATGATTTGATATCAATAAATGGGCCTGCTATGTCGACATCAAGGTAACATCACTCACGACCGGATTGATGCTGTTGTACGACGTGAGAAATGGTCAAAGCGATAAGAGGGAATGGTAAATCGATCTCCTTCTCGTTCGGGTTCTGGTAGCCTCCCATGGCATTGTCCGCATCGAGGTATTGCCTAACCAGCTTATCCTGTTTTCGCCATGAGCAGTCTTAGTGTACAGCAACAAGCGCGCTTGGCCGCCAACACGGACCTGGAAGACCCAACTACCAGCAGCATTCGAACGATGCTGCAAATCTCCAATGAACCCATCCAAATAGTTTCTCGTAACAGGATATGTCTTTCCTGGAACATCGATAAGGGGAGCCTTCTGGCCTCGATCGTTCTTGAAGTAGTTTCTGAACAGGTCCGCGTTGATGGTCGCGCTCATCAGCAGAATCTTGGGAACGTGGAGTCCGGCTGCCTTTCTCGTCTTGAGCATTCGCTTGAGAATGACCAGCAGAAGGTCTGTATCAAGATCTCTCTCGTGGACCTCATCCAGGACGATGTGGGAAACTGAGTCGAACCATGTGATCTCGTCTTGATGTGAGAGCGCCGACTGCAACCGTTTGAGAAGGATACCGATTGTCATGAAGGCTACGAGCAGATCGAGTGGTCAGCTCTCCGCTATATGGGAAGATATAATAAAGCGGCCACTTACTGATGCTACCGTTGTCCTCTGGAAGCTTGGCGTCAAACCTGACATGGTATCCGACCTCCCGCCCAATCTTCGAGTTTCGCTCGTCCGAAACACGATCAGCCAGAGCCAGGGCAGCGAGCTATCAATATTGCACATGGTCAGTGATCGACTGCAGGTATCGTTCCGGGCAGAAGCAAACTTACTCGTCTGGGTTGTGTTACCAAGATTCGACAATTTGCCCCTTTTCCAGCTTGGATGTAGTCATCCAGAATGTATTGCGGCGTCTGTGTACTCTTTCCGGATCCAGTATTCGCCGTCAAGCTGCAAGAAAGCGTTAGGTCACATGCTTCGCCATGCTCAGGCCACCGCGACTCACACTGTGACTTCGTTCTCGTCGATGACCCTCAGAATCTCCCTCTTGTAAGGATAGATGGGAAGGGAAGCTCGAAGCTCTCGCATCTTTTTGACGCTAGAGGTCTGGTCCGCCTCATAATCCTTCAGTTGATCTGATAATTTGTCAGACCTGCCCTTCAGAGCTGCTCTAGGAGGCATCGAGAACGGCTGGTGGGCGACGACCAAAGGCGGGGCTACGGTGTTGGGCGTAGGTGCCTTTTTGAAAAGGTTGGAATTCCTGGCTTCACTACACAGCTCGCGCACGAGCTCGACCAAGTTGTCGGAACACATGAAAGTCAGGTGTGGCGCTTTCCTCACGTCCTCTCTGACACTTCCTCCGTCCTGCATCTTAAAGGTGTTCCAAAGCTGAGGATCGCAGCTCTCGAGATATTGGGCGACATCGAGATAGCAAAGCTTCAATGCGAGCTTTTTGTTGGCAGCGGTAGCCACCCCGATCTTGCGCCCGCCAACCGTCATGACAGCCTCCCACTCGGTGATCTTGTGCTTGCTGCGACCCTTAGCCACCGTATCGTACGACAAATCGGGTTTACCGAAATTGAAGTTCTGACAGTACCATTCCATGAACAGTCGGGCTTTTTCGTATGTCACGAGGGTCCCGTCTGACAATTTGACGGTCTCCGAGGATTCCTTCGGGGTCGTCGCACCCGACGCATTGGCAGTTCCGCCTCCCGAACCGCCCATCAGCGGTCTGTTTATCTGATCACCCAAAAAAGACAGTTAATCAAGCGCAAGGGACCGTGCCCAAGGGAATAAGCTGTGCTCACCATTCTATGCGATACCAGCTGATATAATGCGCTCAGAGCCGCGAGCTTTTCTGCTTCTGCTTTGTCGGCGCTGTCTCCGACACCTACGTATCCGCCATAGGCGTCTAGCACGATACTGACCCTGTAGATCACCTCGGTACCCAATATCCCCTTTTCCATCTCATACGGTACCGAGCCGTTCCCCTTCCCAGCCCCGAACCAGTTCGCTACCGGCGATTTCGGGTTGTCCACCCAAGCTTGCTTCACATCCAGCCTTCCTCCCTGCCCAAATTCTTCCGTGATCTGCGCCCTCGTCCTCTTAGGACCGCTCAATAAGGGCAACAGTTCCTTTTGTTTCGTCATCCCTAATCCTTTTGCAGCGCGACCCCCGCTAGAACTACCTCGACTGGAATTCCTGCTCTTCTTCCCACCTCCCGCGCCGTTCTTTGCGCCTCGTCCACGTCCGCTCATATCGTCCGTATCGAGAGCAGAAGATCCGTTCCTAGCGTAAGCTGAAGGTTGTGAAGCTTGCGCGGCAGCTGCGTTACTGCTGTTGCCGAACCGAGGGTTGTTGAAGTTGTTCCTGGGCGGTTGAACGATCGACGATCGAGGTCCAGTAGGTATGGATCCAGGTGTAGATGCGGCAGGTCGAGACGCTCTCGGACCAGTAGGTATAAGAGGTTTAGATTCGGGTTGACGCGCTCGGGTATCTTCGCGCTCTGGTTCTAATTCTAGCTTGCGTCGCTTGGCAGGTGGAGAATTGAGGATCGGTTCTGCGTGTCGATCGCGGGAGTACCTATCGACTTCGACTGATTCTCTTTCTTCTTCTTTCACCCGCTTTGCTGAAGATTGTTCCCTTCGCTGTTCAGGTTCCCGTTTGATGCCAGAGGCTCTATCCTCGGATACTCCGTTTTTGTTGTTGTTGCTGTTGGTAGCGGTACCAAAAATTCTCTCGTGAAGACTAAGAGTCGCAGTGGTGTTCCCAGACGTCGATGCAGATGTCAATGAAGGCAGAGGCGGGGTGAGCGGGGATCTTGACCTTGATCTAGATTTCGATCTTGATATCGCTCTCCTTTTCTGATAGATGCGATCCTCTTGACCTCTCCTAGGTGCAGGTGAAGGAGACCTTCTTCTTCTTACTGGGCTAGGAGAGTATGCGCGATATGTTCTAGGTCCGCGTGATCCCGAACGAAGAGGAGATTCTCGGCGGCTAGATTCGGGGTATCTTTCCGATCGAGGATATGTATCTCGACCTCTTTTATATCTCGACTCTTCCTGTTCGGCTCTGCTGTATCGACTGTCCGACCTAGACTGGGGTTGGGGTGAAGATTTCGACCCGTCGCCTTGTCTATAGCTATCGAGCTCCTGATCAAGTTCCCTCAGACGGCTCTCCCTGTCTCTATCTCTTTCTCTCGGCTCTACTGCTCGTCGATTCGAGGTAGCTGAAGATGGTGGTGGAGGGGAAGGGGAACGTCGACCGGTGTATCGGCGAGCCGGAGGTGGGGGTAGGTAAGACCTGTCCCGATACCGTTCAGGCGTCCTCGATCGTGATCTTGGTCGGAAGTTCGAGGTTCCTGATCGTCGAGAACCGGCAGAAGACGAGGTGGGTAACCGGAGAGCGGCAGGATCAAGCCTGAGAGCAGCTGACGGTCGAGCTGGAAGGCTAGGGGGTGTAGGGAGGGTCTTGTTCGATAATGTCGAGCGCACGGAATGAGGAGGCAGGGGGAGAGCGTGTCGAGGTCTGGCTGCGTCGGGTTTGTCGCCGTCGCCTATTACTGTTGAGCCTACAATTCTATCTTGTCTATGTTCAGAATGGTTTCCAGCGTCGGACATGGATTTTGGCGAAAAAGGAGGCAGAGATTGTCAAGTAGGCGTTCCGTCGTTTCGCGGTCCGCTAACTGAAATCTAGCTGGAGCGGAAAGGTGTGCACGTGTGGTGATTGTCCAGCTGAACGTGAACCGAAAAGATATCGAAGTATCGAAAAAGCTAGAGTCTTGGATATTATTCAGGAAAGAGAATGTCTCGAACAGGAGATCATCCCAGGTTTTCTGCGGAACGAAATTTGTAACGAGGAATTTCAGCGACAAGGTATATCGAAGACAGGGATTGTTGGCCCTGCTCACCAAGTGAAACCTGCCCGTGGATAGAAATGCTAAGGAGATCTCTTCTCTCTCAATCGTCAGCCATGGACATGACGGGTGGACACTGCGATGATGATCGAGGAACTGCACTTGCTCGCTGCTGCAGTCGTCACCGTACGAGGAAGAGGGAGAGACTTGAGCTAAGACTTTGCGCGTTCCATGGGTTTCCCCTGAACTTTGACCACACAAAGTCGACGACCATCTAGTCTTCTAGATATCACGATCATCACGTTGACTTGATCCTTCTTCAGTCTGCTAGCTGTCCGCTTCACCGCTTGTCTTAGAATTCATACCAATCACTATCGGTTCGGTCTCGTTGCTTTCCCGAAACTCAATCAGGAAGCCCGATCGGTACAACTTTTCACAAGCCCGAAGACTAGACCAAAAGGGAGGGAAAAATGAGCTTTGTCCGATCCGTATTCGCTCCGGCCGTCAGGGTAAGTCTTTCCCATCTTTCACCTTCCTCCATACCATCTCCTTATCCGAGAGATCCTATGCTGTGGGCTAACACGTACACTGTTACCTTGTTGCCATCGGAACAGCTCTCTCGAACACCTAGATTCATCTCCAGGACTCTGGCTACCCAAGCACCCTATCCTGCCGCATCCACCTCGACGTCAACTTCAACGCCCGAGCCGCTCTCAGAAGGCGTTGTAGGAGGAGTTGAAGGTCTCACTGCGCAGCCGGTCTTTCCTGGTGGGGATGTGGACGTGACGGATAGCGTATTGAAAATGTTGGAGAGCGAGGATGGTGGGTTTCTCATGTTGCGCTGTTTTCATTAGCAAGGAATCAAAGCTGACGACTTCTCATCTATGCCGATTGACCCTCTCGCAGGTCTTTCAGGAGAAACAAACTCGCTGTTGTCCAAACCTATCAGCTACCTCCCTATCTCCTCGCTCGCCTCGCCCAACCCGACCCTCCCCAGCCCGGAGGTGAGCCAGAGGTAGTTTCGATGGACGGAGACGTATTTCGTGCTGACCAGATGAAACTATCTGGGTTCGCCTGTTAAAAAGGAACTCGCCGTTCCCCTCCCTCCGACCGTCTTCGCGCAACCGTTGAGGCGAGATATCCTGCACAGATGTTCCGTTTACTACCTCGCCAACCTTCGACAGGTGAGTCCTTCGCGCCCTCATTCGCTCCGGTAAAGCTCGCCAGATCTTGCAGTACACTGACATGAGGACGTGACGTCGATTTTTCGATAGGGCGCGGGATCGAGCAAGACTCGAGCAGAGGTAGCGTACTCTGGACGAAAACTGTACAGGCAAAAGGGTACCGGAAAGGCTCGTGCGGGTAGCGCTGGGAGTGGAACCCGTAAGTTCGATTGACACGATCTGAAGACGATTCCATCCTCGATATCACAACACTTCGACGCTGACCTTGTGAGCTTCGTATCGCATGCAGGTCGAGGAGGAGGAACGATCCACGGTCCTCATCCTCGAGATTTCACCCAGCTGTTGCCCCGAAAAGTCCGCCAACTTGGACTACACGTCGCCCTCTCATCCAAGCTCTCCAGCGGACTGTTGAGGATCGTCAACGATCTAGGCGAGGCTCAGTGGAAGAGGACGAGAAACGCCGTCGCGGCTCTGGCCGATGACAAGGCTGGCGTAAAGGATTCGATGTACGAAGCTGAAGAGGAGGAACAGGTCGGAGAAGCCGACGAGCAGGCCGTGAACGCCGATACGAGTCGACAGGTCCGATTCGGACATCCGGACGAGCTGTCCATCCTCTTCATCGCTGGACCTCCAACGACGGAAAAGGAATACAGTGACTTGATCAATATGGCCCGGTGTGTGAACAATGTGCCCAAGGTCGAGGTCATCCCTGTGGAAGAGGTCGAGGCGTACGAGGTCTTGAGGAGAAAGTGGGTCGTGCTGGACGTCAGAGCGGTCGAGTGGTTGGGAGAACGGGCGGGCGAGGGGTGGATCGGGGAGGAAGGGGAGGTCGAGCTTGAGAGTGGCGAGACGGAGGGCGCGGGTCTGGCTGGGTCAGAGGTTCAGACCGAGGCTGCTGGTATCGAGAACCGACCGGTTGCTTGAACGGGAGACAAGCACTTTGTACGATACGATATACTTTATGCATGATCAGAGTCTCAGCATATATTCGGGTGAGAGCTTTATGTGACAATCGTGAAGAAGCACATGCCATTCCAGAGTATCCCATCAAAGCCTGGTCCACTCATGAACAGTAAAGTTATCGGTCAAGGGGGAGCACCTCCTCAGTGATGTGCCAGACTCGTTGTCCCGTCTGAGCTCGAGCACACCTGCAGACCTCGAGCAAAGTGTTCATCAACTTCGGTCTTGCGATCATTGGTAGCGATGTATAGGTCAAGCCATTCTGCTTGAGCGACCCAAGTAGAGCCATGATGAAAGAAGGGTAGACAAGAAAGGATCGAGTGTGTATGTTTCGAGTGTCCCATGCCGCCCGAGGCCTGTATCTGTGCCTCAAAGACTCTGCTTCCCCCTTCGGCGTTTCATGATTATGCTGCGAGGAGATTTACGCGAGACAAGCGAGGGAATGATTCGTAGATGGTTGAACTGCGCGGAAGCAAAATTCGATCAACGTGGGTTCGGGATACACGGCTTCATCCGAAAGGGGGGGGGAAGGGTTTCAATTCGTAATCTTCTCGATATTCGGAACGATGGACACACCCTCACCCTCCCTCCTCCCCTCTTTCCGCGCAGACCGATAGTCTCGGCACAGTCAGTCAAAACAGGAATAACAGGTGGAGCTACTCGGGTTGATCATGGGATCAAGAGCAAGATCGATCGTTATTAGGAAATGTCGCCTCGAGGACAAGCCGACAGCGCCGAGAGCAATCAATCATGGGGGAAGACTCGAGGGTACTACGTCGTGGAGATGTAAGGATGTCGTTCTGCCATTATCAGGAGTTTGAAAGATATCACCAGCGGCCAGCGGACCACATCTCCATAAATCTCGAAATACCTCAATACTCGAAGGGAAATGAACAACTCTCGCGCGATCAAGCAGTCATCCGAGATCGATCTTTCGACAACGATGGTCTACGTACAAGATGTCGAACGGGACGCAGAGTCATCGGCTTCCAGCCACAGAATTGATGGTCAGTATACGCTACTCAAAAGTATAGAGCTGGTTCTCTGACTGATTTGATATCCATGTCGTCTCTCATTCAGACGTGGGCACGCGGACGTCAACAAACCCCACTTGCCAGCCGGACGAAGAACCAAAGGGAACCTGCCATCCCGACGATTCAGTCTCCCACCGGCCCCATATCCCATTCTTCCGCCAAACTATTCCCTCGGACAACCTCCTCATCCCACTACTCATCGTCACGCTCACTACGGGACTTCTGGACGCATCCACGTTTTCCTCGTTCAACGTCTTTGCTTCGAACCAGACGGGGAATGCCATCCTCCTCACGCTCGCCGCTGCCAATGCCGCTCCGGTGGAACTCCACAATACCGCAGCTTCTCTGGGAGGCTTTCTATTTTGCGGGCTCGTAGCTGGCAAACTGGGAAACTGGATGGGCAACCGGAACAGAGGGTGGTTGTTGATGAGCAATCTCGTACAACTCGTCATCCTCCTCCTGGTGACCATCCTCTCTTCCCCTTCCATCCATATCCTCGAATCCACCCACCGCGCAAGTCAATGGATCACACTCCTCCTCTTAGCCTCTTCGGCCGGGTTTCAGGTGGCCATGGCAAAGACGAGCGGGGTTCAAGAGGTGCCCACGGCTATGCTTACCAGCCCGTTCATCGAGTTCGCTACCGACAAGGCTTTGTACAAGAAGTGGACGGCGGGAGGGTGCGTGAAGAGTAGGAACAGGAGGGCGATCTATATCACGTGTCTGATGGGTGGGAGTTTGATGTGAGTCCTGGTCTCGATTTGAACCATACTTGGCTCCGCCCAATCCCATCCGACCCAAATTCTGACATCGCGTTTCCTCTTCTTCAACCCGTTTCTCGTACCATACAGTGGAGCGTATATGCACAGGTATACAGGTGGAGCGACTTCTGTTCTGATTCTGGCGACCTGCCTGAAAGCGTTGACGACGGTCCAGATGGCGGTCTTGCCCGGAGAAGATACGGTATAGCGTGCACAATCTGGGTTGTGCGATGAGAGGGAATAGATATGGAATGTTAGTGAACTAGTAGGTTGTAAGCAGTACGGTCAGCGGCCGATTTGTAACACGACAATATGCATCCCAAGGGGAACCATCATCTGCATCTGATCTTGATGAGGAACGAGCGGCACAAGCCCGGACGCGAGATGCAGCTGATTTGAAGTACTCGTTAAGTATAAACCTACGAGATCCTAGTAACGACCATGAGGCTAGGTGCCGATGTCAGTAGTCTAGCGACGCTCTTCGAGACGGGGTGAAACACTTGATCGGAACGCTCCAACCCCGCGGGGACAAGCAGAAGCGCGACTTTGGTGGAATCGTGTAGCGCTCGGTTCCGGGGAATCAGGGGGGGGGGGGCCGAGCCAACAGGCAAGTCGGTTCGAGTACTGCTGACCTCCAAGCTTCCAGAGATATATCGACTCCGCCTGCCATCTCAAACACGTACAGCTCACTCTACACGAATCACACTCGCTACTCTCCTAATTCATTCCTAGTCCGAACAAAAAGCACAATGTTCCCTGCTATCAACGTCGCCCGAGTCGGTCTCCGTGCCACCCCCCGTGCCGCCCGGGTCCAGGTCTCTGCCAACCAGATGGTCGCTAGGCGATGGTTGAACGACAACGCCGGTAACAGGACCGACGACAAGGCCAAGTTGGTGCGTCGAACTCTTCGTCTGGTCCTATTTTGATGGTGCTGGCGATCGAAAATGAGCTAATCGGGAATGTGCGGCATTGGTGTTTGTTTTGGATGATATTCCTCAGGCTTTCCGATTCGGTTTGAAGGGTGAGTTGATACCTAGCGGATTCGTAACAATCCCCAAGCTGATGTATTGTATGGACGATCTATAGACATCCCCGTCGAACTCTACCCCATGCTGGTTTGTGTCGTTGCCGCTTGTGTCGGTGGAGGTTACGCTCTTGCCCGTCAACGTAAGTCAGCTTCAGCTCAAGGTCACCAAGATTGTATATTCGGGACGATCTGCTAATGCATACACAACAATCCATGCTGTTCGGCTACATTGTATCCGCTTGCTATCGTGCTCGACCGGTCGGTATATACCTATCCGTCACAGTCTACAAGGACGGTTCCGATGTAAGCTGCTCTATTAAAGGTATCTGGTACGGCCAAATACTAACATTCCCCCCGCTATTCTATACAGCTCCGAATGCTCCCCAACTCGTTCAGGAAGACTGCTTCCTCTTCTTCTCACTAAACGGTGTCGAGTTGGATGTATGGTGTATTCAGACGAAGGAGAGGAAGTCTTGTATCAGACGGGAGACGAGGCGGGACGGCGCTTTTATATCGATCAGATGCGGCTCAAAGTGGGTATGCAGTACAACCGAACGAAAAAGCGGGTATACAAGAAGAATCTCGAAAGTCGAAAGGGCAAGACTACAGGGATACCAGGCCACTCTCCCGGCTCACTCCGCTCTCGGCGATCCTACTCGCTGCACCGTCTCGCCCACCCTCTCCCTGAGATTACCAAAGAAGTTCCTCGCTCCATCTCGCAAGCCGTCTATCTGGAAACTCGCTCCGATTTCGTTCGAATTGGTTCCACTCGCTCGATACAGGCCTGAACCAGCCGCACCGCCAACCGAGATCTCGTACCCTCCCGCACGCAAGTTGATGCCCGAAGTGTTATTCGGTGGTGCTACGCTCGAGCTAGCTGCGGCTTCCTGAGGTGTTGAACCAGGATTACTGGCGAGTGACGTCGCGTTTGCGACACCGCTAGGTGCTGCATAGACACTGGGAGAGTGGTGTAGAGCAGAGTCGCCCATCATGTCCAAGAACGATTTCGAGTTGTGTACACTCGTACCAGCGAGTAGTATCCTGGCCTGTCCCGCCAGTTGCTGATTGAGCAGGGCGACCGCTCGTGACTCCTCGTACGTCGTCCCTCCGAGCATGAAGATGATGATGTCCTGCGGGCGCTGGGTCCTGGCGTGCTCGTCGCCTTCAACAAACGGGTAACTCGTCTCCCTTAGCCGTCCCTTTAGCAAAAGATCTAAGGTCTGACAAAGGTGTGGAGTATGTTGGGTGTATACATTTTCGACTCCCTATAGAGTCGATGGTATTAGCTGGGGCAGAGTCTGTCAGACATGCATATCCGGTGCCAGCATACCTTTAACCCCTTGAGCGCGCTTTTCCCTCTGGAAAAGATGTTCTCGTTCATGAAAAGGTCGTCTTGCCGTTGATCCGCCCCTGCCATATTGAGCATGACGTAGACAAGCTGTTTGTGAAGGGTACAGTCAGGCTCCAGCGCGATTGATCGAGAACAATCGCGGACTCACTCGTGCTCTGTCCGCCGAGACTCCATTCTGGATCAAGGAGTCCACCACTCCCGCGATTGAATTGCCTGAAAACTTTTGGTATCTCAACGCATAAAGGATAGCCAGCCGCAGCTTATTGCTGTTAGGCGTTTTGGGTGAAGATAGGAGTTCCAAGACGCTCTATAGCCCAATTTTTGCTTAGGTTAAGCCGCAAAAAACTTCTTATTACATTGATGAACTCACCTTGAGATCCGCCGCGTGACTCTCATTACTCGCCAAGCTTTGTTCCACTTCGCTGATGGCCAACAAATCGTCCCTCTCGGTAATCTTGCTCAACTCGCCGACCAAAGCGACGTGCTTGGACACGTTGCCGCCCAGCTTCTTAAACTCGGGGTACTCTTCGACAAAGCGTCGCATATCTGCCAGCGTCTCGATCGACTGCGGATTCGTTATCGCTTGCGTTTTCGATTGGTATGACTGGACGTAGGAAGAAAGAGCTGCACCAAGATCACCAAAGTTGGAGAAGAGCTGATCGGCGTAAAAGGGATCTGATGCTGATGAAAGCACCAGGTCCTGTGTGCAATGAGACGAGATATCAGCCTCCGATTTACCTTTTCGCTCTCGTATAGCAACGACGTACCTTCAGATCCGTCCGGGATTCGGAATCGATGGTCACCCGACCGTTGTGAATGCCGACTAGCTCATGAACCATCGCTTGATAAGTCCATTGTGTCAGAAGAGGGGTGACGGGATCGTTCCTTCGATCTGCAACCAGTTCGGTATGAGTAAGCGTGATACTAGGGGGACCAGGCGAGTTGAGTTACCTAATATCAGCAACAAAGGCGAAGAGCCGGTGGTAGGTCGGAATCCAAAGAGTTCTCGATATGGCGGTTGGTTCATGGCAGCCTAACATCATTGCCGATCGTCAGTGATCCACCGATATGGGGACCGGAAAGGAAGCCTACTTACATTCACCTCCTGAGCCAGCTTCTTTCCCCCTGAACTCATCTTCTCCCACCGTATCACCGGCTTTTTCTTCAGGCTCAGGAGGAGGGAGAGGACAGTCTGAGTGTGGTGTGTGAGAGTCGGTGGAGGTATTGATAGGGGTTGAGGTAGATAGATAGGAGGCTAGCGAGTCGAAGCGGAAGTCAGCCAGAATACGAGCGGACCTGAATCGCACTGTCAGACGTACATTTGGTGGATCGTCGATCCCGTCCGCAAGCAATGCCGCACTCATTGTTACGAGACTCGGGTAATGTGGAAGATAGTCCGCAAAGTATTCCTATTCGTCCCGGATTACAGGATATCAGCTCGTCCCCGCGGTTCATTGCTGGAGAATAGTCCTTACCTGAACCTCCTTGACCACCTCGAACTCGTCCGCTGTTGCCATATCCTCGATCTGGCCTTTTGTTAGAACGCTGGAGAAGTCTGTAATGGCATCTTGCGTTAGTCAAGGGCGCTCTAGAGCGGAACTTAACATCGACTCACATAACCAGTATCCCCCGTATCTCGGCCCATCATGCGGCGGTCCGCCCGGTGCAACATCGTTCCCGGCCAGCTCCCGCTTGACAGCTTCAATGCTCTCTCTACATGGCCGAAGGAAGGAGATGCAAGAAAGATGCGGTAGAGCTTGGCGGTTCGGGCTATTAAGGGCGGCAGGTCAGAACTGCGTAGCGAAGGTAATAGCATCTCGACGTGAACTTGCTTGTCTATCCGGTCGATCAGGTAGACTTCGTGCTGCAACAGGTCGGTCTGCGTCATGGCCAGTGATACGATTGGAGTCTATCCTTGTACCAAATATATTAGCACTGGCTTAAGTCGGAGGGAATGAGACCAGCGATTCCTACCGTATGAGCATCCATGAGCAGCACCTTCATCCCGCTGACTTCGTCCAGCATCTTGATAATATACGTCTGTACAGCTTTGAGCGCGTCCATCTTGGCAGAGAAATATCTGTAGATTCCCTCCAGACGATTGGGTTTCTCGATCCCACAAAAGCTATCGGCTTATCTCAAGCACGATTTGCCGGGTGTGGGCTACGAGTTGACCTGTTGTTTTGTTTGTTACGGTTGACCCGCTTCCCGAGCCGCCTGACAGACTAGGACGATTGAGCAAGATCAGATAGATGCACGAAACGACTGATGATCTGATGACCTTTGCTTTCTGCTATCCCTATGCGTATCGTCTATATGCGCGAGAATGTTTAGATTGTGAGGTTATCGGCTGTTCAAGTCGAGATGTTGTCCCATATCGCAAGTCGTCATCACCTTCGCTCTCGGGATCTCGGCCGGTGGTGACTATCGCGCGTGTCGCGCCCGCGGATCTTACAACCAGCGCCGGACGTGGATGGTTTCAGTTGTGTCGACGAGTCGCAACGGACGATATTTCCATTTGTATACATGAATTGTGATCAAGGCGATCAGGATAGAACAACTCATGGAGACTCGCAACCAAGCTTCTGTCTCTACTCGTCAGTATCTGTTTAGGGAGACCGTTCTTCCTCTGGGATGTCCTTACGCAATTTCCAGGTGATGCGCTCAAATACCCTGGTACACCCGATAAGGAGCAGATAGGTCATGGTTCACCTCTGATTTGATCGAACAGAACGCAAAAGTCGTTATCCTTGCCGCTCGAAATTCATCGCAAATGACCGGACCTGTTCAGGCCGAGAGTGCCGCCGACATCGTCTCAACAAAGGTTGAACGCTATCACCAATTCTCATAGCCAAAAAAAAGGATACTTACTTGAATGGACTAATTTGTGAGGAATGGGCTCAACATCGATCACGATCGCCGCCATTTTCGGGGCCACGATCGGTACCCCGCGATCGGTCCCTTCCGTCACGCATCGATCTTGTTGTAACCATCCTAGTCTCATTGAAATCGTCTCGATTTTACAAAAAGGTAAACACGCTTCATTTCCATCGCCCATCACAGCCACGCCTCTCTCAGCTGATTACCACGTTCATACGAACGGCAGCGGAGGAAGGGATCAAAACGAAGGAAAGCATCAAAGCGGAGAGAAGCGTCAAAGCCAAGGGAAGCGTCAAGGCAAAGAACAGTGTCGAGGCAAAGGAAAGCGTCAAAGCGAAGGAGATAATTACTGGGCTGATGGAGTAAGTTATGACTGACGATCCATCCACGTGGTCTTACGACGTCATTCATATGTTGATGTTGACAGGCGAGGGTGCACAGAAAGACGTTGCGGAAAATTCTGCGCCGAAGATAGCGAGATGTAAGGACGCAGGCCCATCGATCCTTACATGCCTCGATATGCCCAAGAGGAATGTACATATGAGTAAGGCGGATATGGTGCCAAAGGTACACTGTGTGGATATAGAGCTAGTTTTGGATAGGTCGGAAGAGTGCAGGATCGTTTCATTTTCTATCGAATGATGGAAAGATGCGTCTGGTACGCCTTACGTACCGAGTAGGAAGAGACTGAGAATTTGTGGCTGGTAGCGGTGATTGGCAGGATCAGCCACTTTTGCGTGCTGCCACCATATTAATACTATCCATCACTGCATAGCAAATGCGAAAGATAGCATATTCGATTCGTCTCCTGGTCTTGCTCATGATCGGAGTATCTGCTGGATGCGCCACAAGTGCGAGAGTTTATGGCCTGGAAGGACTACGTCCCTGCTTCAACGCGCTCATGGGAACAGGTGCTAGGCAATCTTCCGGGACTTTTAGTCATGACAACTCGTGTTTGGATGCAAAGACCGCCACGAAGGACGATCAATGCTTGAAACGTTCTCGAAACCCGTTGTTGATGTACGGTTGACCTTCCGTCGACATGCAAGATCTTGTGGGACGTCGGTGAATACTAAACGCTTCTCATCCCTCAAGGATCAGTAACCGCCGTTCGCATTTGATATGTAAAGCTTTGCTAGGATTTCGACAAGACGACCTCGACAGGGCTATCATTCTTTTCTTGTGGATGTAGCTGTCTGGTATCGCGATACCTGCGAAAGGCGATGCATTAGTAACTTTGCCGAAGCGAAACAGCTCCCAGCGTGTACGAAGCGTGTAGGAACGTTAGTCTGAGAAAGGATGACCGCCTCGATTTTATGCATACTCTCGGCAGCCATATCGTCGCATATGCATTGCTCAAGATGGAAAGATACTTATAGGGTGATAAGTTATCACCCGGTTGCACTGTTCGAGTATCTGGCTCACGTCGTAAGAGCTCGAGTTGTCGTCGTGGCATGTGCATGCTGTTCCGGCGAGCCGCGCGCGTGTTTCAGAAAGCGTTCCATCAGGCTCAGTGCCGGATCTAAGTGTCGACGCAGGTTGATCATTCATGATCAGTGGGAAGCAAGAGCTCACCTTCGATGTCCATAACGGCAAACTTGCTTGTCTCACCTCTCGTATAGATCAGGCGGGTTTGTAGTAGGGGATATCAAGTGTTCCACCTGCCTAGCGACGTCGCGCCAAGCGTCCTTAACGCGATCGGGCAAATCGTTGGGTAAATGAATCACCCGGTTCCCCAATTCTTTCTCTTGATAAGCGGTGGGCCGCCAATAATGTGGCTTAAAGATGGCTCTAATCAGCTCTGAAATTCGCAGCTCAGACATCCGACCTCTATGTGTTCTTATGGAAGGAACTGAATGCCCGACATCATTGGGGCGGTGTCTGTAGGGAACGGGAGTTGCGGAGTGATTGGCGGAACGAGCTAGAGAACAAATGTATGAACGATAACAAGAAGAAGGTAATACGGTATGCCCACGATGAGCATCGTCGAATACCCCTAGGATATTCGGCTCGATGTCTGTCTGTTTCGTGAGCGGCAGGACAGCTCATCCTAGCCGTGTCAGTCGATTCGGCAGTAGACGCGAGAAAGCGACTCGACAACCTCGATGTCAATAAATAGCCAGCATACTTCGAGTGATCTCCCGGTCCATAATATCAGGCAGTCGAACAGCTCGATTGTGATCGAGTAGAACGTCTCGATTCCATCGAAACCCTCCTGAACACCGTCGCGCTTGCTCTCTTAATCGCCGAAGTCGCGCTTCTGCAAGGCGCAACCCCTCGCGCGCGAGTGAGCATCAATCCCCTCTCGGTGAACTTCGAGTCCGAGGTCTCGATTGAGCCTCACCCCGCAATTGTCCGTGGACTCTGCGCAGGCTCGTGTTCGCAAACCCTCCTGTTGATGTCCCGAAAGAGGTCGACAACCTTGGTGTTAGCGTGAAGGCTGATCTCGTTCTGGCTGTTATCCACCACCCTCGACAACCCACCCAAAAAAGATAGGACGGTAGAGATCATTCAAGATGTGCGTATCGTTGTGCAGGATCAGGAGCGGATCGTCAAACGCAGGGGAAACGGCTGGTAGTAGCGGGTCAAAGGTTCGGAAGGGCACATGGATCAGGATCAGCACCGACAATCGATGGATGCTACGGCAGCTAGGCCATATAGGATATGGCGATACTGGCTATCCGGATCGCGTGAAGGAGCTGGGAGACTGAATTACTGAAAGATGGAACGAGAAAGACGCATGAACAATTGCGCGAGGAGGTTGGGGGAAACTCGACGGGGTTGGAGTTGCAAAGCCAGCTCGGTTGAAGTATCTCCCCCAATCTCCCGTTGCTCGTATCGTTTGGATATGCATTGCCGACAAGGGACCCGGGAAGCGGTATACGCAACATCCGTCATTTCCTACACGCTAGATTCCGATGCTTCAGCGCATATCAAACGTTGCGCGAACTATCACCTACGACTCAACCAAAATCGAACCTTGACCACGCTACTACCGACGCCACCCCTGCGTTCCAGTGATCCGCTCTTCTGGCCTCAAGATGAGCTGCAACCGAATCTGATCGATTGTTCAACTTTTATCTTCAACAGGGGTGCCTACAAGTACATTGCCGAGTTGTACCACAAGAAGCAGAGCGACGTCATGTTGTTCTTGCAACGTGTCCGGTACGTTGTCTATTAGGTCCAACAAGGTATACGCGGACTCTTCGGCTGACCCAACCCGGTCCTTCGTCGCATCACAGATGCTGGGAGTACAGGCAGCTGCCTGTTATCCACAGGGCTTCTAGGCCCTCGAGGCCCGACAAGGCCAGGAGGTTGGGATACAAGGCCAAGCAGGGATTCGTCATCTACCGAATCAGGGTCAGGAGGGGAAACAGGAAGAGGCCCGCTCCCAAGGGTGAGTCACGATTTCGGTGATATGGCGTTCCGAAGTCCGGCTGCTCACGGGATTCTGATGATCGATCGCAGGTGCTACCTACGGTAAGCCCGTTAGGCAGGGTATCAACCACCTCAAGTTCCAGCGAGGTCTCCAGGCCACCGCCGAGGAGCGAGTCGGTCGACGATGCGCCAACTTGAGGGTCTTGAACTCTTACTGGATCAACCAGGACGGAGTCTACAAGTACTACGAGGTCATCCTCGTCGAGTGAGTTCTGCGTGGACTGTCGACTTGAAATCGAGGTCGAAGTGCTAAGTCATTCTACTTGTGTCTATAGCCCCCAGCACAAGGCCATCCGACGAGATGCCCGAATCAACTGGATCGCCAACCCCGTTCACAAGCACAGGGAGGCTCGTGGTCTCACCGCCGAGGGAAAGAGGAACAGGGGTCTCGGAAAGGGCCACAAGCACAACCACAACTACGCCACCTGGAAGAGGCACAACACCCTCTCCCTCCGACGATACCGATAAACGTATCGCACGGTCTGGCTCTGTCGATGGGTTTCTGGAACCGTCTCTCGCTGGCTGTCACGAGGATCACCGGGAGGGCAGACGGGAAAGGAGGTCGATACGATGGGGTTGGTGTGGGATCGGGTTGGATTGGTTGTCTACTTTACGCCTAGTCCATCATGTCGGGATTCGAACGATGAATCGATTCTGGCTCTAGCATTTGCGGTCTTGCGTTACATGTCGTGGTGCAGTGATGGTTGCGGGCTGCATTTTAAGCAGTGAATGATACTTTGGACTGGGAAGTGATCGACGCATTTGCTTCCGATCACGTCACCCTGCGAACCTCCACATCATCGTTGATGGTCATTAGCTGCTCGCTGCTCGCTGCTCGTGACCCTTTCAAGTCGATTGTACCTATTTATCATCGATCACCCTTCGCCATAGGTCAATAAAGCTAGAATCAAATTGGACTCTTCGTGACAGTGTCGGATCTAGCCATTTCTTTGACTTTCTGGGATCATGGCGGCGATACAGCCGGGAGCTGCAGCTGCCGGAGGCGTTCGCGGGAATGCCAATATTCCCGGTCTGCAACAGTGGATCATGGAGATTCCTCCTGTCACCCGAGCTTGGATCATCGGTAGCGTGGCTATCAGTATGGCGGTAGTGAGTTCGGGTCATAGGAGTTTCGTAGACGAAAGTTGCATGGTGGAGGCTGATCAGATGAGGTGCTTGAGTGAATGTAGCAATGTAAATACGTCGCACCGCTGCAGCTCTACTTTTCGTACAAGTCGGCTTTCCAGAACCATCAAGTGGGTGTTTACATACGCTATTTTCCCGCTACTCTTCGACTGAATACTTGATGGAATCGCTGGTCTTAACAGCCCTGGCGACTGGTGACGGCTTTCCTATACTTCGGACCGGTCACCCTGGATCTAGCCTTTCATCTGTTCTTTATGTGAGCTCACAGCTGGTTTCTCCTGGTCTCGCGGCTTTATTGACCATTTTGGTATAACAGCATGAGGTATTCGAGACTATTAGAGGAAAACAACTTTGCCGGCAAAAAAGCGGATTACCTTTGTCTGCTGATCTTTAACGCTAGCATCCTGCTCGTAAGTCAAGTTAGGTCCGGCTTTCGGCACTGACTGGCTAACCCTCGTTTTGGAGACTAGGTGATATCTCCACTTTTGACATTACCGTTCTTGTCGGCTTCATTAGCCTTTTCTTTGGTATACATCTGGTCGAGGAGGAATCCGTCGCAGAGGCTGAATATCTTGGGGTTGGTCAAGTGAGTCTTTTGGGTACGGACGAGTCCCTTTGTGGTCTGGAGGGTTTCTTACGACCAAATGTGTCTACGTAGTATCACCGCCCCGCACCTTCCTTACTTCTTGATGGGATTCTCGTACTTTATGTACGGAGGTTGGGACGCGTGCATGGGGGATGCGGTAAGTAATCGCCATCAGCTTACCTTCATCGCGCGCTGACACTTACATGAGCATACATCGAATCCAAAGGTTGGGGCAGTCGCAGGTCACATATATTACTTTCTGATGGATGTTTGGCCTCGCGAAATGTGGTACCCGGGCGCGAGCAAGGTGGAAAAGGGAAACGTTGAGGGTCCGATCAAGGCACCGCGGTGGATGTAAGTCTGAAGTTCAGAACGGTGGGAATATATCTATTGCTCACGTTTTGCGCGAACTAGGAAACGTCTGATGGGCGAGTTGAGAGAGCAGGAGGCGGGAAGATGACGAAGACGATGACAACGACATTTACTGTATCACTCGAACGATATATAGGGCTTTAAGCATTTTGCATCGCATTGAGATCGCTTGGGTACTTGAAGAGCGGTGCGCGATGCTGAGCCTTCGAGGTGGCTCCAAACAACAACATCTCTCTTCTCCTATCGTTTTCCCGAAATGCTTGATCTCGTAATGATGAGCACGATCCTACCTACGGTGATGCAACAAGTCCCATTGAATCGAGGTCACGTGATTGGTCGCGATCGCCTCGTAATCAGGGCTACCCCTGTAAAGGTAACGATAAAACATCTTCAACAATAATACAACTGTCTTGCCATTGGATTCGTCAGTACGTAGTACATCCCCCACGAGCGGTCACCCGACAGGATCAACCTTGGGCTCGATTCAAAATGGCACCCTTACTCTCCGAAGAAGAGCTCGCTTTGGGCGACCCGTATGAGGTTCTGGGCGTTCCCGTAGACGCAACCGAAAAGCAGATCAGGTCGGCTTATCGTAGTCTCAGTTTGAGATGTCATCCGGATAGGGTCAGTCATGAGTTGGTGCGAGAGAAGCTCGGAGAGATTTTGATAGCTTAGCTGATCTCCTGAATCTGACGTCGTTCCTGGTCGAGCAGTTTCCTAACGATGAGAAAGCAGGCGAGTCTCTAGCCTGCAAATATCGTTTTGGGGGGACTAGCGAGCTGACCTGTCCGAATCCACCTCGTCGGTCTTGCAGCGAAACAATTCTTCTCCATCTCCCTCGCTGTGAATCTTTTGACGGACCCCTCCAAGAGGTCGTTTCTGAACGGCCGGATAGAGGAGGAAAAGCGGAAGAAGGAAAAGACGGCTGGGATGGAGAAGAAACGACGGACGATGGTGGAGGTAAGTCATAATCGTCTGCGGATCTTGATCTGTTGTGCCACGGCTGATTGATTATGTCGACAATCTAGGCTTTGCAAGCCCGCGAAGAAGAAGCAAAACGAGCTAAACTAGATCTCGCTCGAGCTCACGCCGACGCTTCGGCTGAACAATCGGTTCAAGAGATCGGACGAAAGATGCGTGAAGACGCCGCTAGGGCCGCCGAGGCGGCGAGATTACAGGCTGTGGAGGAAGAAAAACAGCGGATACGAGAGCTCGAACGGGCGACTGGATCTATGAACGGAGGGAACAACAAGGGCGCTGTGGTCATGCCCGAGAACTCGCTCGAGTTGACCCTGATGATGCAATTCCCCCTGGCCGATTCTACCGGATTGACAAGCACCACCGACTCGCTCCGGTCAGCCTTGTCGGCGAGGTATGGTCCGTTGGAGAACATCGACCTCTTGCCGCAAGCCGGACCTTCCGAAGCTAAACCGAAAAAGAGCAAAAAGGCCAAAGGGCCTCGATACGCCGTCGAGTTCAGGAGGACGAATATGGACGGATGTTGGGCTTGCTGGAAGGATCATCTGGAGGTCGAGGGAGCGGAAAAGTCGAGGCCATTGGTTCCCGGCACCAAAGTCAAGTTTGCCGGGAAAAAGGACGGCGAGGCGCCAGCCTGGGTCGACAGTTTGGGATCAACCGGCAAGAAGCCTGCAGCAAGTGATACTAAACCGCCAACAGCCGCACCACCCAAGATATCCAGCACGTTCACCTCCTCCTTCCCATCGACTACCACCTCGTCCTTCCCTAGCGTCCCGTCCTCTTTCCCAACACCTGAATCGAAACGAAAACAACAAGAAGAGCAACGAGAACGTCGTGCAGCAGACGATTTTGAGAGCGGGATCTTGTTCCGGATGCGTCAACAGGAGAGGGAGAAGCTGGAAAGGCAAATCAGGGAACAGGAAGAGGCCGAGGAGACGGCAGCTGCGTAGCGCATTGCGAAATCGGGGAATGATCATGTTCATTTCGTTGGCGACGATATCGGTCGCTTTTGTACGTCTGTTCCGTTCATATTGTTACAACCCACATCTATAATATCCCGCATTTCGCTTTCCGCCGTTCAGGGATGACGCTTTTTGCTAGCGCATCCGACGTGCGTCAAGGCGAACCCGAAAGCATCGTCCCGCAAGTTCAAGAAATCCCGGGCGCTCTTGGCCAACCTCCCGCCCCTAGCACTGCTCGTTACGCTGCTCGTCCTCGGCACATTTACCAGATGGACGTCTCCCTCTTTCCTTTCTACATCCATATTGCCGTCCATATCCATATTCTTGTCCGTGTCCACCTTCATCGTCATCCCCTCCTCCGCTTCAATAGAGCCTTGCTCTTCAACGACGTCCAGGTTGAACCCGCTAGGCGGACTAGCCCCCTTGCTGGCCGAATGCCAGGGCGTAGGAGCCATACTCTCAGGCGAAGAGAGGGCTAGCAAGATGTTGGCTGCTTCTTGTTCGTCGACTTGGGTAGACGGACGACCGGTAGCTGCGTGGTGAGCGTGGTCAGGCAGGACGTTGGCGTTGATATCGTTGTCGCCCTCGTCCTCCGCCGAAGACCCCCTATCGAGTGCGAGTGGGAGAGAGAGGGGATCCAGCTCGAACAACCCGGTGAGGGATTGTCTTTGGATCATCGGGGTCAATAATGGGCTGGGTTCGGGTAGGAAAATATGCCCAGTATGCGAGGGAGGGGACCTTCGGTTTGGGTTGTCGTTGGATTTCGATCGTGACAATGAAGACGAGTAGGAGGAAGAAGTGCCGATGATGAATGGAGAGAGGGGGGACATCTCCGTCGAAGTGGAGAGGAAGAGGTCTTTTTTGTTGCGATCGGTAGTGGACGACGTGGAGAGGGTGGCAGAGGCGGGAAATGGGTAGCGGGAGGTGCTCGATTGGAACTGGTTCTGATTGTATTGGAAAGTTTGCTGGTGGTGTCCGAGAGCGAGGGAAGAGATCGGGGTGGGTTGATCACCATCACCTCTAGCCGCGTCCACGATCATCCGATCGTCGTGTATAGTATCTATTAAGAAAACAAAATATCACACTGATATCAGTATCTGTCAAGCAGCTATACTCGCTTTCGCTCTTGCGCAGGATACCTCTCGGCGGCACATACCCATTCGCACCGCAATCCCATCAACCATCCCCAGCCCCAATCCACTATCGCTTCCCGGACTAGGTAACCCTTCTTCAAGGACGGTCGCTTCCGAGTCGGTCCTGCTCGGCGTGGGCGAGTTGAATGTACTCAGCGAAAGGGGTTTGGGTTGTCGTTTAGGGGAAGAGGGGTTCAGGATCCGGGATAAGGGGAGGTGAAAGGAGACCGGGGTGTGATGGGTTCGGGTATGAGTAGGGTTGTGGTTATGATCGTGGGTGTGGCTTTGGGTGTTGATGATGTTGGGAGGAATAGGCGAGGTGGTAGTTATGTTCGATCGGGTTGAGATAGGAAGAGGCAGCGCGGCAGCCCGTAGTTCCGTTTTTGTTTCGTCGTTCTTGGGTAGAAACCGACCGACGAGTGGTTCTTCATCGGACGACTCGGAAGTTTCCTCATTAAGCTTCTCTTCCTTCAGGATTTGTCGGGTAGAGTGGCCATTCGTCTTGGACATCGCTTGGCGGGATCTACCGGACACAACCACCGGGTTGGAACTAGAAGAAGTCGTCGTAGTGGTCGGGCTAGAGGCCAAACGTTTACGTTTCCTCCCCGGTTTCGCTTCTTCCACTTGGTGTGAGGTCTTTCGTGAGGTCTGGGATTCCAAGAAGTCTAGCCTGTTCATCAGAGCCCTCATATGCTCCACCGTCTTCTCCAATACCTGCAAAGCGCAACTAGCGGTCAGATCCGTATCTCGTCTGAATCTCATCGCCTGCGAGTTCGCTGCCACTCACCTCCAGCTTGAATTCTCCCTTCATCCCCTCCCCACCCCCTCCCAGTCCAGGTACCATCCCCCTCAACTCTGAAAAGGCGTGGTTGATCTTTTCGCGCCGACGTCGTTCGATCAAGGAGTGATTGGCCTTGCGTAGTGCTTCGCGGGACAAGGGTTTGGACGAGCCGTTGCCGCTCGAGTGCGCCGAGGAGCGTTTGCGGTCCATGTTTACAGGGTGATGTGGATTTGACCTGGGTACTTTGAAGGGTTCAAGGTTGAGGAGATGACATTAATTGATCAGCCCACTAAATGCATGATATTATCCTGAACGAACAATTCGAGCTCGTGCTCTACTTGAATTGCCTTGCTCGTGCGACACGAACGTTCGTCGATCAGAAACGCCAACCATTCATATTTGCTTCCGATCAGCCGCGCCCCCGTGTTCGGCATCGCTCCCTCTTCCGCTCCTGCAACCCCTACTCGGTCTTCGGCTCGGAAGTAATTTTAGCGCTCAAACACGATGGGAGGTCGGACGACCAACGTTTCATGCGCGATCACCTCGTCCAGCGTCCAGATTTTGTTCGTCCAGTCGAGGTCGTGTGAGTTGCAAGGAAAAGCATGCCGCGGTCGGAATAGGTCGAACGTTGACATGGCCAGTATCGATGGTAGTAGATGGGTGGCCTAGTCAATTAATCATGCCGTCAATCACAGGCGGTAACATTGCTGAACTCCAGCCTGCTTCGAGCTGCAGACTGAATCCCAAAGCTATCGCGCAGTTATCGCGCACACAACGATCGCGACTGTGTGATTCCTGCTCAGCCAATCCCTTCGTCTCGACAATACTTCCCGAGTCTGGTTTACGGCAAGTCTCGTCAAAGTCGCTTCGGGTCGGTCCTCTCGGACGCAACCTGCTGAAAATCTTCCAGTCGTCTTCAAGCTTGAGGGCCCGATCGTCAGTTCTAGCTAGCTAAAAGATAGATGGTTGCGGAAGCGAATTTGCAATGGTATAGCCCATCGGACCAGCCATCTCATAAAATCTGCCGGAATTCACCGAAATCCCCGACAATCTGGGGTGATCTCGAGTTCTATCCTGCTACTATGCCGTAAAACTATCTGCAACAATCTGTGCTAGCAAACATTCTAGCCCCTATCGAGCCGCTTTTTTGACGCACGTGGCGGAGAGCGGTCGACGGTCGACTGCAGACTGCCGAATTCTGCAGAATTTGGCACCGACCTGATCAACTCCAGATACTATGTTGTACTACTGTCTATGATCGCTATGCCGAATTTGAATCGTTGAGCGGATCATCAACCATGTCTGAATACCATCACCATCCCCATCAGCAGCAGCAGCAGCAACAGCAACAACATGTGCAACGGGATTGGAGTCAGCACGAGAGGGAGTACTACGCCTCTCTGTCTGATCTGAGGACGTTTCAGCAACCTCTCCCTCATCCGAATCATCACCACGGCCAGTATCCGTACCCTTCACCAATCGGCGAAGGTCCTCGAGGTTACCTCGCAGGCCCTGCAGGCACCTTGGTGGCTCCAAGCACCCAAGGACACCCGCAGACTGCCGAATTCGGCGGAACTCGGGACATGAGTCCATTGGACTCTCCCCTCTTGACTTCGATCAACGCTTTACCTAGCCTGCCCGCCGCTCCTGCTATCCCTCCGGCCCAGGCTGCAACTCCTACCTCTGCTCCTGGCAACCCTCCTGCCAACCAGAACGTTCGCTGGTATGAGTGGATGGAGGATCTCCTTGCCGACCTCCTTGTTGCGGAGGTGAAGGTCACACGCAACAAGGTCACCATGGGCATGCCCGTATTCTCCAAGATTGCCAACCTGATCAATGAAGCGATGGACGCTCGAACCGACCCCACGCCCAATGGGAGATTGGATGGTATCAAAGTTAAGAACAAGACAGGAATCTTGACGGCAGAATTCTACAAGCCTCTCGAGCGGATGAGGAAGAGGTCGGGCTGGGGTTGGGATCACCAGCTGCATCGTCCCCTTGTTGATGACGAGGCGTTCGAAGACTACGTCAAGCACTGGGTGAGCTGAAGATCGCAGCCGAATTCTGCAGAATTCGGCAACACAAGCTGATCCCGTTCAAACATCGTCACACAGGTCGGGACCCCAACCGTGTCTCAAATCAGACGTCTGCGAGACAATGGATGGCGGCTCTACCCCAAGTGGAAGATCATCCGTGAAGGTCATGGAGCTACGGGTGATTTTGCCTTCCAGGGTGGAGCTCCGATCCCTTCCCAACCCGAACCTCCTGCCGGAGAGGCGGAAGAGTCGGCCAGCGAAGGTGAAGCAAACAGTCAGCCGCAGGGTACTCCCCAACGTCCCCACAGCAGCAAGAGCCGGGGCAGGGGTGGATCGTCTTCCGCTGGATCAATTGCTTCGATGAGCAATCGCCGACGCGATGAGGATCAGCCCGACTTTGCTTCCCTTGGCAAGACGTTTGTTGAACAGCTGGCATCAGTCACTCAGCAAGCAACTTCGCAGATCTTGACTCGTGGTTCCGCTTTGCTCAAGGAGGATATCGCAGCCATGGAAATCAGCGTGGTCGACGCTCGGAAACTTCGCCTCCGTCTCGCCAAAGACCGTACGCTGGCCGAGTCTTATGCCCATCAATCCGAAGAAGACCGCCGGGAGTTGCTACAAGCAGTCTTGGAAGATCTACAGGGCTGAGTTTTTGTGTTTGTAGTTAATCACAGTGCTCCCGAATTCTGCCGAATTCGGTGTATCAATGAAACGTCTGTCAAATGAGAGCTAGGAGCTAGACACTTGCGAATGTGCTCACCTACGAATTCTGCCCAATTCGGCAGCCCTCTTGCACTCATTCCGGTTGGGTGGCAGGAATGACCTCCCATCGAGCGAAGTTGTCATCCGCAATCTTTTCTCGCAGTGCAACCATAGGATCACTGCGAGCATCTGGATCGTTCCTTTCCCTCCGGGCAACGGGTTCGTCTGGATCCAACCCTACCCCAGAGAGAAGATCCTGATCGTCTGGTACTGGCTCGCAGTCGTCTTTGTTGTCAGACATGAAGTTCTGCAGTGCGCAAAGTGCATAGATGACTTGCACTTGCTTAGCCGGGGCATAGTACGTTCCGGCTCGCAATGCCTTGAACCTCGCTTTCATGATACCCCAAACCTGTTCAATGGGCATGCGGAGACTGGAATGTTGGTGATTGTACACCTCCTCCCTAGTCGCTGGCTGTCGTCTGGATCGCTTCCATGCGGCAAGGTGGTATGCTGTCCCATTGTAGGGCGTGAGTACCTGGCATCGAAGAGTGAATCCTGCATCTCCGAGTAGATAATACCCTTGCGGAATTGGAATGTCTTCGTGGCGAAGACAATCGTACCAGATGCTGATATCCGGCTCAGGACCTTCCCAGCCAGCGTTCACGTAACAAAGCCGACGATCTAAATCGCATATACCGAGGACGTTCCATGAGAGACCACCTTTGCGATCTCGGAAATTACCCTCTCTATGGCTTGGAGGATGCGCAGTGATGAGGGTGCCATCGATAGCGCCGCAAGCCTGTTGAAATGCCCCGAGCTTCCTGCTCCGGGCGAATTTATGATGAGGCAATTGGTTTGGACGAGGAAAGCGCACCATCTCGCTGTAGAATGGGTCGGTGGCGAGGGCAGTCACCGTGACATCAACAGCTCTATTAATGAAATGATCAGCCGAATTCGGCCGAATTCGGTTACGACCCTCATCTCGGCTCACCTGAAAGATTGAGAACACATGATGCACATTCAGCCGAACTCGACCGAATTCGTACAAATTTACTCACTCACCTGGACACCGCTGCCAAGCTTCTGTTGAACTCTAAGCCTGTCTGCCGGTGACCTGTGCCATGCCTCAATGCATGCAGAGCGATGGCCAACGTTTCTTGCGAGCCCACGCGTTGTGTCGCCAACGACCTCCCAGCTGTTCCAAGTTTGCTCGCGAGCAGTCGCATGGCAGAAGGACTCATGCCAAACGCATTCATGCATCGTGCTCGGTTATTAAGAGCCTCCATCAATCTCATTTGTCCAGAGAACCTGGATGTGGAGTAGGCCAGCCGTGTTCGTGAAGGTTTTTGTTTCTGGTTTCGTTGCTGTCGATTGCACAGCAACACGAGGCTGATAAATTGGACAACAAAGTCCCTATCTCTACTCGAGTTATCTGACATGTTGCAGGGTGACCTTGTGCCGAAGTCTGCAGAATTCGGCTGAGCACAACAACGCATGTATCGACGACAACAACGATATGCTTGTCGTCAAATCGCAGATGGAAATTGAGATGACGTCAAGGACCTATTTGCCTCCGTATTTGCACCCGACGCGCGTTTGAGCGACCGTTTCATCCCTTGATCGTCGCTGCTTGACGACGCTGTTGCCATCAATATCACCAAAGGACCTCTTCAGTTCCAACGCAGAAAACGCAGAGACTTCGAGAAGAGGGTCCTTTGGATTGTTCCTGTTCATCAAACAACAACAACAGCCACGTCGACGCGTATGACTCCATCAAAACAAAGAAAAAAACACGTCGCGTCTGCTCAGCCAGTGAGGAAGGTATATATGTTACGGGCGTCCTCGAAAATCGTCTAAGGGGTTGCTTCCGCGTATTTACTTCCGTCGCGACTACGTGGCGAGTCACAGGTTTCTAGATGCAAGCGAAGTCGGATCACGTGACTACGATGTCTCACGGTCTTTCTCGAGTTCGTGTGAAGTCGCGACACTGTACTAACGATAGTGAGTTCGTCGGTGATAGTGTAACCTCTCCTAGTACGTCTCCGTAGTATAACTAAGGTATAGGCGTATGTCGAATGTAATAACTGCGCTTGAATCGTATAGAAGTACAACAGACTCGCACGACTTCTCTACGATTCGCGCTCCGTTATATGCTAACTACGTACTCGCGTTGCTCGCACCGAATCCGCTATTGTTTACCGAGTTCGCCCGACTTCGTGCTTGTCTTCTTTGTTCGAGAACAAAAGGCTATCGTCCGTCGGTCACTCTTTTAGGCGAACAATAGACGGTCGAACACACGAAGTCGCGGTTTCCTTTTGTTGACTTCGTGCGGATCCGCTGGGTGTCGCCCGATCCGGGCCGATGACCTAGATGCGCGTCGATCCCATGCTGCCGTTCGGTCACGCCCTGTGACATCATCCCCCCCTCTATGTTGGACGTCGCCCCGACGTCCCGGTGGTCCTTGTTTCGAGGGTGATTGTCGGTTAGGATGTCCGAGGTGTCCGCAGTCCTCGACCGGCTCCGGGGTTTGTCGTACGAATCCTCCCCTGTACGATATGCCTCGTCGTCAAGTCGTCCGTACCTTCCTTTGATGGGTTCTGGAAATGGCGTAGACTTCGTGCGCAACCGAGTCCATCCTGAAACGTACGACCGATGTCTCACTCGGTCGTCCAGATATCCCGCTCCTGTTCCCGCGCGAGGGTCCTTTGGCGCTAAACGAGCGGAACCAAAGTCGCGTAACCGATATCCTCTTGAAACGCGCGACCAATGTCTCACTCGCGCCTCTCCTCGTCCTGCCGTCGTCGTCCGCGCGCTAAAGGCCGTACTCGCGCGGATCCAAACGAGATTGTTTTGGTCGAGACGGTTGGGTATTGCTGACGAAGGGTATATACTTGCAACGTCTTCGACCGAATTCCCCCCTTTCTTTCTCGTTCTCGCCTTTTCTTCAACTCCTCTCTTCAAATCGAACCTACTCGCTCGTTCTCGCACGTAACCGCACTACTCCAACCGACTCCTACCATGTCCTCGCCTGCTCCTAGCACTCCTGCCGAAACCCAGGTTCCGGCCACCACCCCGGTCGTCGAGACCCCCGCCTCGGTCGTTGAGGCCACCCCCGCCGCCACCGTCCCCGCCGCCAACCTCGTCGGCGAAAACTCTGGTCCTGCGGGACCGTCTCTTCCTTCGGGTGTCGATGCCCGAAACGGTACGTGTTCTGACGAAGTCTACCGAGTTCGTGTGCTCACCCTCCATTTCGTATCAGAACGACAGCTCTCCCAGGGCTTCGCCCGCCTCGGGTGGGGAAACAGCGCCGAGGAGGCGATCGAGTGTGAGTCGCGCGATCTCTCTTGACTTCGTGAGAAATCTGACGTATTCGTACGGATTCAGTCGACGACGAAACCGGGGAGTTCGTCAACGCTCCTGAGGTGCTCCCGCCGCCTCTTAAGGTCAAGTCTAAGTCCTTCATTCCGAGGGTGAAGGAGGAGATCATCGAGGAGGAGGGAGGCGCTCCCGCGGCCTCGGGTAAGTTCTTTCCTCGCACACTGAATACGCACGGGTTCTCACGACTTCGTATCGCTCCCACAGGATCCGGAAGGTCCACCAGGCCGGACCTCGACCTCGGTGGCGGCTTCGGCGGGCGATCCGGTGAGTTGCGAGCTATGCGTTTCGCCCGGATCCGCGCGACTGCTGACAGATTCGTGCGCCTTTTCCCGCTCAGACCGCCAACGTTCGTTGTCCTTCGAGAGGGACAGCAAGGAGGTCTTCTCCTTCGACGACCGCCTCACTCCCTTCGGGACGGCCGCTCCTGGCCCTCGATCCCGCGCCGCCGGTCCGGCCCGGCCTCCCGCCAACTGTGAGTATTCTTTCTTTTTCGTTCGTACATGTACCTTTCGTTCAGACTTCGTGCGACTTCGTGTTTTTAGTCGGTGTTCCAGAAGCGGAACACTTCCGTCTTCAGCGCCAGTTCGGTGACGACTCCGTCCGCTCCGCCGCCGAAGAAGGTCGATCTGGCCCCGCCGCCGAGAACCTGGCCGCCGGGGAAACACGAGGCGGGCAAGTCGACGGGTTCTTGGGGAGCTTCCTCCCGGGTACGTATTTCTCTGCTCGTATTCGCTCACATTCGTGCTAACCGGTTCGACTCCGCAGGCGAACCTCGATGGGATGGGGACGATCGGGTCACGACATGGGACCAGATCCGACACATCGCGGGTCGACCTGGCTGGCCAGCGTGGACCAAGCCCAAGGACGACTCGTCCGACGTGAAGAGGTTCGAGCACCGGGCCCGACAGGTTAGCCTAACTTTTGCCCACCTCCGCGCGAATCCTACTGACTTCGTCCGAATTCTCTCGACAGTGGAACCGATTCCGCATGGCCGACTACTGGTCCGAGAGGCCGGGCGACACCGTCCGGAACGACCCGACTTGCGCCGGGTGCCACCAGAAGCGTGATGACGTGGCCTGGGCTCGGGAATGCCGTTCGGTGGTGAAGCGCAACGGGACGAAGCAGGGTTGCGTCTGCTGCAACGCATTCGGCTCGACGTGTGAGTACGCCGGCAAGGACTCGCGCGACAACGTGGCCGACGACGACGACGCCGACGACGCTCGACCTCGAGAGGAGACTCCGCTCGAGTCCGTCCGAGGTCGTCAGGCTTCGATCGATCGCGACGCCGCCGCCGCCGCCGCCGCCTTCAACGCCGCCCATCGTCCTCGCGCTGGACACACTCGCGGTGCTCCTCTTCGAGGAACCCAAGCTCGGGAAGCTCTGGTTAGTACTCTTCTCTCGATTCTTCTCATCCTCGTCGGACTTCGCTAACATCCGTACGTGTTCGTCCATAGATCTTCCAGACCGGCGTCGTCAAAGGCGCCTTGGACGAGGACCGGGTCCTCGGTCGAACGGCTCTTCAGTCGTTGTACGAGGTGATGTGCCGCCTCGTCGAGGGTCTTGCGCCGCCGCCTTCGCCTTCCGCCCGGAACCGGGCGGGATCGAAGCGAGACCGCGATCCGTCGCCGAGTTCGGGCAGGAACAAGCGTCGTCGTGGTAACCCTTGAGACGCGGGTTCGGGGCCTCTTTTTTTTTTTCTTTCTTTTTGTATTTTTATACTTTTTATGCGAGATATACCTTGTGATTCTTTCGACTTTGTTTCGTCGCTGTTCGTAGTTCAAATGAATGTGAGTTGAGTCCAGCTCGTGTCCGATCGTCCGTAGTCACGCGCGTTCGCCCGCAAACGCGCGTACTCGGACTTAAGGCTTCGGCTTCGTGGGATTCTGCGTGTGGAACTCCTCGACCAAATCAGCGGCGAAGACGTCTTCGGCATTCTCCCACGTAGTCGCCTCCGGACCCGCGTACCCTTCCCACTCGATGCGATACTGAACCTTGCCCGCTCGTTTCCTACTATCTAGGATTGACTTGACCTCGAAAACGTCCTCGGTCTCGGGTTCAGGACCCGGATCCTGACGCCTCGCCGCGACTCCGCCTGTGCGATGCGGTTCCAAACGATCTAGGTGGAATACGTCGTGTATCTTCAGCGAAGCCGGTAACCTCACCCGCCAGGCGTGTGAGGAGATCTCTTCGATGATTTCGTAAGGCCCGAACCGTTTGTGGTCCATCTTCTTGCTTGGTCGTTTGGTGTTGATGTCTCGTGCGGATACGTAAACCATCTCCCCCACTTTGGGCGAAAAGGTCCCACTTCGCCCGGCGTTGTAGTAAATCGCAGCCCTTTCCGCGGCCTCTTCCAAACACGCCCGCATTTCCTCCCAAATCTCCCTCATTTCGTCAGCCGCCAACCGTCCGGACCCCGTTTCGCCACCCTCGTCGGCGAAGTCGAAGCGAGGGTGATACCCGAACGTGGCAAAAAATGGAGTTATCTTCGTCGAGGCGTGCGTCGTGTTGTTCAACACGAATTCCGCCAAAGGCAACCATTTTACCCAGTCGTTCTGCCGAACATTGACGTATTCGCGCAAATACGCTTCCAAGGACTGGTTGACTCGTTCGGTCGCTCCGTCGGTCTGAGGATGGTAAGCTGTCGATAACCTACTTTTGATTCCGCACGCTTTCGTAAACTCCTTCCAGAACTCGGACGTGAACTTGCTACCGCGGTCGGACAAGATCGCGTCGGGCAAGCCATACTGCGAGAATACGTGAGTCAGGAACGTGTTCGCCAAGTCCTTAGCCGTCATTTTCGTCGTGACCGCCAAGAACCGCACGCGTTTCGTGAACCGATCCGTGATGACCAGGATTGAATTCTTGTTCTCCGACATTGGTAACTCCTCGATGTAATCCATTGACAATTCGACGTTTGGCTTGTCCGAAACCGGTAGAGACTTCAGCATTCCGTACGGTTTGTGCCGCGTGGTCTTGTTTCGCTGGCAACTCTGGCACGAACCCACGAAGTCGATCACGAAGTCGTCCAACCCTGGCCAGTTGTAATCTCGCCTGACCAATTCGATCGTCTTGTCTCGACCTTGGTGCCCCGCTAACGGCTGGTCATGACGTGCCTGCAAAACCCGAACACGCAGGTCTTCGTGATCAGGTACGTAACACCGCCCCCGATATCGCAACTCTCCTCTCTTCGTGAACGACCACGGCGACTCCGTGTATGGCCGCCCCGAAACCGTGATGTTTGTCCACGGAACGTTTCCCTCGGCGGCTTCTGCCTTTACGCCTTCCTTGATGTCGTCCCGCAAGGTACGGTTTCGGGGACCCTGCACCCTTGCCGACCGACTCTGTTCGACCCACAGCGACTTCGGGAGTAGGACGTTGAAATTCCCTTCGTTGTGTGTCCGCGAGTGGATTCCGCCCTTTCCCGGGTGGTAGTCCGGTCTTCGTGTCAATGCGTCCGGTTTCCCTCCCTTCACGCCTGGTCGATAACGAATCCGAAAATTGTAGTCCGACAACGCTTCGGCCCACCGAGCTTGGCGACGACTGAGCTGCTTCGCCCCTTGAAAGTATTCAAGATTCTTGTGATCCGTGAGGATCTCGGTCGGTTCCTTCTGTGCTAACAAAACCGCCCGCCAATGTCCGAATCCGGACACGATCGCGAGTAGTTCCTTATCGTGGACCGTGTAATTGATCTCCGCCGGACTCAGCTTTCGCGAGTAAAACCCAATCGGTCTCAGCGCATCCTTGTCGTCCCGTCGACTCAATACGGCCGCCAGCGCGTAGTCGGACGCATCCGTCTCCAAGAAACAGGCGACGTCCGGATCCGCCTGGATCAGCATGGGTCCTTCCGAAAAGCTGTGCAGCAACGTGTCGAACGCTTGCTGTTCCTCGTCACCCCACTTCCACTCCACGCTTTTCCGCTGGAGTCGATTGATCGGCAAGGCAATCTTGGCGTAGTCGCGTATGAATCGTCGATAGAAGTTGGTAAATCCTAGGAACCGAGCGATGTCGGACACACATCGCGGCACCGGCCAGGTTTTGACGCTTGCCATCTTCTCATCGGTCATCGCGACTTCTCCCGCCTTGACCTGATAACCCAGGAATTCGATAGAATCCTTGAAAAACTCACACTTCTTCGGCTTTAGGTAGAACGAATGCGCACGAATTGTGGCGAACAGCTCCTTGCAAACCGCGACATGTTCCTCTTTCGTCGAAGAGTAGACCAGTATATCGTCTACGTAAACGATGACCCCCTTATCGACGAATTTATCGAAAATGTCGTTCATCAAGTACTGGAACGACGCTCCGGCATTGCACATACCCTCCCGCATCACCTTTGACTGAAACGCGCCGTACCGGGTCAGGATCGTGGTCCATTTCTCGTCCCCCGGGCGCATTCGTAAGAGCTGATACGAAGTCGGCATGTCAAACTTGGAGAAAATCTTCCCCGTGCGAACTCGTTCGAGGCACGTGTCAATCTTTGGCAAGGGGTATGCGTTCTTGACCGTAGCGCGATTGAGTTCGCGGTAATCCGTGACCATTCGGAAGTCTCCCCCTTTCTTCTTCACAAGGAAAACCGGGCTTCCGAACCAATGCGAAGACGGCTCAATATGTCCGATTTCGCGACTTTTGTCGATCCACGCTTTCAACCAGGCATCCGCATCCGCCGACAACGGGTACGGTTTCGCCCTCTTCAGTTGGACATTTGGTAAGAGGTCAACCGGGTGATCGTAGATTCGATGAGGCGGTAACTTCTCGTAATTGCTCTTTTTGAAGATGTCGCGAAACTCCGCGTATTCGGCCGGAATCATGGCGTCTAGTTCATCATCGTCAGGAGTCGGTTCTTCCTCCTCCAATTCTAGCTCTCGAATTGCTTCCAACATGTCGAGACTTCCCTCTCCTTGTCCGCGGAACCATTTGGTTTCTCCCGGAATCGTATCATTCTCGCCCTTCGCCGGCGACTTCGGACATAGGATGCTGAGTTCGCAGGTCTCCCAATCCATCTGCACTCCGTATTCCTTGATGAAGTTCAAACCCAAAATCACCTCCGGCGAAGCGCTCTCCATAATATCGAAACGAATCTTGAAGGGTCCGATGTTCCCGTTGATGAAGACCTCTACGTCTACGTACGACGTAATCAGCCCGCGTCCGGCCGGATTCGGGCCATTATCCACGAGTCTGATGATCTTCGGGACTTCGTACTTGGATTGAGCTACTTGCCCAAGCAGCGAGCAGCCCGGTCGAATGAAGCTGCTGCTCGCCCCTGTGTCGAGGAGGGCTGAGAGCACGAATTCGTCCGAACCCGCTCTAGGCCAAACGGACAGGGAGACTAACGGATCCTGACCGCGTATCTCGAAACGGATCCAATTCGACCTTTGGAACGAGCCCTTCTTCCAGTTCGTGTTAGCAGGGGCCTCCCTTGCAATTCGGACGACTTCGGGCGCCATGGGCTTGTAAGACGGCTTGTCCGGGCAGTCTCGGGCGTAATGACCCGGTTTCCCACATCGTAGACACTTCCCGTCCGCTCGTCGCTGATCCTTCTCGGCTTCCGTGATGGGCCGATAGGGAGCCCCTCCCCTTGGGACGAACGCGGGGCTACCGGTAGCGAACGTGACCCTGGGTCCTGGGCTAGGTTGCCTGCGTTCGCGACTTCCGTGGTCCGAATCTCCTTTGGTGCGCTGATCCGTGCGTTTTCGCGACCCACGATTCTTCTTCGACCGACCTCGATCCTCTTCAGAGTCGGAGTCCGAGCTTTGCCCGCGATCGCGCACGGACTGCAACCGATTGTCGACTTCGATCGCCTTCGCTCTGAATCGGATGTAATTCCTCTTCGGATATCCGTTCTTCTCGAGGTACTTGCTAACAGACGGACGAAGCCGGTCCATTACGGCGTCGATGCACGCTTCATCGTTCCAGCCAGTCAGGGGTTTATGCAACCCGAACTTCGAAAAGAATTCGCTAGCCGTTCCGGTTTGCTTCAATTTCTTGATGGCCCGCACGGCATCGCCCTTGCTATTGTTCTTTCCGAACGAACTCCTCATGAATTGCGCGAACATTTCGAAGTCGTGCAAAAACGCGGGTTGTTCGTTGAACGGGAGACTGATGTACGGGAAAACATGCTCGAAGGCGTCCCCAGCCAGGCGCATGACCGCGAATCCGACTTGACCCTTGCCAGTTCGGAACTGCGACGGTTTCTGATTGAAACAGACACGGCATTTGGCCAAGAAGTGGTTCACCGAATAGTCCTTGTCGTCTCCGGTGAAGTCTTTGACTTCGTTGAGTTTGCCCTCGTCGTCTTGTTCCACATCGTCTCGCCCGGATTCGGACCGAAACTCGCGCATTGGGGTGTAGATATCCCTCTCGGCGAATCGTTGGTTTCGGTACCTTCCATCCGCTTCGTTGTCTGAGTCGTCGGAATCGTACTGATCCGCAAGATCTTGGAGACCACTAAAGGGGTCCCGCTGGGTCTTGCGCGCCTTCGGTTCCTTGACCGACCTCGCATCGATCAATTGTTCGATCTTGGTGGTAAGGTCGTCCTGGTCCTTACGTTGCCTGGCGAGTTCGTCCAGGAGACGACGGTTCTGTTCCCGAAGTAAATCCAATTCGGTTTCTTCGCTATCTTCCGTGTGAGGGACGACCCTCTCTTCCGAATCGGCCGGTCGTCGGTCGACATCGTCCGGATCTTCGGAGTTTTCTTGCGAAGGTCGTATGTTCCCACGGGTCCCCGCCCTGGTGGCCGGACCCGTGCCTCTATTGTTGTTGTTCGTTGCCTGGCTTGACATCTTGAAAGGTGTGATAGAAGAAGCGCAGTTATGCTGTTACGGGCGTCCTCGAAAATCGTCTAAGGGGTTGCTTCCGCGTATTTACTTCCGTCGCGACTACGTGGCGAGTCACAGGTTTCTAGATGCAAGCGAAGTCGGATCACGTGACTACGATGTCTCACGGTCTTTCTCGAGTTCGTGTGAAGTCGCGACACTGTACTAACGATAGTGAGTTCGTCGGTGATAGTGTAACCTCTCCTAGTACGTCTCCGTAGTATAACTAAGGTATAGGCGTATGTCGAATGTAATAACTGCGCTTGAATCGTATAGAAGTACAACAGACTCGCACGACTTCTCTACGATTCGCGCTCCGTTATATGCTAACTACGTACTCGCGTTGCTCGCACCGAATCCGCTATTGTTTACCGAGTTCGCCCGACTTCGTGCTTGTCTTCTTTGTTCGAGAACAAAAGGCTATCGTCCGTCGGTCACTCTTTTAGGCGAACAATAGACGGTCGAACACACGAAGTCGCGGTTTCCTTTTGTTGACTTCGTGCGGATCCGCTGGGTGTCGCCCGATCCGGGCCGATGACCTAGATGCGCGTCGATCCCATGCTGCCGTTCGGTCACGCCCTGTGACAATATACACACGATCAATTCACATCCCCCCTTCCCCCCCCCTCATCGTCCTTTTCTCTTTTCCTCTCTTCACTCTCAACTCTATCTCTCCGACTCTATCTCTCTTCCCAACTTTACTTAATCCTCGTCTTGATAACAACATGGCCCCTGAACGTCCCGCCAAATCCTCCTCCTCTAAACGCACCAACCCCGCCAACCCCGCCAATCGTACTTCTCGGAACGCCCTTGGGCGATTCGTGTCTCGTCCCGGAGCTGGAGCTCCCGCTGGCGCTCAGGAGGAGTGGGATAGGATGCAGAGGGGGGAAGGGGGTCGTCAGTCGACTCTTCCGAACCTGAGAGTGAGTACAATACGATCGTGATCCTTCTTCCTTTCACCGTCGGTTGTTCCCCTCCTGTCTTTCGTTCTTTGCCGAGTAAACGACTGACTCTCCCGAATTTTGCCGAATTCGGTAGTTTGCTCAGACCCAAGAGGAAGAAGACCGGGACGTCCAGAAGGCCATCGGCAAGTCTCTCAAGACGGCTAAGTTTGAAAAGATCCTTACCAAGGAGCGACTTGCAGCGGAAACTCGCCTCGCCCATGAGCAAGCCGAACCCGACGCCGTCAATCAAGGAGCTCGCATCTCCCCCATCCCCGACGACAACCAAGGAGCTCGTATCTCTCCCATCCCCGACGACGACGACGTGATCGTCAAGACCGAGAAGATTGATGAGCCTGTAAGTTGGGGTGTTTGCTAGCTTCAAAGTCGGAATCGAAGGCTTACCGAATTCTGCAAACTTCGGCAGATCCCTCCAAAGAACAAACGCAAGGACAAGGCCAAGGCGAAGCAGGCGGAGGTCATCGAGGTGAGTTATTCCTGTTAGAGAGTGATCGGTTTGCGCTTACGAATTCTGCAAACTTCGTCAGCTTTCCTCGACCGAGGAGCCGGAGGCCAACGCCAAGGCCAAGGCCAAGGCCGAGAAGAAGAGGAGGAGGAAGGCCGAGAAGATGGCGCGGGAGGTGAAGAAGGAGGTGGAGGAGCTTGTCCCTGTGAGTTATCCATCTTTCGCTCCATTTCAGCTTGAACATGATACTAATTCCGTCCTATTCTCTGCGTTTAGAGCGACGACGACGTCAAGGCCCTCGTCCCCGACTTCCCGTCTAAAAACCTCGAGGATGCCTGGATCCTTGACGGGAAGAACCCTGTCAAGGTTTGTGTAAGTCTGTGCTCTCTCTTTTACACATCCTCATCGTTGTACTAACTTCATTTGCAAACGATAGATCTTTACGAAAGGTTACGACTGGGTAGGAGCTCTTGCGAAACTCGAAGAGGCTGCCCAGATGTCGAACGAAAAGGACAAGAACGCCATGGCCAAGAGTATCGGCTTGATGGGACCTCATTCGTCCCCCGACATGACTGCGGCCCGACGAAATTTCTGGCTCGCCCGAGGGATCGACTTCGATAAGACCTTCAACGCTCAAACGGGCTACGACGTCGGCGTCTATACCGGAGAGGTGAGTTGGCGCTTACCGAATTCAGCCGAATTCGGCAGAGTCCTGCGTCTTTTGCACTGATCACTGACACCGGTACGATTGCTTCTCTCTTCAGGAACGAAGCATTCGAACCGCGAAGGAGGGGGGCAAAGCAGTTGTCGAGTTCGAACACATCATGTGCACCCCCTGCGCCAGGAAGAAGAAGGATGACCCGGAGCAGCGATGCTTCGCCACAAGGCCCTTCACCGCCTGCACCGCCTGCGCTGATCGCGGCAAGGCTTGCGACTTCAAGGAGATGCAGCGCGCCTTCGTCAACCAGCACGTCATCGGTGCTGCGAAGACCTTGCAAACTATCGGCAAGAAGATTCGCAAGAAGGTCAAGGGCAAGAAGGGGTTGACGATTGCTATCGACATGATGGCGGTGAGTTTTTCTCTGATTCAAACCAGTGATTCCGCGATCCGTGACTGACCGAATTTGGAAAAATTCGTACAGGCTGTCACCGACATTCTCAAGGCCTCCGACGTCGGTATCCCCGGTCTCCACGACTCGCTGAACCGTTACTTCGAGATTCAGCAAGCCAAGATCGACGCAACCTCCAAGAGCGGCAAATCGATGATCGGGCTGTTGAATGAGAGTCGAGGCGAGCAGGTTGCCCGAGAAGTCGAGCAGGGCATGAAGGCTCCCCGCCGCAAAGACGTCGAGACCCAAGCCGTCCTCGACGCGGCCTTCGACAACTTGCCCAGCACCCCTCAGAAGCGCAAGGCCATCGCTGCTCCCGACCAGCGAGCGACCGTCGAGGACTACGATGACGACATGGACATCGACGAGCCGGTCGCCTCGGGTTCGGGATCGGGTAAGAAGGCGATCAAGGCCGCGCCCCCCAAGGAAGAGACCACCGACTCGGACTCCTCGGACTCTTCGTCTTCTTCGGAAGATGAGAGCTCCAGCGACTCCGACTAAGTGTGCCTCTTGGTAGACCCCCGCTCAATGCATAGGGTCCCTTACTACCTGATTTCTCTCGCGAAGTCTCTGTTCAGGTAGGGGTTTTTATAGATCAAGACTTCGCCCGTTATTATACGGTATATATGTGATAGAGGTTTGTAACTACGAGGCTGGTTTCTTTTCTTATGCCATGCCAATCTACGAGCGATCGCCGAATTCGGACAACTTCGGCCGGTGCTTTGTTAAAGTGTTGACTAACCCGTTCACCAAATTCTGCAAAATTCGGCAAGACCTTGAGATGAAACACGCATCGTCTGAGATATCACGTGATGACGTGGCTGCTATTTGTATCCGCGCGGAGGCAAACAACACAAACAGATAGAACTCGCAATCACCCACGGCAAACTATCCGACCTCGCTAGCGCGCTATCTGCGCGCAGATACTCGTGAGAAAATAATTATAATCTAGATAGAACTCGCGACCGGGCCCTGAGAGATTCTTGAGAATCGGCCGATACACCCCTCCAGTAAAATCCTGGTATGAAATAGAAGCTGGGTCTGGACGTGACACTGTGGACGATCACTCTGCGCCGCTTCAAACGGGCATACGCATATTTCAAGTTGACGTTGAAGCTGTCTGTTTCTCAAGCTAGACGAAATATAAAATTCATTGCAATTGGCCTGGACAACTCAAGACGAGCGCTGCACCGCCGAAGCTCAAAGGTAAGACCAATGGTAACCTCGTCAAACAGGAGAAAGTCGAAAGGCGCAAGCAGTCCGGAGAGAGACACTTTGAAGGGAAACAATAGCATCACTGAGTGCTCAAAGCGTCGATGTTCAGGCTGAGATCGATGCTAGGGATCAGGCCGAGGTTTATACTTCGTTTGAGAGATACTTCGGGGATCTGTTTTACGCGGTCTGGGAAGACCATCGGTTAATCGCACGCCTGTGGTAGGTTCGTGTATGTTTGTGCTTGCGACCTTGACCTCAGTCTTGATCTCGACAAGGCTGATGAAACCCAAATGGAATGACAAGGGGATATGATCCATTCTAGATTCAGCTGCTTAGTCAAGGGGATATGCGCATTTTGGATCCCGAAAGCCGTCATGAGATGTTCGATCAGATCCGGATCCCTGCTGCCGGCAACATTACAGGTCAGCGATCGACTGGTAGCGCGTATATACTGCTTCTACGAGATATTGTCGTTAAAGGCGATAAATCATGGGTTGGGTTGCAAATGCATTTTGGGTGAACAAGTCTGAGTGGTTCGCATAGGGTGTACAACATCACTAGAGTATGGGCATACAATGGGTGTTTAGCCGCGGTACGGCGCGGAGTCGACCCTGGCCGTCAGCAACAAATCTTTTAGCTTCAGGTCATGCATTTGGACAGGCATAACCTGGTAGATGGCGTAAATCAATCGTTTAACGTCATCGGAGTGAATCTCGAATTCAGTCTCTCCCACGGCTCTCCAAACGTGGACTGTGACCTGGTCGAGCACGGCGTCTGCTGGATTATCATAGCCCTCTTCCACAGCGTTGTTGTAGTCCTCTACCGTTGCGTCTCGGCAGATATCTACGATACGTGCGTGTAGATCGAGTAGGATCTTTTTGCGTGCGTTCAAAATCCGCCTTCGATGCTCTCCGCTGCATTGTCGCCTGATTACCCCAAGCACTTCTGCCTGCTCGCCCAAGGACAGATGGGAGACGGTCTCGATTGCACTTTCCAAGTCGCCTCTCGCAGGATCAGGGAACCGGACTTCCAGCAATGGCCGTCCCTCCAGATCTTCCTCAGTGAAATTCGTCGGATCCTGATGGACGGTCAACGTCAGTCCAGAGAAGGTAGGGTGGAGGGATCCCGGTGGGAAGATGCTCTGCGATAGAGGTGGAGCACCAGTCGAGCTTTCGATAGTAGGAGGGGGTCCGATAGTACTAGTGTCCGGAGGTTCGATCAGAGGCATGGCGACGGCTAGTATCTAGTGAATTCGAGCTTTTCTCATCTATGCTGTAGGTCAGCCTCCTGTCTCCTCCTCTAATTTATACATGTATCTCCTGCAGCCGACGAGAGCGTCACGACATCAATATCGCATGACTCAGGAGGCCTTATGAAAGGAAGTCAAGCTCCTATTCTCCTCGCTCTTCCTCTTGTAGAGCATTCGAGGTTCAATCGAAGCGATATGGCGCAACTTTTTGAGCTGGCCTCACGATCGACCGGTCTTCTGGCGGAGTCGCCCCTTGTCAGCATTCGATGCCTTAATATCGACGCTCTGTTTAGCGATTCGTTGATTCGTTGATACACAAAGAGTTCGAACTCCTTTTGCTTTCCGAGTCATTGAGAAATGATACCATTTTGATACGAGACTGCGATACGTGTCGCACGCCAGGAGCAGCACAGATACATCAAGGTAGTTTGGTAAGGCGAGGAGATCAATTGGATGTGTAATTCCTTCCCTGGCAAACAGATGCGGCTACCGCGTCTTCCCACGACTTGACAGCTCCATTCCATTCCCGGACGCTCAAATCCTTCTCTGGCCGTCTGCCCGGGGGACCGAGCCTTTTTCGATTGATCGGCGAGCTCTTGCCGAGTCTCCTTGAGCGTGACGTCTGTCCAGCCGTCCACCCGTCCCCGGCGATCACTACATCGATTTGATCGTTTGACCAGACTCCGAGTTCTCTCATTGCTTAGACGAGGCGGACTTTGCAGCCGTTGACGATGCGAAGCCTTGCCGGGGGATGTGTGTCTGGCTCGAAATGAACGCTTCCTCGACCGAGCTTTTCCGAGCGAAGAAGATCCCGTCCCCGACACATAGACAGGACCAGTTCTGCCTGAGGTCTGTTGACGTGTACGCTTGCGCTTGCGGCCAGACCTCGCCGCCGACCCGTTCGCTGGGTGTGTGCAGTACAATTATCGCGATCGGCGCCAACTTCTGTATGTTGTTATGACCAAAGTTGTCGTCCTTATCAGCCAAGTGCGAGCTCCAATGGGTCGCGAATTCAGGTGGAGTAGATAGAAGTCGTCTTCGGGATGATGCCTTCATACGTGGGGGCGGGATCACCTTGCCTGGACGACGGGGACTGTAAGAACGAAACGGACGTGACATGTGAATACGAGATCTCGAACTACAGGTCCACGGATGGGTCATTTACTACTGTCGTAAGAATAACGAGATGGATGTCGACAAGAGACACTTCGAGAAAGGGAGGTGGGAGGATCAACGTGATAAAACAAACAGGATGATGCCTGTATTCTGGTCCCGATGGGATAACGTAATCGTCCAAAATCAGGGGAGAAGCGGGGAGTTCGGCTGGGTGGGTGGAACGATGATCGGCGACGACGAATTCGGGGGTCCGCGCAGCTGAGTATCGGGGGGATGCTAGGTCAGGTCAGGTCTGGTTTGGGTTGTAGTCGAGGAGTTTACGGAGTGTAGTGCGAGATGCAAGCTGATATCCTTCAATCTAATAGCTGATAGGTCGCTTTTGGCATTCTATCGTGACATGTGGTGTGTGCGTGTACACCAAGGGTGCGGAGGTTGTAATCTAAAATGACGACCACATCCCACACTCCCCCCTTTTCGGTTGCTTTTCCCCTGCTTAGGCTGCCCTCGCGCGGCTCCCAGCTTCCATTCCTGAGGACTGCGGACCACCCCATCCTCTCTCTCTCTGGGATTTTCAGTCCTCTCTTTGCATACACACACACAGTCTCTCTGATCTCTGATTAGCCAAGACAACACTTCATGTCACAACACCTCCCTGGCCGTGTGTAGGTAGTCCCGTATCGTCGACGAGGGGGAAGTCATCTCAATTTCAATCCGAAAGCAAAGCCCGGAACCTGAACTGCGCTGCGTCCAAAGGGGATCGACCTCGCGCGGGAGAGTCAGTCACAAACACAAACTGGGACCCAATCATCGCCATATCGACCACCATCACACCGTCCTTGGTCGACGACACTCTTGATACCTCTTTCTCCTCTAATACTCTATAACACACCATATCGATACCTGCTTCATACATAATACACACCCTCACAACACCCTCCCTCCACCTTCCCATCCCTGGATCGACCTACCCTCCAAGATGCCAGTGACGACCGTCTTCGAGATCGGTCCTGGCAAATTCACCATCGTCCTCTACCCTTCCCCCTCCCTCTCTTCCGGTTCCAGCAGCACGGCTACCCCCAAACCTTCTTTGACGACTTATGGGACGACGAGGACGGCGACGAGGAGTATCGACAAGAACGTCCATCAGGTGTCGACGTCCATCCCGGAATCGGATTATTATGGGTATAATTACACTTCCACCGTCGATTACCTCACTACCGATTCTAATGGGGTGACGTTTACCGCTACGTCCACGACGACCGGGTATAGCCCTTATCCCACTTCCACCGGAGGGAATGGGTACAATTCTTCCGGACTTATCGGGGCTACGACGATCCTCTCTGGAGTGACCTACACGCTGGGGATGGAACCGTATACGTGGACGTCGAATGGAGGGGTTTATACGAGTGAGAGGGTCATGAGGGTTCCTGTACAGACGGGGAGCGAGAGGGAGATTACGGAGAAGAACAAGAGGTGGGTTTCTCTCGAGAGATCGATATGCGGGAGACCAGGATACCGGGATGGCTTATACTCCGAACTTTCAACTCTTCTTCTTTTCCTTCCAAATTCTTTGCTCACAACTTCATCAACATCCACAACGATGGATGCCAATCACGCCAACCGCAACGTAATTTCCACACCCTCACACAGCATCCTCACCCCGATCATAACCGCCGTAGTCCTAACGATCGTCCTCGGTTTCCTCGCCTCCTTAGGGGGATGCTGGTTCTACCGTCGAAGACGTCGACGCCTCCGAGCCTCGGCCGACGGGAATGTACCGGGGACGCCGACCAGGGAAAAGGGTCTCCAAGGCAACAATAGGAATAGGAGCAGGAGCAATGCGGAGAGGGAAAGGGGGAGGTTGAGTAGGTTGAACGTCGATATGGCTCAGGTTGGGCTGGGATCGGGGACGTTGGGGAGCGGGAGGGGGTTGTTGTCCGCCTCGACCACAACTGCGCCGGGTGTCTCGGCGGGAACGACCTCGACAACGGCGCTCAACAGCACGCCCAGTCCGAGCCTGGGGAACGGTTCTGGTTCTGCTACGAATTTTACCCGAAGACTGAGCGTGGACGAAGAGGATGAGCCGAGGATAGAGACCATGTCGATCGAGGAGGGGACCGTCACCCCGTTCACATTGCCTGCCATGATGGCCAATGCCGCCCTCGCCACCGGCACTCACCCGGAAACGACCCGGAACCGGACGCACAGTTTCTCTACGCTCTCGACGGACGACGACGCTTTCGCCGTGGACGGTGACTCCATCGCGAGGACGTTGACGGGGAGCAGCCTGGGGTCTTCGAACGGACCGCCGGCTTACGAGGAGATCGAGGGCGGGACGTACGAGAGGGCCATGTTGAGCGGGATGGACCCGAACTTTAGGTCGAGGTTGTCTCCTTCGCTCTCGAGGGGATCTGGATCGGCCTTGGCTTACCTCGAGCCTGCCTTTGGAACCGGCTCAAACTCTTCCGGCGGGCGTTCGACGTTGGTGCCTAGGGATCCGTTTGCCGATCCTCAACTACTCCGCCGCCCGACGCTTCATCATCAGTCTTCACAGTCCAGCTTGGCGGAATCAACCCTCTCTTCGACTCCTTCCAGTATGCTTCACCCGCCTGCCTCGGAAGGAGGGCAATCTGAACGTTCGAACCCTCAGACAGAGGCTTCTTTCCAGCGGGGCGATGATCGGACTCTACACATCGGCGACGAGTGGGCCAGGATCGCCGCTAGGGCCAATAACCAGGGCTTACCTGGTCTGACCGTTCGGAACGGGACCGGATCGTTCCAAGGGTGGTCGGATAGCGAGGTCGAGGATTCGGATGACGAGGGGACGATCATGGCGGGTTCGGACCGGGTGTTAGGGGACGACGAGAGTTGGGTGAACGGGAGCGAGTTTGGGAGGAGGACTCGGCAGAGGGAACGAGATGGACAGGCTGGTCGGGCGACGAACCGGGAGGAAGATGATGACGATGACGTCTTTGGGGACGCGCATCGGGCTCAGTAACCAGGAAAAACAGGAGCGTCTTTTCTGATAATTTCTTCTCTTATATTTAGGGTTGTGTAAGCGACTTGGCTCTGGTAGATTATACGGTAATTTGTAACTCCCAGGAGGAGGATTTTGGTTGTAACCCAGATTGTATCGATAGAGAAATGCTTGAGATCTCCCCTCGTGAGTGACTCCGGATTGCGCCGAAGAAGGTGGAGGTATCACCGAGCGAACGAACGACTTTGCCCTTTGTAGAGAACATCTCATCGCAGACCATGAACATTTGATGTCATGATATCCTTGACAATCGGTACAACCTTGCCAGTTCACAGTGCGCTGAACCATGTCTAATGTCATCGCCATCGATGCGCTGTTCTTGGCGCTATTTGACGATCACAAGGGACAGTCCTTGATCTGGAAACGGTCTCGAGATGGTGAGCACTTTCGCAGCCGAATTGCAGTTCTAATTTCGTTTGTTAACTGGAAACATCCTGTTCTTCTCCACAGGCGTGGACAGTCTAGATGGAATCGAGTTTCAAGCTCTTCCGTCTGGCTTGCACTCGGTCGAGACCGATACGTTCTACTTTGATCATGCCTCCACGAGCTCTCCAGGACGAGCGGGCCGGTTGGGGATAACCGTGTTTCACAACAAGGAGCTCGATGAGGATGAGATCAAGGTGGCGGGGAGCTCGACAGGAGGAAGAGGGAGGTTGATGCTAAGTCTGGGAATCTTGATGGGTAAGCCTTCAGGTTTGTCGTCTTCCTCGTTCTGTCTCTAAGCTCACGCTGCGCATATGCATTCAACACTTCTTGGTTGTAGGGACGAGTAGCACGACCGGCTTCCCCGAGTTCCCACCGCTCACTGGACTCCAAGATCTAGTCGCCCGTATATCCAACGAATGGGACTATTCCCTAACAGGATCTCAGGGGGAAATTACTCGCCAGGCATGGCTGGACGACCTGCTCGACCCTTTCTGGACTCAACATCGGACGTCATCAACAACGTCCGCGCCTACGTCGATAGGGTCGGGTTCGAACAAGTTTGCACTGCAAGATCTGAAAAACGGGTCCAAGGCCCTCTCAGTACGTATCTTTTTTCTTTGGAAGCGTCGACGCTTCACATTCCACTGCGCTAAATATGCGATATCGATATACAGACGGACCATCCTATACACTACTTTGATCATCTTTGGAGGTACTTTGATATCAACGCATGTACGCTCTGGAAATACGCAATGACGGACCGCAGGATCGTAAGTCCGCGCCCCAGCCCTGCCCATTCTGGTTTCAATCCGATTGTTCTCAAGGCTGACCTCTCTGATGACGCTGCAGCTGTTCTTCTCGCACACCCCGCTGGAACCCGCTTGTAAAGCCGCCTGGTGTACCTGGTTACTCGGCCAGACTCGAACAGAGTCGGAAGACGACCCGTCTGTGTTCTTAGGGTCGATAGGGTTGATGGATATGGCGAAAGTGCAGAACGTCAAGGGGAGATGGGTGGCTTGTGAGTAGCTGTCGGACCGAGAGACCGAGCTGGTCACAGTGATACCACTTGCTGACCCAAAACCTGCTCGTGCTCTGGATCGCAGGCACCTCGGACGCCATCTTCAAAGATCGACCGCAGATGTGGGACTTGCTAGTAGATCTAGGTTCCAACCCCTTGCCCGCCATTTCCGATGATGCGCACGACAACTTCTTATCTATATCTACATCTACGTTGGCCGGAGGATCAACGACCATGCGCGCTCGTTTCATCCCTGAAGCTGAATCTAGCACCATACAACTGCCCTCCAGCTCGAAACCGACCATCTACACCAAATCGATCTCGCATACATTTTCGGACAAGGCTCTCTGGAAAGACGTCCAAAGCGTCATTGCGAAAGAAGACGTCGAGCGGGAGACATCAGTTACGAGCTCTACAGGAGTCTGGGGGTATGCCTATGGGGCTTATGCGACGTTGTGCGAGGTCTGTTGGGGGTTTTGCGCGATGGCTGTCGGGAAGGGTGTACGGGGGGATCACGATCATTCGAGTGGGACTGGGTATATACGTCTACCCCAGGACGGCCAGGAGGGGCTGGCGAGCTTGGACAGCGACGGGGAAGAGGACGATCAAGATGCCGCCGACGATATACCACCGGAGTATACGGGACAGGGTATACGACGGACCATTGCCGCCCTGGACGTCTTCCGGAGACGGGCGACACGACTCGCCAGCAAAATCGAAAAGGTCGGCTACAAACGAGCGTTGTCCAAGGAAGACATGGCCGCCTTGGGGTTGAGTGCATGGAGTTGGGTGGACGTCGACTTTGTCCGAGCGATGTATGCCGGGGCCAAGCGCGATCGCGGAGATCTTAACCAGGACGAGCCGGTTGTACCGGCGATACAGGTCGAGAACGGGTGGTTCCGATGGGTGTCGAGCATTGTCGGAGCATGATGTATGCTGCGAGAGGTATGGGTGCAACTACTGTATACAACCAAGAATCATGACATTATACCCAAATATGAACCGCGATCAACCGAGTCTGGAAAGGAGTTCTTGATCTTATCAGCTCGTTGCGCTGACACGTGATGAGCAGACACTCGACTCACCTATTCATCTGTCTCTTGGCACGGCCCAGCTTGCCACCGGTCTTGTCGACCTGAGCGCTCAAATCGTCCAACATGTCGTTCTGCTCGCCAATCTCCTTGCCGATATCCTGGCCGAGCCTCAGCTGTCGCTGCAAGACTGAAGACAGTTGCTCGAGCTGAGAGTCCTGGCTGTCCATCTGATGCTGCTGGAGCTGCACCAGACCTTGATCGTCCAACGGCCGGGTCTCTGCTGTCTCCTGAGGTGCTTGATGAGCGACAGCACCGAATACTCGACCTGCTGGCCGAGATGCTGCCCCGCCCAACAAGGCCTTTCGATCGTTCTCATTCACAGGCGTTCCAGATCGGCCCATACTGGTACTAGCAGACTGGTTTGATGCCACCCGGACGCCCGCTTCAGCCATCTTGTCCACGTTCCCGACCTCGTCCTTGAGGCTGATGATCATTCCCTCTCGCCGGGAACGCTCCCCTTGACCGAGCCCCTCGACAGCTTCCAGGCCCTTGTCGAGCGACTCCATCCTGACCTTGAGTTCTTTCAGACTGCGCTTTGCCTCGATATTGGCAGACCTGGAGGCCCCTGCATCTCCCATTCCAGCCAACGCGTCCCGCTTCAAAAGGCTCGCTCGGACGGTCCGTAACGATTGTTGTAGCGCGTTGTGCTCCGTCATCCAGCTGGACGAGGTGAACTGAACCTGCCCACCCTGAGGTTGTGATGAGGGTATATACCGAGCCAGCTTATCCGCCGTCGAGTCGTTTGTTCGCGAGCTGGCCCCGGGGAGATTGGCCGGGACGGCGAGGAAATCGAGAAAGCCAAAGGCCAATCTCCATCGAGGGTCTTTACAAGCCAAGATCTTTTGAAGGTATTCCTGCAACCCTGTCCGACGTTCCGAGATAAGCTGCGAGAATACGGAGGCAGAGGAGTTGAGCACGGCTGGACAACAAGATACGTCAGCTAACAACTCACCCTGGCGTCATCAATACTTCTGGTCCAGCGGAACGAGTGCTTCGGCGGAAGCGGTGCCGGGGGTTCCTTGCCCGTTGACGACTTCAGCTCGGCATGCAAGGCACAGAAATCGTTGTATCTCCTCTGGACGGTCCATGATCGGGTGGCAGTCGAGACTGTATATGGAAGATATCAATGAGCGGCTGGCATCAAGGTAAGATCAGGAGGTCGTCCAATACGAACCCTTGACATTGTACGTCACAAACGGTTTTGCCTCGTCCTTCTTGACCTCGTGAGACACGATCGCTACATTCTGAATCTCGCTCATACTGAGCGGGCTAGTACGATGGCAAGGGTGGTTGACTTGCAGTATTGCAAGATGTTCAGAGGATACAATCATATGATCGATATGATGAACCAAAGCTGTGATGCCACTTTCAGCTCAACGGTCCCGGCGTCGCGCGATGACGGTCAAGTCCGCCAGTACCTTGCAGCGGATGAAGGCAAGAGGACCCGGTCAACTTCGATGGAACGAAAATGATCGTATACGATGCGACAGGGGGTATATGTGGTAGGTACAACTATTGTCTGTGCTCTACAATTGTTGATTTGATGCCTGTCCCTGATGTGTGATGATGCGCGATGTCTGTTTGTAATCTGAGGACCTGTGTAGTCTATGCATTTGTGCCTCTTCCTCAACGCGCTTAGCACGTTGTGTACATATTATGCTGGATCCTGTTTCGTCTTAGTGGTCGACGAATGCGTGTCTTGTTGCTGTTCGGATGCCTTCTCCTTATTGAGTTCCTCGTCCGGGCCGAGGATGACTTCTTCCCACTTCGCCAACATCGTCTCGAGAGCCGTCTTGCTGCAGGGTTTGTTCAGATAATCATCCATCCCAGCCTGCGATTTGAGTTCTCCGTCAGGCCCATGATATCGCTGCCACTACCACACTCGACAGGACTCACCTCTTTGGCTACCGCAATCTGTTCCGACCGTACATTCCCAGATAAGGCGATGATAGGTACCCGGTGCAGCCATTCTTTCCGCTTCCGTCTTTGCCCCGGCCCGACTTGCAACTCCTGTTCGTCCGTAGTCTTCGTTTCTGCAGCCTCGAGTTCCTTCTCGTGCTCCCTGATCAGCTTGGTAGCCTGCCGCCCGTCCAACAGTGGCATCTCTTGGTCCATGATGATGATGTCGATCTCGTGAGAATGCTCCTTGTAGTAATCGACAGCTTGCTGCCCGTCGTTAACGAGCGTCAGATGGTCGCACTTTTGGAGGTATTTCGCCAAGATCTGCCGGTTCAAAGCGTTATCTTCGGCGGCAAGGATATGGGTGAACCTGCGCCGAGCGGGTTTGACACCGCGTTTCCTGTTCTGCGTTACGGTACCAGCGCCGTCAATGGTCGGGGTGGCAGGTCTCGAATTCTTGTTACGGAACTCTTCCAGCTCGACCTTTGACAGCTTGCCAAACTTGGCGGTGAACATGAATTGTGATCCTTGCCCCTTTTCGCTCTGAACGTTCAGCTCTCCTTCCATCAGCTTGAGCAGCTCTTTGCTGATGGATAGTCCCAGGCCAGAGCCGCCATACACCTCGGACACGCGTTGGTTCGCTTGACTGTCAGGCGCAAATGATATGCATGAGCCCAAGCGACTGGGGGCTTCCTCGATCGATTCTGACTCACGCGAACCGCTGAAACAGCCTGCCAACCTCTACCGGCGTCATCCCAACCCCCTCATCCTGAATAGAGCCTTCCATCCTATATTTGTCCGTGTGATCATGTTGCTGCAATTTCATCTTGGCGGTCACTGTGCCTCCAGCGTGCGAGAACTTGACGCCGTTTCCGATGAGATTCAAGAAGACTTGCCGCACCGGCGTCGCTGTTGTGTCCCATTAGGCAAGTTGAGCGTGATGGTCATCGACTCCTCAAGCCGCATCATACTTACGATCACCCTTGACGATCATCGCCTTTGTCTCCTCGTCCGCTACAAGCTCGATCTTGACGTTTCGTCCTTCTGCCTGCGCCCGGGACATCTTGACGGCTTGCATTGCGATTTCATATGGCGAGAAGGGTTCCTTGCACAATTTCAGCGCACCCATTTCCAAGCGAGACAAGTCCTGTAGACGCATTGAGTTTGAGCTTTTCATCTGCGGAGATCGATCGAAGCAAGCACAACAAGCTCACCAGTACACTGTTCAGAATCATTCCCTGATGCGCAGCACATTCGTCGATCGCTTGCAGGTATCCTCGCATCGAAGCGAACAATGACTTGGATCCCTCTTTAACTGAAGGCTTCGATGAATCCCCGTTCGATGCCGATGCTCCATTCTCCTCTTGCTGGATGAACGGTTTAAGTACGTCCTCGAGCTGTTGTATCGACTCCAGAAGAAAGTCTGATTCGACAATAGATCGGGGTGATCAGTTATCTGCTTGTGACGGCGAAACCAAAGATCGATGACCCACTCTTGTTGGCTGCGATCCCATGCAGTGGATTCCGCACCTCGTGACACAGAAAGTCCGTAAAGACGGCCATGTTTTGTCTCAAGAATTCTTCCTGCTTGATCTTGGCCGACTTTTGTTCGTTCTGCCGCAGGGCCTTCATCCTATCCTCCTCCAATCGCACCTCTTCCGAGACGTCCCGGAATTCCTGTTGAAGCGCATCCTCGTCAGATCAGTCCGAAAGACGAGCCTGATTCGTGTACACTCACAATGACGGCACCATGCTGGTATCCACCGTGTAGTGGTGCAACGGAATAGACTACCGGGAAGAACCTTCCATCCCGATCGACAAACACCTCCGGGGCGTTGGTAAGCTTTGTGTTTTCCACCTGGGCCAGATATCTGCAACGCAACCTCAAATGCATCAGTTGCCTGCTTCAAGGCGGACGCGCTCGAACTTCGGTAGGACTCACATAGGACATTGCGAGATCGGATACGCCGACCCGTCAGGCCGTAACGAATGTACCGCCTCGTGGAAGGTCACTATATCATCAATCCATCCATCCAAGGGTAAACGCAACGAATATCTTGAATCAGCTTCTTTCGTTCCGCGTCTTAGTCAACTAACGCTTAGACCGGGAGCGCACCTTTTGAAATCTCTTCGTACTTGAAACCCGTCAACCGTTCCGCTGCGGCATTCATAAAAGTCACTGCGATCGATTCCTCCGTCAGCTCCCACGTCAGCTCCTGATATCCCTCGCACATGCTCACCGTATCCCGAACTGTTCATCATAAAGATCGCGCTGTACATGTTCCCGCAGACGATCTGGAAATCGTTCTCGTTGCCGATCGACTTCAATCTCGACCTCTCGTCCAGCCTCATATTATGATCGTACCTAGTCGTCGAGCCCGGAACATCATTAGCTCGACGTCGCAGCCACCCTGACCAGGCCATCATTACGACCTAGGATGAAGATCGACTCACATATAGCTCTCCGCATATGTCGGATACCCTTCTTCATCCCTGACGGTATTCATCCTATCCCCGATCGTGACCCACCCGCCATCCTTCTTCTTGAACCGATAAACCCCGTTCCACAACCTCGATTCCGCCGCGCCCCTATTCTCGTGTGGCGCACAGTACTCGCCGATCTCTTTTTGCAACCGGGGAAGATCGTCAGGGTGGATATGGGCGGACCACCATTCCAGAGTAGGTTCGATTTCTGCGGGAGAGTATCCGAGGAGGTCTTGGATCGGACCCCAGAGGATACGGCAGTGGGAGACGATCCAGTTGACGATCTCTTCCGGGGTAGCGGCGGGAAGGTCTGGGTCGGGTGGCGGTGCTGATGTGGCTAGACCTGACCCCGAGCCTGGATTTGAGCCTGACCCTGAACTCGAAGAGAACCCTGAACCCGTTCCCGACCCCTCGCCGTTCGCCGACCCTGCATCCGCCCGCCCCTTCCTAGCAAAAGGATGTCTAGGGAAATGCACCTCCCGTCTGATCTCGTTGAATGTCGGTCTAGCCCAGACTTTGGAAATCTGAGAACCATGCCCCGAAGGTGCCGCCGGTTCGCTATTCGTCTTCGACTTCAAATTCGAATCCATAGTCATTTGAGATTTTCCATGAGTGTCGCTTGCCAACGACGACCCCGAAGGCAAGGAAGAGGACGAAGGGGAGGAAGGTGAAGAGGAGTAAGGAGCGATGGACTCGGTCGTCTGTAGACAAGGCCTCGAAGGGGGTGCGACGTGTTGTTTATCAAGCGGCCCGCTCGAATGTAGTCCTCCTGAACCTGCACACATGGCCGAACAATCGAGTGCTGACTAATCGATAGTGCTGGATGCTTTATGTTGGATCTTCAGAGCGAGCCTGCGACCTGGCTTCTTCTCCCGATGAAGTGTCTTTGATATGAGTCAGGTCGGTGTACCGCAAGCTTGATTAAGAAGCCCGGGACGTCTCTCCAATTGAGGAAAGGTAGGAGTAGTCGGGAGACTGTGAGGCGGTGATAGCGGGTGCGAGTCGAGTGGCAAGCCAAGCCAAGCAGGTTACACCGCCGGACCACCTAGACCTGGATCCAGATCGATCGAGCCGCCCGGGATGAGGTGAAGTGTCCGTAGTCGAGATGAGGCAAGACAAGAAGGTGCGGTCCGAGCTGGATTATCTCGAAGGTGTTGTTGTGTATCTACCCCCGTTTGTTCAATCTTGCTGGTTGCGAGCTAGTAAGCTAGTAATCGGTATTGCTCCAATGTGGCGATTATGATCCGTCCGAGTTCGAGAGTGGCAGAGTAGACAATTATGAAGAGAGCAACAAAACAGCACCTCTGGTCCAGTCGAGTTGGATTGATTATCGTTGTCAAAAGGTCGAGGTGGGAAGGTTGTTCGTCCAAAAGTTTCCTTCCGGGTCGGCGAGTTTGGGTTGGGAACCGCGAACACGAGCCACGAGGCGAAGGTTGGTGATGATGATGATCGGATGATGATGCACCACGCTACCGCTCCGTGCTGGCTCCTTTGACCGAGGTGTACAATACGATTTACAGTGCAGCACAGATTGCAAGGAGGAAGATCCCCTAGGCGATTAGCAATTAAGGCCGTGTACAGTCACAATTTGGCCCGCAAGTGCCAATACGAGAGCGTGGATCTAGAGCGCCGACAACTCGGAGAAATCACAACCTGATCGAGCTAGCGAATGGATATTACAACGTGCGGCGTGCTATACGACGTCGCCTGTCGGGACAAGAAACCACGTTGATCCCGGATTGCTATCAGCTAGCATGGCTACATGGCTGTATCAACTGCTTGCTACTTGCTATTCGCTGGCTGGCGTTGGCACTAATCGTCGGTTGCTTCGCTTGATGAAGTACAGTACGTACAGTACAGGTTTGAAAACGTACGTATGCCCTAGCCTTCCTATCATATTTTGCATCCGGACACTGGACAGTCGATCTCGATCGCAGAGGGGAGAAGGCGGCGGCGGCGAACACGCGATAAAAAGCCACTTCGAACTACCGAACTTCCGTACTCGTCACGCAGGGGAGGCTGATGAGCAGGCGGGGGAAACGGGACGGAGACTAAAAATACACTAGAAGACCTCGAAAAAGATCCGATGAACGCGTCATGGAACATGGATCACAACCCATCCTACGTCGATCAATCTCGAGAGTCCGACCTTCGCGGGTCGCGGAGTGATCGGAGTGATCGACCCGAGACCTGAGGGCGGCCCGTTTCACATCGCGTCTCGCGTCTTGAGTATCTTGAAATCGCTGGAAAGATGTCGCGCGCTGCTGCTCTCAGAGAGATCGGCGTACTGGGGCGGGGGATCAAAGCCGGACCCATTGTTGGTCTCGCTTTGTCTTGGATGTCCTTGGGCAAGCGTGGAGTCACAGCTTCGATTTTGACATCAGTAAATATGACTGGCATGGCTTCATATTATTGATGAAATAAGTGATTGTTCGGTTGGAGAAGGTTTGTAGCTTTCTCATTCCCTCTCGATGAGCTCTCGGGCTGTACTCTGTCCAGATTCACAGCTCGACAACGACAAACAATCACGACGTACAACCTTGTCCCTATCGGATGATCAACCTCTCATCTTCCTCCTCCTTGCCTTTCCCCCTTCATTACGACACCTACATGCTTTCTCCGCCCCTACTCAAGCTCGACCAGCCGATCAGGCCTTGTGGACGATCGTCGGCGAAGCCTGGTTCACGGGCAAGACGAACGTCTCGGCCACGTTGCTGATACAAACAGGAAAACATCCACGACAAGGTCGGCCGGATTTTGTTGTCAGCGTCTCGTTCTCAAGACCTCCTTCCATCGAACGCGATGAAAGGAGAAGACGGAAATTTGACGGAAACGGAGACTCACATGTGGTCCTTCCTACTAGCGGCCCAGACGATGTCCTCGGCCACGTCCTCGGCTGTCAACGGTTGGAACCCTTCGTAGACCTTCTTCGCGGCCTGTTCGTCACCCCTGAACCGGGTGATGGAGAAGGCTAACGATTCGAATCGATATTGCATCAGAGAAGAATCAGTCGTCTTGTGCTTCAAGTTGATAGAGGACAACGAGTTGCCACCGCGCTCAGACTTACAGGTCTCCACCATCCCCGGCTGGATCTCCGTCACCCTAATCGGCGTATCATACAGTTCCTTCATCATGGCCACGGTGAACCCCCTCAGGGCATGCTTGGTAGCGCAGTAGATCGACCCGCCGGAATATCCTTCTCGGCCGGCGATGGAGCCGAGTTGGATGATGTGGCCGGCGTTGTTCTGCTTGAAGTCTGTGGTGTGATGACAAGGTTGGTTGAGGGAAGGGCTTTAGGTTAGCTGGGCCAGGGCGAGAGGTGTGAGAGGTGGGAGGGGTGGGGGGGGGGGGGGGGGGGGGGGGTACTTACGTTTGACGAGCATCTGAGTCTACTTCGGCTCGAACCGAATCGAAGTAAACACAGCAAAACAGACAAAACCCCCAGACCATCTTTAGCGACTGCGCTATCTCAAGCCATCATTCACGAAGATGAGAAAGGTACTGACAAGGTGGATCATCCCGAGGACGTTCGTCTGGAACATGATGTCCATCTCTTGCTCGTTCCTGATTATCGTCCCGCACCGTCCCAGCGACATCATCACAATATCCATCCAGTGCGTGCGGGAAGTGCGGGAGATTAAAGCCAAAGAAGACGATTAAGTGGATCAGCAATCGGGGTACAGTAAGCAATCGAACGGCTCATTTCACACGTCTTCCTCCAGATCAATTTGAGCAAGAAACGCAAGAGGTACAAAAGCGAGAATAGAAGGAGGATGCACTCACACTTCCCCGACCTGGTCACGCCCGTAGACGAGCCCGGCGTTGTTTACGAGGACGTCGATCTTCTTGAAGTCTTGAGGGAGGAGGTCGAAGAGCTCTGTTTTGCGGGTCGCATTTAGAGGTAGGTATGGTAGGTTTTGGTAGAGGTTTGTCGGGAGGGTGGGTAAGAGGTACGTTTGGACGTGGTTTTAAGGAGAAAGGATGTAATCGAGAAGCGAGAAGCGAAGAAAGAGGGAGAATGTTCGCTCGCCCGGATCAGCTTATGCCAACCCCCAAAATATGTTTAGGGGGGAAATGGTGACTCACTATCGACCCCCCTCCTATCCTGCACATCCTGCACCCATTCAAAGACCTTCCCTCCCTGGCCCGTACCTCCTTCCTTGTGAGCTTGTTGAGCGGCCTGACGCACCTCGGAGAGCTTTTCCGGTCGACGGGCGGAGATGATGATGTTGGCGCCGGCTTTGGCGAAGAGGATCGCTGCGGGTTTAAGATCGGTCGTCGTGGTTCAGGTGTTTCAAGTAGTTTCGTGAGCGTAAGCAAGCCGAAGAAGAGGTGTAGAAAGAGATCAGTTATCTTCGTCTGTAATACGCTGGATGATAGGGCCTCTGATTTGCATATCGCCCGAAACCGAACAGCTCACCGGTAGCAGCCCCGATACCGCCCGATGCGCCGGTAATGAGGACGTTCTTGTTGAAGAGACGGTGAGTGGGGAAGATGGCGCTCATGATGTAGGAAGCAGGCGGTATTATGTGACGGTGTGGAAGAGATGAGCAGATAAGTAGATAGTCTTGGGAGAGTTGTGTAAATGTGTTGTCATATCCCATCGCCGGGAGGGATGAGGTGTAACCGGCCGGAGTTGACCGACAAGGTCAAAGGAGAGAACCTCACGCGGAAAGATGTCAGGCTCAGTGTTCAGGATTTAGAAGAGGTCGATCTCGACATTGACAAACAAGGGCAATCTGTCAACGGGATCACCAAACCGACACGTTCAAACCACCCGATTTGCACACTGAAACACAGTCCGAATCAACTCTTAACACCATGGCGAAAAAGACCTCGAAAGCCGGTCCTTCCGCCGCCTCCGCCCCGCCGAAAGCCTCCAACAATAACGATTTCGACATTGACGACATCTTCTCTGGCAAACCCCTCAAAACGAAACCCGCTCCTGTCGCTTCGTCCTCCTCGTCGAAAACAAAGGCAGTTGATACTTCAAGCACAAATAAAGCCAAGAAGGATAAAAAGAAGAAGAAGAAGGCGGTCGGAGATGGGAAAGAGGAGGTCCAAGCTGGAGCTGTGAACGGGGTGAAGGGTAAACGGAAAGCGGAGAGCGATGGCATCGTTGACTCGGCAACCCAATCGAAGAAGACCAAGACCACAAGCGAAACCAAACCTTCCAAACCCTCCAAATCTATTCCGAAGAAGCTCAGTAACGACGACGATGAAGATGACGAGGAGGATCTGAACGAAGATTACACCGACGAGGACGATGATGACGACGAGGATGACGAACCCTCGACCCCAAAAGTAGTTGAAGTCCTAGACCCGAGCGCCGTCTCCCGATCAAAGGTCAAACAAGCCCTCCAACCACCTCCGTCTAGATCTAAATTGAAGGGAGGTCGACGGGAGGTCGATGTGGAGGAAGAGATGTTTAGGGATAGTCGGGGTGATGGACCGAGTACGTCTCTTACAGCCCCCTCTTCCACGATATGACTTCTTCGAGAGATCATGAGGGTCTTGAGAGTCGCTGACCATGAAGTATGATATACGATCACTACGCAATTTTGTTGACTCACAGGACGACAGACGGAAGAAGGGTTCATGATCTTCAAAGAGGCCGAACTGGATATCGACCCCGAAGCCGGAGGTGCGTCCAGCCATCTTATTATTCGCTTTTTATCTGGAGGTGGAGGATGCTGTTCACCATCGAGAATACAAGTGACTGAGCTTGAACAATTCCTTGATGGTCTGGGATGTTAGGTACCGAGCTCTGTCCGTTCGATTGCGAGTGTTGTGAGTTCCAGCGGTATTTCCTATCGTGTCACCTTGCAAAATATCATATTGAGGGAACTGGACTGATTTGGGCGCACGAATACCCCTGCGCTGTTTGCAAATCGGGGATCATAGGTTTTTAGGTGATATTGCTGTCCGCACGTCTACAACGAATGTTATTGGATTTAATCTCTATGGAACACCTTTTCTTTCAACGGTGATTTTCGAGAGCCATGTCAGAGAGAAGGCACTGAGGGCGTTGGATAATCAACTAAGCCCTCAGCATGACGTGTGAGAAAGTTGATCGCCAAGATGGATGTTAAGCGTGACGTACCGAATCGCAACAGGGGGTCCGATGGCGGCGTTGTTGTTCTTGTTGTTGCTGCTGCTGTCACTGTTGTGATGGCGATATGAGCATGACGTGACAGGTAAATTGAGCGAACGAGCGAATGGGGCCGATGCGCAACTTACCTGATCGGAACAATGATTGCAGAGGCAGCGGCGGCATCGGTCATGACGGGCTTGACATCTTCTGAGCCAAGAGCACCAAACTGGGGGAGAAGCGAGCCAAGGGGTGCGGGTGGCGCGGGTGGGGGTGCAGGTGTTTCCTCAACATAAACCGACCCAACATAATGGGGATGCCCCCCCCCCACATAAAGCAGATGCGCTATCTCGAACATAATAATGATGGGAAACCCGAGCGAGTCATGATTCCGGTCGTTCACTTGTGGGTTGGCAGATTGAAGGAGAGGCAGGGATAGCCGACAACTGTTCGAGATTTGGCTAAAGGCCGATCGGTTGTAATTCGGTTTGGATAGACAGAGATGATCCGTCCGGCCTTCTATTATTCGATTGCAATACCTCTATCGATCTCGTATCAGCTCCTGCTGACCAAGTGTTCCTTGCGCTTACCTCATGCGAGTCAGGCTACGTCGCTTCGCCTTGCACGATCGTCGAGAAAGAGATGAACAAAGGAAGTCATCCGGATCTGAAACGATCGTGCGCGTTTCACCTCGGACCCACCGAAACGCGGGTCCGGACGATGGTAGTCGGGCACAGCCGTCGTACTCCAGTGCGTACAAACGCTCGACTTGCCAGACTTGAGCATGTTACCGTTGATCGACTTCAAGACGGAGAATAACTCCATAATCTCGATCATCCCACTCCGTACCACTTAACTCCCATTCGCCTTGTCAGCGATATCCCACTCCGAACCCCATCGAGTCCAGCCGACACATTGAAACCCCACTCCCTTCCTACCCAATAACCCTCTTCCGTATATCCATCAAGCGACGCAAATCAACATAAGAAGAGCCAACCGGGAGTATCGGATCCGTAGTATATCATGTCGCTACAAGGTAAGACTGCACTCCCCAGAGTTCCTGTCTGAAACTATCAACACTGATACTCCTCTCCCCCGCCTCCCTTTTCTTCCATGCCAACCCTGGTCCCTGTCCTGACCTGCTGACGGTGGCCTCCAGCGTTCTACCTGGCCATGGTCATCTTCGCAACCCTCGGCCCTGTAGCCTGTTGTCTAGCCTCTTATTTCCTTCCTGACGATCATCCGCACCCGTTCCACGAGATCGACGAGAGGGCGATCGAGGAGGGGTTTAGGCGGAAGGAGAAGGCTCGAGGGAGGAAACCTTTGCCCAGGGGTGCGAAGGTGAAATCCGGGTTGTTTATCTCCAAGCCTGAGCGGGTGGTTCACAAGTAGAAGAGGGGGGAGGGGTGGATTGGAAGCCTTCCGCTGTTGTATGTAAGACATCGTCGAGAGACATGTCGGTATCGCTCCACCATATGTCCCTCCGATCGGCCCTTCGTATAGCTGAATCGCCATAGCATCAGATTCGGCGGGTCGATCGTTGTTGTTTCTGAGGGTTGGGGTCGAGGTGAGGCAACTTGTAGAATACGCTGGGAAAGAAGGCGACATCTGGCGACAAGCCTGAACAGATTGAGTTTGGTGTCGGTCCCGCCGAGCTAGACGGCTTGAGCGTTCGTTCGATGTCCTCCCGCCTTCGACTTCGTTCGGCAGAGGAGTCTGACCCTGAAGACTGGTCGTTCCCGCACATTGGCAGACCGTCTTTGTCCACCCTTCTCCCGCCTTGTCCACCTCGTTCATAGCTTCGACCTCGTCTGTTCCGCCCCAATCGCTGCCTGACCACTAACACCCGCATTCCCACTCCCTCCAGCCGACTTGCCCGGTGCGAGCGCAGCGGGGTGCCAATGCTCCTTCATCGTCTGCCACTGATCAATCCAAGCTCGTTCTTTGTCGCACCCTTGACCGGCGAGGGTAACGTGTACCCGGCTCTGGCCAGACGGTGGTAATGAGAAAGAGGAAGGCGGTCGGATCGAGGCAGGGTGGGTCGTAGCTGCGTTGTAAGGGGGTTGGCGAGGGTCGTTGAGCGTCGGTCTACGGTTGTTGCTGAAAGGGGATCCGGTGAACATGATTATGACGATGTTAATGTGGGCAAGAGCGAGATTGAGCGATGAGCAGTCCGGACCTCGAGATAGATAGATTGCGGGTCTATCTTTGTGCTATTGTGCAACGATGTCGATTGCTGATTGTGTAAATGTCGACGAAGTACGACGGGTTGGTGAGTGGCATGAGTTGAATCGGCATACTTATCATCAAGTTTTGGTTTACGAACAATCCGCGAGTAATGGTGTAGTGGCCTATGCGCTACACTCCGAAAGCTACTCTCTTAGGATAACTCGGTTCACAATCTCAGGAATGTGAGTCTGAGGAGGAGGAGGGGAAGGCTCTGAGTTCTTGTACCAACCTTTTTGTGGTCCCGAATGACGTCCATCTTGTACTTTCGAGTCTTCGCTACACGATGGTATGCTTTTTAGATAGATCAGAGCCGACTGAGAGCCAGGAAAGCGTTCGAAAGTAGGTTGTGGATGACGAGGTCGCCAAAATGGTGGGTTCGATTCAGGTCGTCGTCGCGAGATTCGTCATTCTTTCCCGCGTTTCGATCTCGACCTCGAGCAAGCTAATCGCAACTAAACGCTACTACCTACAACTCCTAGTACTCCTACAAACCTCTACGCTTAGCTCTCAGATCTTTGGCATCATCAGTAGTTGCTCGAACACAATCATAGAGGTACAAGGTCTCGAGTCAGCCTATAATGGCCTCCCTGTCTCCCGACCAGAGCGCACTGGAGCGACACGTCCTCTACATCCTCCTCGACTCGAACCTCCCCACCGGAGGATTCGTCGCTTCCTCTGGCCTGGAATCGTACGCCAAACATGGATTCTTCTCCTCGTCCCATCTTGCGTCCTTGTCCGATACGCAAGGCTCAGAAAGAGCAGGGGTCGGGATCCAGGAAGCTGTTGTGGCTTTCGCTCAGAGTTCGGTCATGAACTATGCCAAGAGCACTTTGGCGTTCGTCAAAGACGCTTGGACGATGTTGGACCGGCTTCAGATCGCCGAAGCTGGGGATCTGTCGAAAGAGGCTACCGTGGCAACTCTCAAGAAGCTGGATGACCTTTATGAAGCTATGACGTTGAATCACGTTACCAGGAGATCATCTACGGCTCAGGGGATCGCGCTGTTGACCCTCTTGACGAAAGGGTTCGCACCGCCCAACCTCAACTTTCCCGTACAGTCAACAAGGACAAACGTGATGGAGGCAGGAGGGGAAGAGGACGAGCCGCTCTGGTGGAAGAGTTCGGTGGATACGTTCAAGCGGATGATCCGAAGGGGAGAAGCTCATGGGCATCTGCCCGTCTGTTGGGGTGTCCTTACGCGTGCTATGGGCTTGTCGCTAGGTGAGCTCCTTCTGCCTATCTTCATCCTCTATGAGACCTTGAGCTCAATTATACTCCTCGTTCGGCACATAATAGAACGTTCTCTTCACCTTCACCTCTTCTTACACGTCCGGTCCCTCTTATCATCCGCTGTTCGGCTGAACCTTATCGGACCTTATGCATCAACGCAATTGTTATTGCACTCCTTGCAACCTTGCATCGAAGTTGAAACGCGGCGGAATCTGGACACCAGGAGTGGGATCGAGCTGCCCTTCTCACCGTACCAAGAACAGGCTCGGTCAAACGGGACCGAAAAGGCAGAGGCAGCCAAAACAGACAATTCCCGGCAAAATTCCAGTTCTATACCTCCGACCAATTGGGATTGGGCGGAAGATGTGCAAGAAGGACCGGCGGTAACCTGGCCTTTGGGAGAGTTGTTGATGTGTCGGCATGATATGCAACATACGAGGATCTTCAACTCGTAGCCGAGTGAGCCCAGGTTGTCGAGGTTGGACATGGGGATATGGTGGAGGTGGATGGGGTTGTTCTGGCCATTGAGAAGGGTTAATGGAGGATTGAGCGGTGTTGGACCCTCTGAAGCGGGATTACCCTCCGCTCCGGTTGATGCCGTCGAGCTATGGGTCTGTCTGCTATTACCGACCCGACCGACAGATTTCGGGGCAAAGGTCTGGTGCGAAGGCTACAACACAGAATTGCCAGGTCCTTCACCGGGTCGAAGCGTGGACGGCTCGATCGAAATCCTTAGCGCGACTTTCTTCCGCTGTGGCGACACCCAGCAAACGATCAGCTCCTCGACAAGCTGCTTCGGCGAAGTATAAGGCCTGTCGGATCACTCCCTGCGGCCCAGGCTTCCCCAGGCTTGGCAATTCCACTCTGGGTCATCGGATTATCCCGTTAGGCATCTCTGGCGGCGTCGGGGTACCCTCGTCCATCGTCATCTGATATGGGAACCCTTAAATCGAACGCTTGTCCAACTCGAAGCTCTAGCGGCGGGATTCGGACACGCCTGGCCAAACTACCACGCGTCGACAGCGCATCTCAAGCAAGACCAGCGTGTCTCAGCCGTCATCACCGGGTGCCAGGCATCAATGGCGTATCTCGGATTTCAACGGCGCGTGACGAACGTTGACAGCGCACGCCCTACGTCAACAGCGTATCCCACACCTCGACAGCACCCTGGAAGCCCGCAGCATCTTCCAGACTCGATCGGCCAGATCAAAGATATCGACCATCAGAGTCGGCCACAAGACTAAGCTACGATCAAGCAACAAGTCGGCGAGAGAGACTCGGACAGTGACGATTGTACGCGGACGTTCCGACAGTGTGGAAATCGCTAGGCTTGAGGTCTCGACTGGCGATGAGGTCGCCCCGTTACCTATTTGGAAAACTGGGTGGTCCTTGCCGTTGATAGCTAGAGATGATACGTTGAGACGCTTGACATGGACATGAAAACATATGCATATGTGACACGGGGCGGATTGAACCATGCATACAGAACAACGCATATACTGTCCGTCACCGATGTAGCAAAGCCGATCGACGCGAATCGCGCCATCCGATGTCTCTCTTCTATCACCGTCCCGCATCCAGATTAATAGTTCGTTCCGTATCATTCCGCCCCTCGAATCGTCCAGCCGTACTACTATCTACTCGTCATCTCCAGCATCTTCCACATAAGCCTGTTGCCTCTGACGCATGTTCGCCTGCCCACCCAAATGCATGGCCGAGCCTTCCGAAGTGACCGGTCCGGGTGCGGTAGCTGTCGAGGGAGCGTCGCCGAGTCCCACCACAGGGGCGGGTTGGGATTGGGATTGGGATTGGGATTTCTTGGATTTGGAGGACTTTGAGGAGGAAGATTTCGAAGAAGAGGAAGAGGTGGATTTTTTGGATTTCTTGGGGGTTGGGGTGTCCCATGCCCAAAAGGGGATGAAGGAGTCGACCTATCATTCGGCGAGCCAAAAACAAAATGGAGCAGATACGGTCAATTGGGCGATACGGAAGACAATAGCGCTCCAGGGGGCGACTCACGAATCCGACATCCTCGAACAGGTTGGGGAACCACCAGATCCCACGTTTCATCACCAAGCTCGTCCCCACCCAGATTATCAGCCTGATCACCGCGATCCCCATGAACACCCCGATCAGACCCAGAACCCCTAAACTGAGGTAATAAACCCCCAAGCGTAACGAGGGGGGCCAGAGGGGGAACATTACACCCGCCAGCAAGATGAGGACTAGGAGAGCTGAGCCGAGGTAAGTCGTCAGTGCTGATGGGGTTACGAACCAGGTGTAGTAGGAGGTGGAGGAGAAGGATTGTTGGGGAGAGATTTGGAGGGGGCGAGGTTGGCCGGATGGGAGCGGGGTAGGGGGTTCAGGTCGATCGGTTTGGAGGAAGAAGGCGCTGTAGAGGGGGTGATGAACGGTTTAAAACAAAGTTAGCTTGGTAGGTACGTCGAGATGGATGCGGGGGAGTTTGATGTGATCTGGTGCAATGGGGGGTGTGGTGTACTCACTGAGGTAACAACCTGACCATGAGAGCCGAAGCTTCTTCTTCGTTGGTTACTTTGGGAACTTTTTTCGTCTTTGCGTAGGCGGGCGCGAGGAGACATTTGATCGCCGTCTTGCCTGTGAGATTCAACGTTTCGGCAGACACCACAAGCATATGATCAGCAGGCCGTTAGTTAAATCGAGACACCGCATGAGTTGAGTGATGATGATGTGGAGTTTGCATTTGGGCAAGTTGCGTTACAGGGGGACTTGCCTTTGAAATAGTCGACCCGTTTCCCATTGAGGACGCCTCGACGAGCTTTCGGCCCGTTCTTGCTCCGGAGGTAGGCGATCACGGCTTTCAGTTCGGGGGATGCCTTGTTTCTGCGAGGCAGAACAGAATGTCAGTTGAGCTGCTCGGTCAAGGCGGTCTTGAGCGGTAAAGAGCCGACTGACTGGGCATCTACGATGGGGATGGCGCCGTCCATCTTTGGTCGAATTTGTAAGATTATAGGAGGGTAGTACGGCTAGTTTCCGATTTACCGATTTGAATCGATACGTAGATGTTTGACTGTTTGTGTGTTTCGCCCTTTCACTTCGAGTGTGTCGGTGATGACCTGGACATGATCTCTCGTCATCTCGAGTGTCAGATAGCGGACATTATCAGCGTATGTTGTATGTCCGATTATGATATCTGTTTACTTCCGAATATACATCCGGGTTGTTATCGAAGTGAGCTGATAACGTCGGGTCACTTCGTCATCCTAGGGGTTGAAACCAACTGCCTGCCAACTTCTAGATAATCACTAGCTCAATCATCGCTTGATATCAGCTACGAAGTCAAGGAGAACCATGTCAAAAATGGTATCAGATGAGACTCTCGGTGGTGAGACCCAGCTCCACTACACCAACATTCGCATCTCCGACTGATTCGACCCGTACCCGCCAAATACCGCGCAGTCATCCTGGTCTCGCTCTCGACATGTACAGCCTCGATCGCCAACATGTGTATCAAAAGATTAGCCGGGTTGGTCGTACCGATACATACGTTGCAAATGATACGGTTCCGGATGGCGAGTACGACCAACGGTTATAGTTGTGTTTATAGTTCACGATAATGCGCAAAGGATATGGTTGTGTATAGGTTATGAGGGAGCTGACCCGGATTTGCTTTTCGTGGGTTTCATAGCTACCGACTTGGATCGTCTGTCTCTCGTACCTGTGAGTAACCAACACGCTAGCTTCTAGTCAAGGGACAGTTCGAGCAAGTCTCATGATTGACCCAATCTGGATACTGCGACCCTAGTTACATTACAGGCCGACCTTCCCCATTTTTAGGACCTAAAGGGATCCGGGGACTTTTGATCGGGAGAGGGTCGTTGAGGTGAGGTCCTCGAGCCACCTGCGTGCGCTGCGAGGTATGTGGTTTATAGGTCACCGAACTGATATCTACGATTGCGGTTCCGACAGTTTCGTTAGCATGCTAGGAACAGTCAGTCCCCCCTCCCGTTCCCCTTTCTGCTCGGACACTCCTCTTCGAAAGGACTGGAGCGATAGGAAAGATCCCTGAATACGATTACTGAACATACTCGTACCCGGCACTATCTTTCCTCTTTTTCCGCTGGTGCATTGTCGTCGGTGCTTGGCAGTATACGGCCTTGAAAGGATTGACATTGGCAGAAGCTACGCTCATTGGGTTCTTGAACCCGGTCATCGTGAGTCGCCCGTATCGTATCATCCCGATATCACGAGGATGAGAGGAACTTGAGATCTGAAACGAGGACTACGGGGGGGGTTTTTTATGTGTAGACGGGGATTCTGGGTGCTGTTTGTCTAGGCGAGGTGAGTATATGTGAGGATTTCGTTGTCGATCAGATCGAGAAACGTCGGTCAGCTGATCGGTCGCTCGTCAACATCGTTCCCATACGTTCATGCGACATGGACCTCTACTAGAAATACACTCTCCGTCAAGCGATCGCCACGCTCCTCTCACTCGCAGGGATTCTCATCTCCCTCCAAACACCACTACAAACCCTGGGGAAGGCTCCAAGATTGAGCGCAGACCTTGGAGCGGGAGGCGGTATGGGGAAAGGCGTGGCGCTGATCATCGGCGTGGGCTCGGTCACCGCGGGGGCGTTGAGCAGTGAGTCGATTGCAGGGCGATGTTCGGGGCTTTTTGGGAGGGCTTTGACAAGGAGTCGAGTGAGCGTACACCAGAGCGTGGCGCGTTTGCTGACGATGTGGTACGTCTCGGCCGTAGGTATCCTGATACGCAAGATGGGCAAGAACGTGAGTCGGGTGAAGTCGAAGCGGGTCGTCTGGCGTGTTTCGACGTGGGATATTTAGCTCTGACGATGGTGGCTAATTTGGGTCGGGTGTGGTTTCGACAGGGCGATGTCGTCAGGCAGATCACGGCGTATGCCATGGTCTCCACTTTAGGAAGCGTGAGCCCACATCCGTTGACCCGGGCTCATCATCGTGTGTCGTTCGTTTGCGCTTAAGCTGAAGCGACGCTGCGATGTAGACCGCCTGTATTCGGTACATGCCCGGCATTCCCGAGTTGCCGCGCTATGGAACGTGGACGATATACGCGATCGTGGCTACCGTCTTTGGCTCACTCGGGCAGGTCTTGATGACGAGCGGGATGAAACGGGGCAAGGCGGGGACGAGCGCGTTGGGGAATTATACCGCGGTGAGTCGGTGTTTCGACGTTGGAGGTGGTGTCAAGTTGGTATGTCCGGGCTGACAATTTGTATGGCTCGACGTCCGGTGCAGATCATCTACGCGACACTGCTCGAGTATGCAGTGGATGGCAAGGTCCCCGGGATGAGGCAGGTGGTAGGGTGCGGGTTGATCGTGGGCGCGTCGTTGTACGGTCGGCGGTAGGACGGAGGGGGATTTATGATGTTTTGCAGTGTTTGTCCTGGACGAGTTCAGAAACTACACCTGTGCAGGTGGCGTCAAGCGCTCGAGTTCGTCCGAGTCGCTCGGGGTAGGGAGTCGCAGGAGCTCGCGTCGAAGTCGTCCAGGCGATACGCTTGAGAGCAAGTCTTGCACGATTTGGTCACGGGACGTCCGCTGTTAATAAACCTGGGTGGTTGATCTGGCTTGAAGAGGACTTCGATGGCCCCGTGCGCTTAGCGATATGCGCGATGCGAGCCTTGTGATTTGAGGAGGTATCGAATGGTCGCGGTTTCGACGTAGCGATGTCGACACAGGGAGAGCGCTGAAAGGACGACAAAAGCTAGCCGCTTGCAGGATCTTATCGGGGTGCAGCGTGAAGCCGTGGGAAGATATGCCGACAAAAGGGAAAAATGAATAAAAGAGAGTGTAGCGCAGCAAAAAAGAATGAAAGAGCGCGGCGCAGCCGCGCAAATTTTTGGCACCTTTGTGAGTATGGGCTAGGGAGCTTGGTGAGTTGGGTGTGGGTGTGAGAAGCTGCACAACAATCAGCCGGGTTGGCCCAATGGTAGGCGGGACGTCCGCCTTTCATTTTGGCACCTTTGTGAGTATGGGCTAGGGAGCTTGGTGAGTTGGGTGTGGGTAGTGTTGGCAAGAAGTGAACGCGTTCACTGAACGCGTGGTGAACGCGTTCAGTTTGTCACCCGCGGTGCTGAACTTGAACGTGAACGTGAACGTATTTGCCTGAACGTTTGAACGCGTTCACCTGAACGCGTTCAAAATCACGTTCAAACGTTCAGAACGTGACCGTAAACACCAATGGTATATGACAACATAGATACTAGATACAAGCATATATTGGTACAGTAAAACGTCCTAGCCGTACACCTCAGTATCGCTATCGTCCTCGTCGTCCTCGTCGTCCTCGATCTCGATCACCTGTCGCGAGGATGATGCCGACGTAGAAGCTACCTGATTCGCGTTCACGTTCCCGAACGCGTTCACGAACGCCTTCTCGCTCAAGATACCTCGCCCGGCCCAGTCGCCAACGATCATCTGAGCCGCTGTAGAGTCCGGCGATAGCTTCGTACGCCTAGCAGATACGACGAGGCCCGCCTTCGAGAACGCACGCTCAACCTCGACCGACGTAGCTGATAATAAAACATCATGATGTTAGCAGAAGACTTGCGTTCAGACGTTCAAACGTTCAAACGTTCAAGAACGTACCGGGAGTCCCCAACACATCGAACGCCATCTGCTTCAGCCCATCCATCGACGTCTGAACGTTCCACCACGCCAGCGCTTGCCCATAGAACGGAGCGATCGAGAGGTCCGTCCTTGGTGCGTCGACGAACGTGTCGAACGCCTGCCCTACGCTAGCAGGTACCTGGCTAGATTGAGCCAGGATTCCGTCGAGATCGTCGTATATCTGTATGTGTATGTGGCACGTTCATACGTTCAAACGTCAGAACGTCTAGCGTTTGAACTCATCTTATAGGTACTCACCGACGACGATGGAGGCTTGACGCCCTTCCCCTTATCGCTACCCTCCGCAGGAAGGTAGAACGTCTTCCACATATCACGGCCCAACTTCTTTGCCTCTGTGATCCAGGCCTCCGGCCATCCCTGTTCTCGGAGGTAGGCGACTCGGTACCCAGGATGTAGGACTGAACGTTTGAACGTTTGAACGCGTTCAAAATTAGTACAACATGTATAATACCAGTAATAACGGAACAAGACTTACGCAGGGCGACCCGATACATCACACTCTCGTCAGTCTTGCCGTAGTACTTGTATTAGGCTTGCCTGCAAGCCTGGGATAGTATCACACGGGACTAGAAGGTAAGGGTAAGGTAATGAATGTAATAACGGATGTAGTACAACTGGTACTACATTACAGTAACACATAGGGGGTGTTCTAGATATACTCCGTACGGAACTCCCATCGGAGGTCCCTGTAAAACTACCCGACGCGGGTGTTCGGTACGCGTACCGCGGATGCCATAACAACTTGTTGAGGACTGCTTGTCCCCTTCTGATGCCGTACTTAACAGCTTGACCGACCGAGGGATCGTTTCGGAAGGCGTCGAACTTCCGGGTGAGGGCGTCCATGACCGGGATGACGCCTGCGATCGACGAGCTGTCGATTCGAGTCTCGGTGGAGATCGAGAAACGTTTGGTCGCAGCTTGAAGGAGCTGTATATCGAAAAGGAAAAAAAGTTTGAACGCGTTCAAAAGTTCAAACGCGTTCAAGATACTGGCTCACCGACAACACCGGCTTGAACTGCTTCAACAGATCAATGTCACCTCCAGTAATCTTCTCCTCCTTCTTGCACTCCTTGCTAGGTAGTAGAGCGTAGAAAGATTTGCTATGTAAGATGAAGGTTTGATGAAGTTCAGGGAGATCAGCGTTTCAAAGTTTGAAGTCTCGAACGTTTGAACGTCTGAACGCTTACAGAATAGGTGCCGCATTGATCACCCCGTCCAACGTTGCCAGCGTCGAGTTCCACCTCGTTTGAACGTCCGGTGGGATGGCGTACGTGGTGGATTCGATCTTCTTCTTGTCGTGAAGATCTTTGATGGCTAATTGCCAACACCTCCTGTACTCCGATCGCCACCTCAAACGTTTGGCGAGAAGTCGACTCTACACGTTCAAAAGTTCAAACGTTCAAACGTTCAGTCACTTGCCCATCGGATATACTAATCGAAGAACATACCTTCCACAACGCTGATCGAGCCCTCTGCTGCTCCCCCTTGACCTCCTGAACGTCCTGGGAGATGTCGACCTGTGTGTCAGGGACGACAGGGACCTCGAGACCGTCGAGAATAGCCTGATCAGGGGCGAAATCGTCCCCGGTCGGCACCTCGACTTCATCGTCTTCGTCCTCGATCGTATTGATGTCGTCAAAGACATCGAACGTGTCTTCGTCCCCAACAACAGTCTCCTCGGACCACTTGTCCCCGGTCGTACCTTCAATGATCGCCTAAGTAAAGTAGTAAGATGATGGGTTAGCAAGCGTTCATGCGTTCACGGTCAAACGTCTGAACGCGTTCACTTACACCGACGATGAGGTTCAATACGTGGGCGAAGCACCTCACTTGCCCCTGAGCTTCCCCAAATCGCTCCCAATCGAGCTCGCAGATCTTCTTGACCATCACGTCGTTCGACGATGCGTTGTCCGCGATGATCGAGAGAACCCTGTTGTGGATTCCCCATCCTTGAAGACTCGACGCAAGAGCGTCGGCTAGGGCCGAACCGGTATGCTTGCCCGTGAGACTGAACGCGTTCAAACGTTCAAACTTGTAAGTATTCTAGCTGTTACTGTATACCAAACGTCTAAACGTTCAAACTCACAAGACGAAGTCGATCAACAACGAGTGATGCCTCGGCTCAGCATCCGAGACGTCCGTCCAGTGAGCAGTAACTCCCATGTACGAACCACCCGAACGATCGGTCCAGCAATCGGTAGCGATATGGAAGACCCCGTTGTGGAGGTGGAAGAGACCACCAACACGCTTCCGATTGATCTGGAATATGGCGCCGAGGTCCTCAGCGACTTGCCGACGGGAGGGGAGGATTGCCTTCATAGCTGGGAAGGACTTGGTGAACATTTCCCGAAACTATGAACGCGTTCAAACGTTTGACCGTATTAGTATACCAAACTTCTTATATCAAGAACATCGCACAGAAGCAAAGAATAAGAACTCACTCCGGGCTGTTCAACGACTCTGAAAGAGTGGTTGTTCTGAGCGATCCAGGATACGATCGCATGTCGGGTCGCAGCCTTTCGAGGTTCGCTAGACACCACTTCGAGGTTCTCGCCCAAGGTCGTTTGACCGGTAGCGGCACCACCGTATTTGCCCTGAAGGCATTTCTTTAGATGCGGGGCCAGAGAACTACCTGACCCTGCTGCCTTCACGGTCTTCAGTTTGGTATAGGAGTTGCAGTTCCTGATGTAACAAGCAAATCGAGTTGAGATATCAGCCTTCTGAACGTTTGAACGTTTGAACGTCTGAACGTCTGAACGCAAAGTCTACTTACTTGCACTTCCACACCCAAAACGCTTCATCAAGACTCTTTCGAGCCTTCTTCTTCTCCTCCTGCGTAGCCAAACGAGGTCGGGTAAAGTGGACGTTCGTCGGATTGGCCTTACCGCCATCGATGAACTTCGCACACCACCGTTCGAGGTATTTATGATGTTCCTCGTTGGACGCTGTCGGATCGGGAGCGGTCCCCTTGACCGCGGTAGAAGGTGGAGTGGCCTTAGTAGCCTTATTGGCTGCGGTATTTGTTAAAGTAGAATCAGTATCTTGAAGAACATCTAACCCGTTCGATCGTTTGAACGTCTGAACGTGAACGTCTGAACGCTTACCACTACCACCCAGATTTTTCAAGTTTATTAAGACCTTAGTGGTCTTCTGCTTCTTCGAGGCGGGAGTTGGCGAGTCTAAGGTATATCCGGTTATAAGAAGCAAGTTAGAACGTATGAACGCGTTCACCCACTAGTCTCGACCTCCTCCAACTCGTCTTCCTCTTCCGTCAACACCGACGATTCCTTACCGTCGTCCTCCTCATCTTCTTCGAAGGCGTCATCTGCCTTCCTCTTGCCCTTAGGTCCGTTGACCGTAGCCCATGATGGTGGAGAGGAGGGGGGGGCTTCTTGGTCGACGTTATCGGACTCGATGTTCTCGACGTTCTCGGACTCGACGTTCTCGTTCGACTCTAAGTCGCGTACCGGTGACGTTTGCGAGTTCCTCGTATTCCTGACCATCTAGACGATTATAAGACGCTATTATAACGTGTCCATGATGTCTAGATGTTGTTTGAACGTTTGAACGTATAATAACGTCGAAACGTAGAAGTTAGTTGATGCTTCTCGCGAATAGCTCGATATCGAGCTGACGTCTAAGTCGCGCGGATGCAAACGATCGCTTTCGCACGCGTGTTTTTGGGTGTTTTGCTTGCCGTTTGAACGTTTGAACGTTTGAACTAGATCACTTGTTATTTCAAGGGTGGTACATGTGATCTAAGTTGCTATTTGAGCCTACTGTAGTCCTAGAAGTGTTTGGTATGACGTTCAGACGTTTGACCGTTTGAACGTCCCATCGATGCCAGCCGTGAACGTGAACGTGACCGTGAACGTATTAGTGTGAACTTATGAACGCGTTCAGGTGAACGCGACGTTCAAACGTTCAAAAACACGCGTTCAAACGTTCACGTTCAAACGTTCACGTTCATTTTTTGCCAACACTAGGTGTGGGTGTGAGAAGCTGCACAACAATCAGCCGGGTTGGCCCAATGGAAGGCGGGACGTCCACCTTTCATTTTGGCACCTTTGTGAGTATGGGCTAGGGAGCTTGGTGAGTTGGGTGTGGGTGTGAGAAGCTGCACAACAATCAGCCGGGTTGGCCCAATGGTAAGGCGTGACTTTCCTATGCAATAGGCAATAGGTCGAGATTCTGGGTTCGAGCCCCAGGCCTGGTTTATCTTTTTTGCCCTTCCAGTGACCTGTTTCGAGCTAAAATCGCGTGCGTCGCCTGAAACGCGATGTCGCCCAGCGCCTTGATCGCCAGTTCCAAGACGCTTCACCAGGCAAACGAGATTGATTTCTTGTCGTCGCGCTCGGGGTTGGTCTAGGCCAAGCACGATGTAGCTCCCGGCACTAGACGTCATGAGCCGCATAGGCGGAGCATGATCCACTTGCTGAAACGCGACTGAAGGCGGTCCGGGCCGACCCCGGGGGTCAATTCTTTCCATCAGACGCCCCGCGTGTCGTAGACAGAGCATCGTCGAGGGGCTCCGATTCTATAGGTGGTCGCGTGAACCCTCGCGATCACCTATCCTTCTTGCAAACCGCCAGTGTCATGAGCTCCTCATGTTTCTCGAAACCACCCATGGGTGTTCCTTGCAGATTTGCCAGCGAGACGACCGTTACAGCTATGTCAGTCGCTCACTTGCAGCGCCTCGCAACAATCGGCATCGATCCCCGGACGACGACGACGCTATAGCCATCCGTGTTTCGTACCCTGCGCAGAATATGTCGTGACGCGGTCACCGAAAATCGTTGACAGTGAACCCCCGTCTGGCCGGGCCATCCGTGCGATCCCAATGATCAGCTTCAGTCTGTCTCCTGTGATCTCGTGCCGTTCGCAACTCCAGTCGGATCGAGTCGATCGACTCGACATCGTCGGACCCCGCGCGGCATCGACATCGACCGAGCCAGCTGATCGACCAGGTCTGCGCGACATGCAGTAGCTTTTAGCTTTGAGCGAGTCGAGGTCGATCTTTCCGCTGACTTGATAGCAGCCGTTCAACCAAGATCGTTCCGAGCAACCAACCTCCAGATACTCTGGAAAGGTGATCGCCGATTTGCGATTGAAAATGAAAGTGATGGGATCGCCGGCGCGTCATCGATAGCACCAACACGACCTCTCGCGCTTAGCGCTGATTTGTCCCGACTTGTATCGGAAGGCGCTCGATCGATCGAGCGCAAGACGACTGCAACCTTCCGGCTCATATTGTGCCTCGGCCAATGAGAGGTGACGTAACCACGATAGAGCATGTCATTCTGGACGACTGCCTCGACTCGCGAACGGCCTATCCGCTACCGTCAGCGTCTCAGGTGGCGGTAGGGTATCTGAAGGTCCGCTCTCCCTGTATCTCCAGGTCTCCTTGCGTCACCACGTCGAGATCGACCACTTCGCGGGACGACCGATCGGCCTCTTCTTTTTCTGCGAGATTGATGCTATTGAAAGAGTACCATCAAGCCCTACTGAGAGACGACAGCAGTAGATCATGTTCATAGTCGCAATGCCCGCCGCCGAGGCCCCAGCCCAGCCCGCCGCTGCACCTAGGACGAAGCTGGCCGCTGGAAAATCCCAAAAGGCTGCCAAAGTCGATGCCCTTGTAGAAGTTGCCAAGGATATTGTGGACAACAGCTCGTTAGCCATCGGGGCCATCTATCAAGTTCGCAAGATCGTGGACTTAGAGACCATTTTCCCGTTCAGCAACTGGGCGTTTTCCCATAATATTTCCAAAGTAATCGTCATTGGATCGCGGCTGCTTGATTCCTGAACATCTTCTCCCTCTCACCAACTATTCTGCGCCGCGCGTGGGCGCTTTTGAATGCAACATCTTTCTCTTACCAAATCCAAGTCCGAGAGCAGGGTCAACAGAGCATGTCGCGAGAGGAAGAGAACCTATCAGCCGAAACGCATCATCAGGTACCACCTCATCAAGCCATGAGAAGACGAATCCCAGCTCCGAGTGGACCTACGCAACAGGCCAAGCGGGCTTTGACATCGACTCGATCGTGAGAGAAGTGATCAGGACGGGCAATATCGATGCCGAACCTGCAGAAGCAGGGAACGATGAGACTCGACGGCCGCTGGATTGACTTCACCCTCGACTGAGCGATGACGATGACGGCGTCGATTCGCCTGCGTGTCGTTTCACACGACTCTCCATTCTTGCAATATTAATCGCCAAACCTCCCGATCAAGCTCCTCAGCGGTAGGTTACTGTCTTGGGCAATGGTTATGGATGCGGGAAAACTCAGTAGTGCTGGGGACTTGAACTATTGCCACTTGCACTGTGTATATGAAGCCTCTGTTTGCCCTTATATCTGACTCGTTTCAAGCGCGCTTTGGTCTGACCTGAAGCTATCAAAAGTAACATGGGTGACGGATATCTTGATTCTGTCTGTTTACTGCCACAAGATTTGCTCCAGAGCATTCGTTTCGGTGACCGAGGGCGGGCAGGGTTCCTGCACAAACAGGGGAGTCAGAATTTCCGCAACCTTGTAGTTGGCCATCTTGATCTTTGACATTGGGAATTTGATCAAGAGCCTTGTGGGACCGGAGCGGCCGGGCCAACATGAACGAACAGACCTTTGACACCTCCCTACTTCTTCACCATGCAATACAGGGCATAGAGAAGGTGCTTGTCTAACGTGGATCCTTCGATGACCAGCCATGATTTCGTGCCCTTGACCCGTCGCCAAGAGTGATCAATGCACTGACGATGCAGAGGCGCCCGGATGATGATGGAACGGGCAGCGATACCATAAGAGCTGTATCCGGCAACGTCGGTCGATGCAGGGTCAAGGTGCTCCGAGGGAGACGGTGGCGATGACGATATGCAATATCAAGGCCAGTGGACGTATTCTGTAGTAATGTATCAGTAGGGAAGTGCATCGAGGATACAAGATGGTCAGAGGGTCGGCCGGGATAGTCGGTCTCCCGTCATGAGCGAGAGGCCCCTGTCATGGAAGCGGGCGATCAGGATCGGATGTGAGCGAAGAGGATGTGGGGATGTGACCGGAGAGGAGGGTGTGTGTAAGCGAGGTCGGTGTATGGTTGCCTCGCGCCTCGTGTTAGTCGCTGAAAGACCGAGATAGGATTGATGAAAGAGTCAGCAGATCCAGCAGATGATCAGGCTCGATGAGTGCGACGGATGTGAGCTGGATCTACGCCGGTTCGTTATGAAGAAGCATAGTCGAGGCCGATCGAGTTGATGCGAGACCGAGGAACACAACGCCGACTTTGTGGACTGGGCGGCTAGTCGCCAAGTGGTAGATTGTCAGCCTCGACGTCTGTACGTTGCGGCGTCCGCCCCGAAGTCGTCGAGCCGTCCTCTCAGCGTTTGACGTGATCTTCCTTATCAACGTACTGATTGTATCAGGGTCCCCACCCTGATCTCGCCGCCGTGCCGTTGAAGCCGGATAAGCACGACACCAAGACCGAACGACTCTCAACTGACTGGGCACCCGAATTGGATCACCAAAACCCCGAGGCGGAAAAGACGAAAGATGGGAATAATCGTCATGCGACAAGTAAAACAAATCTCCCATATCGAGATACCGGACGTCGCCGACCGATCCGTCTCTTTTTGCTAGAAGAAGAAGACTCCTAGCGATCCATCTCCTCGTCGTCAGACCGTCTTGTTCCCAAATCCCGTCCGGCTTCGAGGGCTCTAGCTCGTCAAGTGGAGAAGGACGTGGTCGTCTACTTCTTCTTGGCGGGCTCACCAGCCTTTCTCTTGGCGGTACCTCGGACCTGCGAGCGTGAATCATCGAATGCAAGGTAAGCCGACACGGTCGAAACGAGAATGTGATCCGAGGTGAAACTCCGCGACTGACCTTCTTCTGCCTGTTCTTCCTCTCCTTCCTGTTCTTCCTGTTGGTCTTGTCGACCTTGGGAGCGAGACCAGACTGTAGATGTCGCAAAACCAAGGTCTCTTGTCAGCCACCCGACATTCTCGTCTCAACCAACATCCCCGCCCAACCCTGAACGCACCCTCACGAGCCTGTGCTTGGGCTCAAACTTCTTCTGGGACTCTTCGTCATCGTAGATCAAACCGAATCCGGTCGACCTTCCACCTCCAAACTTGGTCTTGAATCCGAAAGTGGAGACTCGGCCCTTGTCAGTCTTGTACAAGGCGGCGAGCTTCTCGTTGAGCTCGGACTTGGAGACGGTGGCTCGGGTGGGGTGGAGGACGTCGACGACGAATTGTCGTCGGTTGAGGAGACGGTTGGTGATGAACTTGCGGGTTCGGACGGTGATAGGGCCGGTGGGATCCTGCGAATAGTGGGCGGGATAGCAGGTTAGTACGAGGGTGGAAAGACAGACTTTGCGGGTCGGTCGGGCGAGCAAGCGAGAGTAGAGCACAAGGAGCGACTGGGGCTAGCAGGAGGGCAGACGGCAAGTTGTAGTATCCTCGTAATGTAGGCTGAAGAAGGACCGCGGAAAGAGTTCCCTTGGCGTGTCGATCTGTCCATGTCACTCGCCGGTTGTCTTGTCCTGAGTCGCCGAAAGAGGGCCGGCCCGGTACATGTCCATTCCGTCTTCCTCGTCTGTCATACAGCGTCTTCCTAGACTATCCCACGATCCCTTTCCAATACTGCTCCAACTCATCTCATCCGCTCGAGGTCCATATTGCGTTTGTCCAAGAGAGCTATCTCTATATCCTCGATATCCTCGTCGTTTGCTGTCCGTTGTATCCCAGTCCAAAGCGATTGCCCTCCGTCATCTGCCATCCGATTCCCATCCAGCCGCATCCCTACGCTCGCATCACGCCATCCTCTCTCGTTCGACGTCCGCTGCCCCACACCGCCCGACCGTAATGCAACTTGTGAAGGACTCACCATCTTGAAGGTCGCTCTCTTCTCTCTTGATGGGTGTCGGAGGAGGGGAGGAAGAAGAAGAAGAGGTCCAAAGGCTAGGATGATCACGTCGATTCGAGCTCGAATTCGATGTCGAGGTCGTCTTCGAGGTTGCCCGCGTGAGGGGAAAACAGCCCACAAACCAAGGTCGACGCAGGGTCCAAGCTCAAAAGGCACTGCTAAGCCGAGCCAGCGAGTACAGCGGTAAGATATAAATGTCAGGCTCTCAGCCAATTCCGTGCGCGCGCGTCGGGCTTATCGCCGTGGGGAGGGGAAGAACAGGTGCGCTTGCTAGAAATGCGCTTCGAGCTGGTCATGAAAAGCTCAACTGCGAATGGTTTCACGTTTCAGATTGGTAGCCGCGTTATCGATGTTTCACGAGCGAAGCGTTTGCGGCTGATAGGATCAACGAACGGAGTTCTCGGTGCCTTGAATCGAATGTCAGAATTTAGTGGTGTCAAGATGTTCTTTGTAGGAAAATTGGGTCGTGACAACCTGTTGAACTCAGATCTCGTTCATCCCGCGTGAGGTGCGGTGTAGCGACGGATCGATCGCGATATCGCATGTCGAAAATTGTAAGGGAACTCCACCTGCGATTCCTCGATCACTTCCATTGCAGCGAGGTTGTAGAAAAGCAAGACTCTAGACGCTATGAAATGGCCAGCGTTGTGTGATATGTGGTGATCGAGTACAGGCAAAGCAGCATTTGTGTAATTGGCAGGAATCCGCTACGCGTCCGTGATCCGAAAAGTGGCAAGTCGGCGCAGATGCAGTAGCGTTATTCCAGCATCGTGCAGAGACTCGTCATAGATGGTGCAAAGTGAATAGACAGCGAGTAAACCGCGCATCTTTGCGAAACAGGCGCGATTCTGTGCCACTAGAGTTTCATAACCGCCATTCAGAATTCGGTCTCAAGCAGACGCCTAAACGACATGGCGACGATCGAGCTGAGATGAGGCGGGTTGTGCAAACCCCTCCCTCTAGCAAGTTTGGACGAAGTCGAGGCACATCGAGGAATTATCGCAAGTCGTAACGACGCTATCGAGATGGGACGTTGTGTCTGAGCAAGCGCACTTGCTTGCGTATTCGTACAGCTCGATTGAAGATCCCGTACCCGAATGGGAGCTCGATTTCTTACCGCTATAGAGGGAAAGAGAAATCTGGGCATGAAGGCCTACGTAACTGATCTTTACCGCGGATCATCTTGAGCTTCGTCTATGACGAGAACGGCGGTTACGCACCACTCCGATCTTCGACACGCACTTCTGCCCTCCCCTACCAGATTGATTCAACCACCAGGACGCACGTCACCTGGAGTCCCCGAAATTCTAGGAAGCGCTTGTTTTGGAAAAACATGACATATAGAAATCGCCGAGGTTTCGAATGCTAGCACTGAGACGACACCCAGAAGGTTGTGCCGCTTCGAAGGAACCGGGTGCGATCAGCCTGCAAGACTTTCAGATCGCCTCGATCAGGCAAAGCAACTGCTTGAAATGGTTGTCTGGCCACTGCATGAGTGTCTTACTGCTTGCAGGCCATATAGCATCTGGAAATCGGAATTGATAATCGCTTGCCAGCGCGAAGACCTTACCTTCCCACCGGTGATGAGTGGAACAGGTATAACCTAGATCCGAGGCAGGACTTTGACTTGTCGCCATCATAGTACGAGATCTTGCGGCGCATAATCTATATATGTGGGGCGTCCGATCACTTGTACACAACGTCTACTAGGAGGTGAAGCCGAACTGCGATATACAACGATATCGTTGCTGCCGTTCATCACTATCGTCCATGCACGCTACCGCGCTTGGACGTGCAATATGTACCTGGTGAGAGAAGCGGGGATGTACCCAAATGATGTGAGGGAGGCGTAGCCGACAGGACAGGTCCAACACTACCCATACTGCAGCCACTCTTGCCGCTCAATCACCTATATTCGACTCGTCCAAGTTTCTGGCCCGAACAACTGCGCTGGTAGTTTAGACTTTTTCCTCTGTGATACCTTCTATCCGCTGCGCTACCATTCTTGTTTCTTCTGACGAAAGACAGAAGCCTTCAGACTATGCGCTGGGCTGTCCTTCTGGCTCCTCTCGTTCGTTTTCGAGATATCAAACGCTGCTGTGGGGTGTCCTGCTGCTGCCGCCTTAATCAGCCATAGCGTGCATCCTTGCAGTCGACCGCTTGTGAGTCGTCTCCCAGGGAACAATGAGGGACTTGGTGACATCTTGCAAGATAGCTGTATAGCGGTGAATCAGATGGTTGCCCAACAGCGTTTACGCTAAGAAGCATGCACCTTGATCATATAAATGCAGCGCGCCAAGGTCGAGCCTGAAGATCGCTTGGAACTTCCGCAAGCTGTTCGTCAGCCCGTCGATCTTCTTGTCAAGACGTTGTAGTCGGGACAGATGAAAACTTTCTCCCTGACTTTGGTCAGTGTCTCGTGTAACTTTAAAAACGACACGATCGTCTTCGAAGGATGCCGCCGGACTGTCAGTCTGTCAATATCTATCAGCGATCAGCTACAAGCTAGCCGGCGCGCGCTAGTCAAGAGCCATGCGACGATCAGTGCCATCCAGTTTCGGGCCTGCGGTATTGAAGCTTCAATCAGAAATCCCAGCGCCTTCCTCGAGCTCGTGCGTGATTCATTACATTGTCATTTCAAAGAAGCAAAGAAAGGAGACTGAGTGAGAAATACATGAGGTATCTCGAATGTATGGAAAAAATGGAAGCGATCGATGAGCGAGTCAGGATGTTGATGTTGGAGCTTCTATCGAGACTTGATGGCGTAAATAGGGAGACGGGCAGAAACGTGTCGATACGCGCCCGTTCATGAGACTATGGGAGGAGTTATGCTCTGTAAGCGAATGAAACGCTGCGGAAAGAGTGCTGCGGAAATTCTCACCAATCATGGCGTCACCGCCGCCTTCCGTTCGCTCCATAGCTCGGGTGGCAAAGTATCTACAGATAAGATGAGAACCGATCTGACATCAGCAAACTTGCACATTGACTGACACCTCTTGACGTCGCGTCCACCTACCGAACGTCGGCATCCGAATCCTCTTGCAGCCGTTGCAGAGCCGGGATGATCTCTTGCTGAACGACCTCTTGCCCAGCGGCATCGTTTTGCAGCACCGATGCCAAGACCTCGAGCGCCTTGGCCACGTTGAATCGAATGTTGGGGATCTCGTCGTTGCATAATCGTAGGGCGGTGGCGAGGATCTGTTGTTCGGTGATCGTCTCGGTGTTGAGCGACGGGGCGATGGTCTGCGCGTAAGGGTTGCACGGTCAGCTTTGACTCGAAGCGAACGATCATCTATACACCTCAACTCACAGTAATGGAGAACACGGTGGTCATCCTGTAAAGATAGTTCGGGTGCTTGCCCATCTCGACGATCTGGGGCAGAATGGTTCCCTTGGCCCAGTCCACACCGAAGACGTCGGTCAACTTTTTCAAGTTGATCGTAGCCGACTCTCGGATGCTAAAGACGGTGTCTCCCAACCACGTCATGCAGAGACTTCCGAGCTTTTCGTCGAAAAATTGCACGCCGAGCTGAGGCGCGAGGAGGGGAATGTATTCGATGATGGCTTGACGGACACGCCATTGCTTGTCCTCGGCGAGCTGCATGATGGCGGGCAACAGGGCAGCTGACAGTTCCTCGATTCCGATGACTAGAGAGGTTAAGCGATGAACGTCAGGAGGTCAGCATTGGTCTTTCTCCCCGCTTCAAGGTGCAACTGCGCAGCTCACCATCGTTGACCATCTCGAGCTTTCCGATCAAGTGCAGCCTGACCTCTGAAAACTCGTCCTTCAACAGCGTAAGGAAGAGGGGCAAGAGATGCTCCTTCGTAGCCTGTTTGCCGAGTAGAGGCGCCAACCCGCTGATCTGCTTGGCGAGAGCGGCTCGGACGTGTTGAGAGCCGTCGGTCGTCAAGGTTCGGATGCAAGGGAGGATCCTGGCGAGGATAACATCCCGGTCAATAAGCTGAGCGAAGCCTGTCGGACCGAACAACATAACCCGTCAGCTTCAGTATAGGATACATGATCTGACATCAGAACCTAAACGCACCTGGCAATTGACCCGAAGCGGCGGTCCTGACTTCAGCCTCGTTGTCGGTCAACAACTCGGTATAAGCCTTGACGAGTTCTTCCCTAACGATGTCTTGTCCGACGGCATCGGCGAGCTATCCAATGTAAACGTCTTGATCAGCATCTCATTCTGGGTTCCAAGGCCATCAACCCGACGACCCGCGACTCACCTCGACGAAATGGTCTGCGAGCATATACCTAACCCTCCAACTCTTATCCGTCCAACTGTCCTGCAGATGCTTCCCCAAGTCGGCCTTGATCTCCTCGTCCTTGAGTTGACTGCAGATGGCGATCAGGTCGGGGATAGTCAATAACCTCACGCTGTCCTGATCGTCGGTGGAGAGACGTTGGTAGAGCGGGATGATCTCGGATTTGAGCAGGGGAGAGTGGGCGGGGAATGCTTTGGCGTAGGGCTATTGTCGAATGATGAGATTGTTTGACATAACATGGGCGACAACGAAATGTCAGCTCGTGTGCCATTATTGCATATAACGTAGAAAAGGAGCCGGGACTCACTCCGAGTGCCTTGGCAGCAGCCCTCCTGACCATGGGCGTATCATCCGTAGCCAAATCCTTGAACAACCCCCTCATCTCTTCCTGGTTCGCTTCATCCACCAGAGGATAGGCCGTAGCGAACAAGGCGCAGGCAGAAGTCCGGGAGGTGAACCAGTCTCCTCGGGCGAGGCGTCGGAGAAGGGGGAGGAAGTGGGCTTGCAGATGAGGGAGGGAGAGGAGGGGGGTGATCTTGTTGATCGAGTCCGAGGCCTGTGATACGAAGCCCAGAGTGGGGTGAGGGTTCAGGTTGAAAGTCGATGTTGACGTCGAGATAGGAGTTCCGATTCAATTGAGGTCAAAGGAAGGTGGATTGATTGGAAACATCAGTAACAGTCAACACGCCTGACATGGCATCGGCTCTTTGACTCGCCTTCTCCCTAACCAGGGTCTCTTCGACAGCAGCCAAGTTCTCCAAAGGTCCCAAGATCAAGAACGCCCATTCCTTTCCTCCTACATACTCTGCGAACCCCCCAAGTTCCTCGGCTAGGACGAGGAGGACTTCATCCTCATCATCCAGCTGGTCCTGCAAGAACGGGATCAACTCTTCCCTCGTCCTCTGAGGACCCAGGGCCAGGGCGATGGTAGATAGACGACGGATGGAGGCGAGACGAAGGTGGACGTCGTCGGACTTGAGCTCGTCCATGAGCAAGTGGATCGGGTAGAGGGCGTCATCGGAAGAGGTGGCTCCTCCGGAGGGTTGTTGGTATTGTTGGACGCCTTCCATTTCGGACATCGGCGGGTTCGAAGATCGTCCTGTTTGTTACGGTGATGATTCAGTGAGAGCCTAAGCTGTGTAGTCTGTGATATATGACAAGAGGAGAAGAAGAAGTAAAGGCAGATCGTCAGATAAGTCTTGAAGATGAGATCGAGGTTCATAACCCGAACATCAGGCGGTACTCACGCTTCGGTCGACGGTCTCCGAATCGCAATCGATTCGTTCGAGGTCCTGTTCCGTGATTCCGCAGCAGTCGTACGAGGATAGTTCCGTTTCCAGTCCGATAGAACAGTGAGATCGATGGCAGTGATATGTAAAGGTAGGTAGGAAGACGATCAATTGATGTCGTTCACCTCTTTTGCACAACAACTGTTCGTCGACGTCTTGTGTATGCGAAGAACGCGACGTGATCGGACGACGGCGATAGCGGGAAGTATCACTTACGAGGCGATGAGAGTGAGGCTAGCGAGTATGTGGTAAGTGGTGGTGACAATATGTATGACAGTTGTTGCCGTTGTGACTCTGTTGATGTCTCCCACCCTTTCTCTAGCGATTGGCCTGTGTCTGTGTGTGATGTGTGATGGTGATGGTTGATGGAGCTGACACGTAAAGTCTGAGCTTACGTAAGCGATAGGAAGGGTGAGGGGCGACCTCGAGCTTAGCTTTCAACCATCTCCTACGATCGATCGACATCATATCTCAATCTATACTCAACTGCACTAGCTACAACACCAAGAGACACACACCAGGTAATCCTATTCCACGCTCCGATAGCATATAACTAGCCATCATGTCCCGCCCCTCCGCTCAACAACTCGACCAGCTCTACAAACAGACCCTCGCCGCCTCGAAACGTTTCGCCTCGTACAACTTTCGCGAATACTTCGTCAGACGTACCAACGAGAGGTTCACCCCCTTATTATCCTCGGCTACTTCGGGTAGTGTGGATGCATCGGTAGATCAAAAGTGGTGGGAAAAGAGGGTACAGGAATTGGACGTGCTCAAGCGGGCGGGAGAGGTGAATAGGACTTTCCAGGGGCCGAAGATGGTCATCGAGCATGCTAGGCCGATTACGGGTGAGCCCATCTTATCATTTCAAAGTCCAGGGGAGATTAGAATTTGTATTGATCACCTTTATTTCTTTCCCGACAATCTGCTCGTATACAGCCGGCGGTGGAGAGGGCGTCGAAGCCAGTCCCTAGAGCTCTCCCCGGACCATCACCACTCTATCCCTCTCATCCATTTCATTACCATCTACCTTCCACCTCTACCTTTCACATTAATTCAACCCGAACCTCAGATCCGAAGATATGGAATAACGACTGCTACTGTATTATCCCCGCCCTCCGATCGGCATGTATACAAATGCCATTTCAACAACCTCGGGCGATGCGTATCGTATACCTAGTGTGTATCATCACTTCCCCAATACTTTGCTACGGCGCTGTACGACTGCATGTGGATAAGCTGGAAGATCTACCTTGATCGTCGATCTTCTGGGAAGCGATGCGAAGGGGAGGTACAGCGAAGGAAGGATGACAGGCTCTGGTTCTTTCGAGGTGGGTCGAATGGAGAGGACCGGATGGAACTTCGCTCACCTTGAACTTGAGAACGTTTGGTCCATCAGATCGGCGGAAGGACGAAGATATGATCGTTACATCGTAGTGTTATGTGCTCATTCGTATCTTTCAAGCATTTTCTATCTATACAAGACCACGTTCGGGTTTCAGCGACAGCGTGATCCGTTTCAGGATCGTTAAAGCGCCTTGTCAGAACTAGACGGCTGCTGCCGTGGATAGAATGCCGTTGTTTCGAAAGATCCCTCGGCGGTGCGTAAAAATCGCCCGGTCGGGCTCGAGTGACGTATCGAGACGACACCGCTGCACGCAAAAGAACTTACTCCAGGCCAATATATATATGTCGCCGCGCCTAAAATGAACGCGTTGATAGGATGCGACGAAGATGAAGAAGCGGTCGCTGGCTGGACAGAAGGAGAGACGAGCCCTGGCGATTTTCTTATAGCAGTGATGTTAGGGAAGGCGGCTTCACCGAGTCTCACGGTATATGTGTGGTTTATCTGGCTGGTTTCTTGCCCTTTCCGACATCCGCGTCCGGTAATCTGAGCTCGGGCGGAGCGTCCGTGTCCTCGTCAACATGCTTTCTCTGAGTGAATCAACGGATGCAAAGGATAAAGACCCCAACGTCTGAGCTCCAAACGTGTGCGCGCGCACGAATAGCGTTCACGAGCAGTACTCACCTTTTTTCCGTTAACTTGTCCGGTCCCCAAGAGTGGATCCATGCCAGCCCGTGCGATCCAGAGCGCACCATCCGCAGTAAGGAGATCCATAGGTGAACCAACAGGATACTTTGTCTTCTTACGAGATTGACCAACGAGGATTGCTATCTTCTCCACAACTTCAACGCTGAAATTACCCAACAGAGGGAACTGATCTGGACCCGCTCCCTTGACGAGAACACACGGGCTACCACCACGAGGTGTCATGTCGGCCGTCGCGCCCGATTCGGCTGTAAGGTCGAGATAAAGGTTGAATCCACGGATCCTTCCTGTGTCGGCGTTTTCTCTGACGAAACATGTGTAGCGGTTCTTGGTAATCTTGTCATCTCCTACGGATTGAGATAGGCGGTTCTTCACTTGAACCGCTATCACATCGACTTGATCTGGCCTGAAGTTGCCCGTCGGTGACGTAGCAGAGAAGTAGACCGGGATAACACAGTCAACGTCCTGCTGGTCAACGGTTCCCAAGAGCGCCGCCTGGCGGGTCCAAGCCTGCGGGAGGAGGGTAGGCGGGGCGACATCGTCCAATGTGAATCGTTCCGCGAGTCTAGCATAGTGGGTAAAGTTCAACCAGTGCGTATCTGCCCACTCAAGCAAGTCGTTCGACCACTCCGTCGGGCCTAAGAGTTCTTGCAGAAAGTCGGTCACCTTGACGAAAGTGCTTGCGTTTTTTTGCTTGACCCCATCGACCTTCGGCTTTGCATTCTTGACGCTCTTGTCCATGGCATATGACATCAATAATCGGGCAAGCTCCTCGCCATTCCTACTGTGGTGCAATCGGTGGGTGTCCATGTCGTTCACCACGGCGTTGACGACGTGGCTCCACCAAAAGTCGGGTTCCTCGCGGAACTCACGCGCGACGGCGAGGCTAAGTGAAGATCGCCAGGTCAGACCTTTTCCCCAGACGAGTATGCACGCAGAAGTACCTGAGTAACGGTTCGGACGGAACACCTGTTTGAATTTCACCTCCGACCGTCTCGATAGAGTGGATGGTCCGCATATGGTGAGATACCTGCTTCTTGATAGATTGCATTGCAGATTGTGTATCTGTTACGGGAAAATTCTCGTAAGCACGAATCGATTCCCGCCGCAAATTCCGCCGCGACGTTACCCTTCATGCCGGTGAAATCCAACGGCAACCTTTGACTCGCAGCAGCGATGATCACGTTGGCCGGTACCTTCTTCAGATCCGAGGTTGATAATAATACCAAGTCGTACCCGGTAAGTCTGTAGAAGAGCAACGGCGTCGTCCTCCGGAACGCGCCGGGTCCATCGAGGTCGAGCCCCCACGCGTAATATGGGTCGTTGAGAAGTGGCCTTCCCATAAGACTGAGGTTATTGTGTAAGTCTTCAAAAGTTGCTGTCTTCTCCCCTGTGAGGATCTGGTTGTAATCCCTCGACTGCGGTTGCTGCATACGACGCGCATGGAGATCAAGGGGAACGCATTGTGAGTATACGACTTGCTAGGCTCGCTGAACTGTCCGAGCGTGATCTCACCTGTAACAAAAAGACGTCTTGAGGCATGGCGGTGAAGGGCGGCGGCAAGATCAGTTTATGCGGCGCTGTTCGCAGGTCAGTCCTTCCGAAGCTGCTGGGGTCCTCGATATCGGTGAGCTCGACGACCTTGTGGTTGGTATCCAAGAGCAGGACTCGAAATTTCGGGATCGGATAAAAAAACAACAGTCTTCGCAGCGCTGTCAAACGCGTCTTGGTCATGCTGATCGCCTCGTCGATTGCAAGAAAACAGTACTCGTCTTTGATCAAGTCCTGCAGAACCTCGAAAGGTTCTCGAAGGGTCTCTGCGAGTGCACGATTCAGTTCCTCGCCGGTTGATCTGCTCAAGTCGTCTAGTACGAGACGCTGTCTCGAGGCCGACTGTTGAATTCGTCGCAGTAGAGTGTCGCGGGGAGACCTTCCTCTTGTCAAAGGCTTAGTACCCGCAGACTCCGGTCTCAGCCGGAATCCTGGGGTGATGTCGTTCATGAGCACAGCGGATGTCCTCTGTACAAAGCTCGCCCAGCAATCATCCAGCTCGGGGTTTTGCTCCTTGATGAAACCGGCAAATTCGGTGGCGAAAGCCCAAAGCCAGCTGGCCACGGCTATCAGAGCTTGGCCTGTATTCTCGAAGCCCTCATCGTCGTCGTTGTCGGCATCACGATGACGATGCCGAGTCCTCACCCTCTCCGGAACGAGGTGCTCATATACCTCTTGATCTTGACTCGGTGCGGACTTGCGTAGTTCCGCACTCGTGCTGTTTCCTCTCGCCATGATCGGATTGTGCCTGATGCAAGTATACAGGCCGAGTCGCTTATGACAGAGCTGCATGACCGCTCTCGTCTTGCCCGTCCCGGACGACTGTAGGACCGCAAAGACCGGGACGTGGTCATACGGTCGCTGCTCGGTCAGATGGTCATCTAGGTCATCGACGACCCCGCCGACGAATTCGTCCTGAAAAGCCCAATCGACGTGATCCAGCGGAGGAGCTGCACGACGACTAGCTTCGAGGAGGAAAGCCGTGATCGGACAGTCTGCTTGGTCAAGGGACTCCATCTCTTTTGGCCGGACGCTAGGACCAGAGGCGTATAGATATACGACTTCTTCTATCGTGGAATCCTTTATGCGCCGAAGTTCGTCGTCACCGGGGAGAGGACTGGAGTCGTAAATGTCCTGTGCGTGTTCCTTCATGAGCCGCGATAGTTCCCAGGACCTCTCGACTACAGACGAAAGCATCGCGACCAGGAATAACTGTCCGAACATCGGCGGTGTTCCCGTTGCGGAAAGATCCTTGAGCATGTCACCCACCCCGTGGCGGTCCGTTTCGTCCAATCCCTCGAGGTGATCCCTCACACTCTCGACGATGCTGGGCGGAAAGTCATCCAAGGCGTCTTGTATTTGGACCCTCCATTCCTTGAGTGACGACATGATGCTTGTTTCCCGCTCCACACGGGGTCTTGAGATTGGGGTTGCAAGGGATCAAATTTGATACCTGCGAATCGAGAGTGATGATCGGACTGATTCGCAGGAAGACGATTGTGCAATGCGTGGGTTGAACCGGTGGGGGCTTGTTCCCGAACGGTCCTGGCGATACCAGGCTAGGAATGGTGAGATAGATCCTCGAAGCACCAGTATAGAGAGAGGGGACGATCTATATGTATCGAGTGTCTGGCTGATGATCGTCTGACGACGTATGTCCAGTCCAGTCGACATCGTCAAGTGTACTACTGTGTACTGTGTCGGTCATCCGCGTCGTCACGTGACCGATGATGCCCCAATGGGACAACCACCCCAGGCAGCACTCCCGGTCAACTGCGATTATTGAACCATGATGATCCATGCATGTTTGAGCAAAGCAGCTCCTTACATGGCCAAACCATCCGTACTTTACCAAACACTGAATCCTACAAGATGGGTGATATACAGGCCTACCTCGCTTCAAAGTGAGCACCGAAATCGGTCACAGCCGCGCCTGACAAGCAGCTAACACCGTGCTCTTCTGACCAGGTACATGTCGGGTGCCAAGGCCGATGCGATCCTCTCCCGGAGCGAAGCTGGACGTCCTAAGAAGAAGAAGAGACGGATAGATCAGGCTGTACCTGTAGCTGTTGGGGATGGGACGGGGTTGTTGATCGCAGATGAGGACAGTCTGGGGAATGGATGGGGACAGGCCGAGCCCGAGGAGGAAGATACGGATGTGCCAGGTGAGTTCAGGATTTCGTCGACATGCGTTGTATGTTCATGCTGACTCTTATTGACCTCTAATCTAGTTGTGACGGCCGCTGCCAAAACTCTACGTCTAAAGAAATCGAACTGGTCGCTCCCATCAGCCAGCTCTTCAACTCAACCTGAACCCGCCGCTGAGGAACCTCCAGCCGAATCTTCCACCGCCACCGCCACGTCCGCTCCACCTGTGAAGAAACGAAAAGGAGGTCTTTTAACTGCCGCTCAGTTGAAAGAAGAGGCTGAAGCGCTGGCCATCGAAGAAGCCCGTAAAGAAGCTGAACGGGAACAAGAACGCCTCGAAGCTCGACGTCGGCGTCGAGCCGAAGGGATCGAGGACGACGAGGATCTCGCCAATGATGATGATGATGATGTTGATGATCATCCGGATCATCAAAGGACGGTCTATCGTGATCGGTCGGGAAAGATCGTCGATGCCCAAGCTGAACGGGCTGAACAGATCAAGGCCGAAGCGGAAGATCGAGCCAGACAGGCTGCGAAGAAGGATTGGAACAAGGGGTTGGTACAGCGGAATCAACGGGAAGTGGAAGCTCAGCGGGAGAGACAGGTCGCCAGCACTTCGTTTGCTAGGTGAGTATGCAGAATTTTGAGCTTTCCGGCCTGTTTTGAGCTGATTTGCTTGGTTCGAATGGGGGATAGGTCGGCAAATGACCGGGATATGAATGATGAACTCCGAAACGAGGTCCGGAGAGAAGACCCAGCAGCGGCGTTCTTGACGGTACGTACAACACCTAGTCTTCTCGGCCGCTCGACAAAGCTGATCCGATCTTTCGCCTGCGGCCTCGACCCCATAGCAACGGAAAAAGAAAGGCCCGCAACGACCGAAATATACCGGGCCAGCACCTCCTCCGAATCGGTTCGGTATCCCTCCAGGGTTCCGATGGGACGGTGTCGGTAAGTCCCGTTCTCCTCCCTGTCAACGATTGCAACAGCGACTTGATTCTGATTACGACGATGTCCATTCTTTTTTCCGACACGACACCTTTCTCAGACCGGTCGACGGGGTACGAAGCCAAGTTGTTCCAGAAGATCAATGAACGGAGCCGGAAAGCCAAGGAGGCGTATCAGTGGAGTACCGAGGAGATGTAATGAAGATTTGACATGCAAGCGGTTTGGCTTGTCCTTTCCAGCCGTGACGACCACTATACAAGTCATCGCATATGGACGAGCACAAGTCAGCGCGCGACGATGAACAGCGGATAATGGCCACGCGAATCGGCACCCAGCAGATTGATTTCAGGTTTGACACGACCGAAAGACAATTAAACAGGAGTTGAGAGCATGCTGCAGTCTGGGCGGTGACTAGCATGTGCAACCCGGACTTCCGGTCAACGTGCTCATCTGGACATCATACACAGCTGCATCAGTTGAACCTTTGGCACGCGCAAAGCATCTCAGTCGATAGGACAAGGTCACGCGGACGGTAAGCGGATTCGGACCTTAACTATATGGACCAGCCCCTGCATCAATTGTGCCTTGTTCGAAGCTCATACAAGGTTTATTTCCTGGCCCTGATCGTGTTTCCAGGACCTTCGCTGACGCCTTTCGCAATGGTCCCTGTCTTATTTGCTGGCAATCGGCGTGGTCAGGTCAGTGGTCAGGTGATCGAGCCTTCGCACATTGTGATACGGACTCGGCATTTCTACCCGGAGAATTAGTTCCGAGCAGCAGGTTGCCAATTGGTGAGTAGGGATCGAATGTCAATCTGAACGAGCACACGTATATGCTCTCATCATGTCGGCGCTAACCGAGCGGATGTTACAGATCCCAGGTACCCTCGGACTTTGACAGAACTCGAGCCCCTGAAACGGATGCATATGTTACATCCTCATTCACAAAACGGGTCGCCTTCGTGAGTTTCGACGCTCGATTTCAACGCCAATCTGTTTCCGTGAACCAGCCTGTTTCGGACGCATCCGTTCACAAGCCATCAGCCATCAGGTACTCACCTGGTCGTCCGCGGTTAAGACTCAGCTCGAGCTAAGTCGACATACGGCCGTTGCACGAGACTTCGAGTAAGGACAGTCAAGCAGGTGCATTCTTTGGACATAATCATGCCAGCCCGGCAGGGTCTGGTATGTATATATAGGCCGACTATCTCACTGTATCAGACTTATGATACCCCTCCGCCTCGACTGATACTTGCACTCAAAGGCTCTATAACGATGGACGCGGCGGTGCAAGACCTTGTAGGCGTACTACGCAACTTGAAGGCAAGTCAATTCCTGTGGGCAGAATCTGTACCGAGATGCTGACTAGACTTGATCGATTGGGTGTAGGAGTTTTCCGTGGACTCTTTTTCCAATCGACTCTTTAACAAGTTGCGCTTATGTGACAATATCAACGACTTTGTGCAGTATATTCCGGCTGAGGAAAACTACGGTGAACGACAGGAAGACCTCAGTATCGATGGGGTCGACGCTTCGGTTTACTTGAGGACCTTTGCTGAACAAGCTTTTGCTGATGGCTTGTGCCAAGTTGACGACGAGAAAGACAAGTTCAAACTGAAAGACTGCGTACAGCGGGTATGCCGTGCGAGATCTTGCAAGAAGCAAGACGAATCTGTTGAGCTGATAACGTGGTCATGCCGTCGCATCTTAGGACAACGTCAAGGCCGCCAAGAGTCAGCTCTTGCCCAATCTGACCTCGCTATTCTACGCCGAACACATCAACTGGGCTCTGAAGACCGCCGGTAAACCGTCTTTAACCGAACTAGGTGGACGAGATGGTTTCGCGGAAGCATACGAGAAGCGTGTCAGATCCCAAGCCTTCGTTTCATCTGAAATAGCCAAAGATCTGCTCGCTGGGAACCATGAGTACAGTCTCGCTATTCTCTTCGTTTGTGAATACCTTCATCATGGACCTGGCACGGTTCCTTCGGTTGACAACGAGATTTCGCAATCACGAGCGGCAAGCGTACTGTGCGAATGGATCGGGCACTTCAGGACAGTAGACGCCATGAACGTCTTGTCTGGCTTACTCTCGAAGGATGGCATGAATCTACTAGCCACGATCAGCAAGGCCTCCTCGATGGTTTTCGCCGTCACCGTCGATACCAATCTAAGATCGACTGGTCTGTTCGACCTCGCTGGGGCGATATTGCGCGACCCAGCTTTATCCGGCGCCTTGTCCGATGTTTTTGGAGGCATCGCCGCCATAAATGCCACCATCGGGGGGAGGTTGTCCACTCTTCTCGCTCTAGATATTCAGGCCTGGAGGTCCCATTGCCAAGTCTTGGGGTCAACATGGGAGACCCTTGCAGCGCAATACGGCAAGGCGGCATCGCAAGCTGTCAGCAAAGCTGAGCAAAGCTCTATACACGTGAACGGCAATGACGGAGAAGAATTCGGCAGAGGGTTCTTGACGGGTGTGACCTTCGGCGGGGTCGGGGTGAAATATCTGCAAACGACTACTGTCACAGGCCAACAAGTAGCTGACTGGATCAACAGAGGTAAGCAATCGCTCCCAACCCAGCTGTTTATTCTTAAGGCAACTCATGCATCTTCTCACAAAGGTCGTCACTCGTTTCCAACTATGTTCAAGGCCGACTCACCGAACGTCAAAGAAGTCGACCGTTCGACGGAAACTTACAGCCCAATTGCATCTTGTTTCGTCGCTGGAACGAAGATCGCGACTGTTCGTGGAGAAATTCCGATAGAAGATATTCGCGAAGGCGAGCACATCTTGACGGACAACGAGACCATCGCGTATGGAACCGCTTCCGACGAGCAGGTCGTGTCGCGATTGAATGTGCCTGTTTTGATAGGCTTCAGTCAGTCCCGATCTTCTCTGACAGCAGATAACTCGCACTCTGCTGAACCGATATGCGTCTCGTGATAGATGATGAACCGGCTTTCTTCACTCCGGGACACGTCTTTCATACCACAAGAGGTCTCCGCGCGATAACGCCGGACATTGCACAGGCTGAAAACGCCTGGCTTCAAGTTGGCAAATTGGCTGTCGGTGATATCATCTATCGTCGGAGACCGAACGGAAAAGGTTATGATCTGGTGCCGATCGATTCCATCCGGGTCGTTCAAAACGCAGAGGATCAAATGGTATACGGAATCCATATGCGCGATGGTCACCGCAGATATCACGCCAACGGATATCTGGTTGCAGTCAATTATCCAGAGGTCGGCATTGCCTGTTCTCAGACACCTCTGTCTACTCACTGACTGTATCCGCTATGTTATGGCATCCGACAGATTACTATCAAGTCTATCGCGCGACTACTGTCTACCTTCAAGAGTCGTGAACGTATGCGACTCCTTCGCGGCATCAAGGAATTACAGCCTTTATTCCACAGGTTCGGCGTCGATCAGATGGACGAGATTCTGAATAGAGAGCTCGGCCAGATCACGGCCGTGCATACAACCGCGACTCGATGCAAAGTCCAACACAAGCATCGATCTTCGTTACTTCAGGTCCGACGGACTTTTTCGCTCCATCCTACCACACACACTCCTCAGACGAAAAATTATACCCTTCCGAAGGTCAAGATACATGAAGGGACATTGTTGATCGACGGGAAAGTCGTACCGCGAGTTCAGATTGACACGAAACTGCACACAATCCGATGGACCCGTCCTGAACCAACTCATGGGTGGGAACACGGATACATTCGACTATGGGCATCCGGACTTGACGGTGTCGGGAGCATCTATGTGTCGAGCGAGGAGGATGCCAATGCGGAGTCACTCGCTCGGGAAGGCTTGCCAACGATCCCGTTTATAGTTACCAAGGCCAACGTGAAACCTCACGACGAGGGTAAAGCGCTTCAGCATGCTGCAGTCAAGATCATTCACCCAAACGCGTTGTCGCCAGATCTGCATAAAGACCTGATCAAACCGGTTCCTTTCTGTCTTCAAGGCATGAGCCCCACAGACATGACAGACTCGCCTCGACGAGCGATCACGGCTCACCCAGCTTTCGCGGAACCGGAGTCGGACGAATCTTATACGGACGGGGAAGACTACTACAATATTTTCGTCGATAAAGATCCCTGGGCCGTAAAGACCGACAAGGACCAGCCGAGTACACCGGTAGCATTCGGTAAGATATCGTTTGCTACTCATCACGTAGGAGGAGCGGAAGGAATGTCGCTCCCAACGGTGCAGATTGAAGTGCTCGACAAGATTCGGGACGCCATCAATCAAGGCAAACAACCGGATCAGCAAATCGGGCCACTGTACGAGTGCGTCACGGAACTGGATGACAAGAGTAACATCGTCGCCACCATAGATATGGTATCGCCTACCGTGATTAGCGCGCTGGCCGTCAAACCTGCCCCTGGCCAAGGGCAGACTTCTGAGGACGTTCTCCCTCCAACCTTTGACGTCGATTTTGCGGATTATTCGCCAATCAAGAGCAAGCTACCTTTCTTCTTCACGGTCCTCAAGCTTACCATGTCGTGGGACTTTGAATCAGTCACTGGCGTAGCCTACGCATGGGATCCTACAAAGGTAGGATCCCTCGGGACCCGATACAAAGTTGCTGGACAGCACATCGACATTAGCACTACCCTGGCCGTCAGGCGATCAATCGCCACATCCTTAGCAGCCATTCATGCGACACCACCTGCGTTGACTGGTTTGCATGGATTTCAACCAGCCCCGATAACCTTGGCTTTAGCGAATCCAGGAACTGCTGGATTGAACACCTCGGCGCTAGCGGAGATGCCAGATTATAACGATGCGACGGTTAGTGTCTTCGTAGAGGCAGTTGTACAGGTCCCGAATCATTTCGCTCAAGCTTCCTTGTTCGACAGCTACAAACCACTAGCCAAGGACTTTTACAAAAGGCGATGCTTTATCATATGGAAGAGGACGACAGGAAAAATTTTGTAGGAGTGGTCAAACCGACGGTTGACGAGGCTGTCTTTCCCAGCGAGCTAGCGGATAATCTACCCGACGACCTGAAAACATGGCTAAAAGATACCTATACACCGGCGTACATATCCTATATGCTCTCACAGGTGGATCCGAGTTCAGAGACATGGAAAGGAGACTTCGATTCGGAGCAAAGGAACAAAATTTGGTATTGGTGGACCGGTCAAGTCTGTCTGCGTTCAACAAATGATTGTGTCATGGAAAGCAAGAGTACTGACGGCTTTTGTGAAATCACAGGGAGACGGTTCTCTCGCAAAGTCCTCTGAGTATAACAAGCTGAACCATGAAGCCGCTACCGCGGCCATGAAAGTGCTGTATGGAAAATATCTTGAACCGTACAAGGCAGACGGAGCGAGCTGGGCGCAGAAGTGGGGAAAGCAGTGTACCAAGCCCATTTTCATCAGGAACGTAATGAAAAAGCCTATCACCGCGGTAGGTTAAGCGTAATAGAGGTCGGTAGGAAGATTTTCTACTGAGAACGAGTTCCCTCGTGCGTTACTTACAGGCCTTCAACCCCGTCCTGAAATATTGCAATATTCTAAACTATCTCGACCCAAGCAAGGACTATGCGGACGGTCTTTACAAGGCCACCATTGCTCAATGTGTCACCAAGACTTTGTCTTCAGCTTACATCAATCGCGATGACAAGGATGCCGCTCAGGCCAGCTCGTGGTTGAAAGACTCGATGCTAGTTCTGATCACCAAGGTCTTAAATGACGATCCCGCTATAACGGAGCCTATCAGGAGCAATCTGAAGAAGGACCTAGCCGAGTTCCAGAAAGGCGAAGCAGTCTACGACAATCTCAATGCCGAACAGAAGGCAGCTCACATCATGGAGGTTGTAGCGACGCTGACAGTCAACCTGAGCGGCTGGATGAGTGCGATCGGGAAAGGTCTGGGCGCCGCATTCAAACAATTTTCGCGCTGGGGTAGGGCAACTGCCATCTTTGATGCCGGTCTTCAGAAGCTATTGCCAGCGGCAGCCGGTAGGACTGCGCTTCTCAAGGGGTTATATAGTATCGCCATGGTAAGTCTGCCGTTCGCGAGACTTGTTGAACCGTCAGCTGATCAGTTGGTCGATGCAGGTCGGAATGTATGGTTACATGGCGTACTCTCAGTTTGCACAATGGAGCACGGCTAAACCGGAAGCGAAGGCTTCAGCGATCATCGCTACCTTGACGCTGGCTGTGGAGAGCGCCAAAGTGTCATACAGCGCATTCCAAAGCGTCAAGGCATGGAGGCAATCAGTTGCAGATCGAGCACAACAGCAGGTTGACGCCGTCATTCTCGACGACTCATTCGACATAGTCGCTCGCAAGGATTCGTCATTCTTGATCATCGAGAAGGAATTGCAAGCCGAATTTCCTGAGCTCGGCATACAGGAAGCCATTGGGGAAAAGATCGCAGAGAATACTGGAGCGACGATTTACGATCCCGATCTTGACATGGAATATGACGAGATGTTCGACGTACCTCTCAACGAGGTCGAACCAACCCTTCCAGCCGGCAAGGTGTCTAGCAGATTAGCCAAGGCGTTCAATACACCCGCCAATTGGTTGAAGGCCGCCAACATCCTCCTCGGAGTGGCCATGACAGTGACTATGTCGATCAGCTTATACCGGAACTGGGGCGATCTGACCAAGACCGGCAAGGCGCTCGGCGTGGTCCAGGTAGTGATCCAGGCGCTGACGGTGATTGCCGACGTGGTAGCATTTGGCGTCGATATTGCTGTCACCGCTGGCGTCATCGCGGCTGATTGCACTTTAGCCCTGGCCATACCTTTCGTTGGAGCGGTGCTCGCTGTTATCGGGGTGGTCATTCTCATTTTGTCTCTGGCTCTGACAACGCAAGAGAAGAAGGACCCTCCGCCTACCGTTGTAGAGACCTTCTTGTCCGACAAGGGACAGCCATGGGTTGCGGGACTCAAAGTCAATCCTCCAGCCCAATCGCTGCGATACTTGCCCGAGAAGAACGATTACACGGCGGGATCTCAGCAGACGGTCAAGATTACAATTCAAAACCCTTCTGATAAGAGCGTCGAGTTGAACGAGACCCGACTCAGCTTTGTGGGTGGCACGGGAGACAACGATCTCTTTACGGACACAACTCTCGCGCTCAAGACCCCTGCCCAAGACGGGCCTATCGTAGCCTCTGTTGACGGCTTGGTCTCGGCTAAGCTGGTTCCGACCATCAAAGGCGAAAACACGTTCTATGATCTGGTATTGAAAGGAATCGGTGGCGCCTCGAACACGACCAGCCATCTGATCATACCTGCCAACAAGACCTTTACAGTCGAGATGGCAGGAACAATCAACAAGGCCGGCAAGACCATCCTCGGCATCGTGGAGACTCTCTCAAACGGAGACCGCTGCCGGACGGCTCCTGTTTTTACCCGCAAATGACAGTTCGAACGAAATGACAGTAGTATCAGATGATCGCGTACCTTCGGATTACAGGCCTGAAAAAACAAGAAACAATCGAATCTATATTCGCAACTTCGTGTTTGTATGTTATCAATCTGTAAGAAACCTCTGTCTGTGAATGCAGTGTGACCCTTTGCACAAGAGGCAGGAGTGGCGTCAGTTTCATCACCGATAGCCAAGTATAAGTGAGACGAGACTTGCAATTCATCAATTTGATGTTCTTCCTTTCAAGCGTGATGTAGACTGTCGTGATATGATTTCGACCAATGTCCCGCAACATACACTGCAATCCGCCCCGAAATCCGTGGTCCGTTCAAAAGGGGATTTGCGCGTGTGACCTAAATGCCGGGTCCCGCGCCTCCAACCCAATGTAGTCGGCCTATGCCTCCTCGATGATGCGGTAAGAGTCGCATCAGAATGCCTCATATCAGAAGTGGTTTGGTGAGGATTGCGTTTCCTCTGAGCAAAAGACTTACCTGTAATCGTACACTTGATCGAGGGGCCGGAGTGAAGGGGGTCTCTCAAACTCGTGATCAGCTACTGCTGTCCGGACAACGTATCTGGATGAGGGACTGCGTTTCGATGCTCTTCCGCGGGAATGACGCGTCTGATGGAGACAAGGCAAATCCTCAAACGCGAGGATCTTGGCGCGACTACTGTAACAGTATGATTATATTCAACGACAATGACCTGACTAACTAGGATATGACAATAGAACCTCGCTTTGTGTGTGCGTGCGATACTGGCGAAACGATACATAATAATTGCTTGAGTTGCTAAACTGACGAACGGAGAGCAATCTAAATTGAAACAGTCTGAGGGAGATCAAACGATCGAGCTGATCAAGCTTTAGATGGCCCGACCGATCTGACCGGACGATCGGTGCGAGTTGACGTGATCGGTCGGGACGGGGGGTGCGTCCCTGCTGGACCTCTGTCCTACGGGTCGTCCGGGCGAAGTGGCGGAAAAGGACGATTTCCTAGGCTTGTGCTCTACGTCGGTGGCGATCCGCATAGCGTTCGAACCGGATCGAGACGAGCTCGAGACGTGGCCCCGGTCGACGTTGCTGCTGTTGCTGTTGCCTACAACGAGACGTTCACCAACAAGCTGGACCCAGCCTCGTCGACCGACGACAACGCTCTCCTTCTCGATGGCCTCGTATTCGATGCCACCGACGCTCTCGATCCAGCGTTCCGTGTAGACGCTACCTTCGCTTCGGTCGATCTTGGTTCCGAGGACACGTTCGGCGGCCTCGTCACCGATGACCTCGCGCCATTGACCTTGAGCGTCCTTGAACAGGTGTCGAGTAGGCAAGATGGTCGGCGAGGGGTCGTGAATGGGTTGGATGAAGGGGCTGCGAAGGGGCGTGTGTCAGCTGTTGTACTGATGTTGTGAAAATACGCCTGGCTAGACTCTCTAGATGTGGTACTTGTGGATGTCCCTGAAGATCATAAGCTCGTAAACCTCGGTCTCGATGATAGCGACGTGTTCCTGCGAAATCAAAACATGAATAGGGTCAGACTCCACTACTCGCAATCCTGACACATGCGCCTCGACAACCCACCTGAATGACGGGCTCCAAAACCCTCGACTTGACATCCACGGTATCCAACACGCCCACCTTGCTCTCCCACCCAGCCTGCTTGAAGACCTCGACGCTCCTCTCATCCAGACCGTTCCTCGGCTTGATCCCCCTGGCGCCCGAACGCTCGGCGACGGCCTCTTCCCTGGCGATCCGGCTGACGAGCCCTTCCCGCTGGTTGATCAGCTCTCGGTCCCTCTCCGTGGTGGAGACGGGGATCCCGGGGATGAGCGGGGTGTACTTGCCAGGCTTGGAAGCTCCGGCTCCGATCCGGCTCATTCGGGAGTGGGTGAAAGAGTTGCTAAGGAGGGCGAGGTGGCGTTGGATGTGTTCAGGAGAAGGGTCGGTCGCCCCGGGAGGCGAGGGGTGGAAGGCGTATTCCCTGATGGGGATGTAGGCCGAGAGGGCGCTCTGGGTCGAACCGGCCGTGGCGAGCTCTCCATCGTGTTGACCCTGACCTCGAGCGACAGTCCCGATATGGTTGGGCTCCAACCGGCCGACCTTGGATTGAGCGGTGACGAACCGCCTAGATTCCTCGGCGATGACCTTGGGATCGGTAACCTTATAAGGCGCCAACTGTCGGGGAGTCGTCAACTGATGCTGCTTGATCAACGGACCCGATCCGATCTCCCTCCATTCCGCCGGTTTCTCGGTGCTCCCAGCGACATCCTTGCTACCGAACCCGAGACCGTGTCGGTGGTTTTCGACGGGAATATAACCCATCGACCCGGCATCCAGCTCGAATCTCTCCCTCAAACCCGGAGCCGGTGCAGACCCGCCCCCTACGGATCGGCCCAGGAGACCCGCTTGAACCTCGTCCGAGAACGCCGGGGTCTGGGGGACCGTCGGCAGAGCAAACGTCCCGTGAGACCTAGGAAGGCCGGATTCGGATTTGCTGGAAGATGACGACGAGGAAGTCTTGGGAACGATGGGGAAGCCGTCGGCGTCGAACTGGTTGTTGTTGTTGTTGGCGACGTTACGGGAAGAAGCTGGGACCTTGGAAGGCGTCCTCTGAGCCGCAGCCACGGGTTCACGAGCGTGTTGAGCGTGATCACGGTCATCCCGCCCATGCGCTCCGGGAATAGGGGGCAAACCCTTTCCTTCTCCTCTGCCGGTCAACCCAGATCCGGTCCTCCCATGACCTTGATCGAGGTTCTCTCTCGGTGCATCCCTAGACTCTCGTTGCTGATGCTGCGGGGCCTGCGCAGCCTGATGAGACTGCTGCGAGTTGCTGTTGTTGCTAACGGGATCACGTTCGAGAGCCGCATTCGCATTCCTCGCAACCTCCGTATTGCCATCGACGTGATTATGAGCGCCTACCAGTTCCTGCCCCCTAAACCCGGTCCCTTCCCCGCCTTGTTGTTGAGGCTCTCGAGAAACGTTCGAGGAAACTCGAGGTTGGTCGACACTCTTCCTACTATTATGATGGTGGTGGTTGTCGGAAGAAGCTCGACCTTCGCGGATTCCCGATGACGAGGTCGGAGAAGGAGGGTTCGAGTTGGAGCCTCGTCGGAGCTTGAGCTTTTCGAATACTGAGGAGAGGGGCATCTTGCGATCGTGGAAGAGTCGAGGTTTGAGAGAGGTGATTTGTTCAGGAGGTTGTGGGTAAGAGAAGAGAAGACCTAGGTGCGATCACTCGAGGTTCTGATGAATTGGAGCTGAGGGATACCGGTTACGACGTGTAGATCGTAGGTCTGCACAGCTGACGACCGATCGACCGAGGATGTCGAGTTCGGTTGAAAGAGGGGTGAATCGAGGTTGTAGATATGGATAGGACTAGGACGAAGCTGATGGGTTATGCCGACAAGCTAGAAGTCGAGCTAGAGAAGAAAGACTAAAGTGAAACGATAATCAAATCAGAGCACCAGTAGCGTTGTAGGGGGGTGGGAGCTGCGAGAGGCAGGGGAGTTGGTGCGTATATAGCGATCGGGGGGTGGTAACCACGCGGTTCAAACAGATCGAAAATGATCGACCAGCTCGGGGGGGAGCGGACAAGGGGCAAGGGGATACTGCAGGATCGAGAGGTCGTCGTATACGGTGTTCCCAGCGGTTGCTGTGTGGCTATGGGGGCTATGGATCTATGGAGTTGGTGGATGATTCGAGCAAAATCTCACGCAAAAGACGTCGGTCGATTTTAGGTCTGCAGGAGTGAGGTGATGACGACACCCATCTCTCCTGCCTCGGAGCGGAACCTGAACGACCCGGCAACAGATACACTTGGACACCGAGACAAGATCTCGTCCGTCCTGTTTCTCCCGGTGACAACTAGCCACGAGCTGCAAGCTGCAAGCTGCAAGTGAACCCGGGCGGCTGCTACTAGCTACCAGCGACTGCGAGGACAGAAAGACGACGCGTACAATTCGTTCAACGAAGAGATCGATCCGAGCATCTGCTGCGCAATTGACAGACTACGAGGTAGACGCGAGATGTACATACAAGATCCATGTCCAAAAACGTCCCAGATTGAATGGGGTTGCCACTCTGAGCTTACCTGGGTCGCCTCGCCGTGAGATCTCGTGTCAATATCCACCCCCCACCCGACTTCGCAGCAACTGAAAGGTTGAACGAGTTTCCAACCCGTGGGTGACAGGGTTCGGGTGCGATGACGTATCCAACCTCGGGCAATGATGACGAAGGCGCGAGGGGGGGAGGGGGAGGGTGCGTAACCGAGGGGCGAGCATTCTCTGGTCCCTGGATGTATGCCAGCGCGCGCTGTTCAGATCGTTCAGACACTACTGTCAACGTCACGGCGTCCGCTAGGATGGGACCATGTCATCAGCTTTCGATCGGGTGCCAGTCACCCCCTTCGCGTGGGTTGACGTCAAAGTCCGGGTCCTCCTGCGGCCTCTGCCGGTAGAAACTCTCGAAATAACAGAGGGCGCGAGGAGGAGGGGGATCAGGTCTATGATGTCATCCCTTTCCCCCTCGTCCGTGCGATGACGACCATCACGCAAACAAACAACGAGAGAGGGAGATGGCTCGTCATCGCCCTCGCTCGCCCTTGGGTGGGCTAGTATATAGACCGGTCGGGTTCGATCGACCACCTGATCGAAACTACAACTATCACGTTTCCTCTCCTCTTCTCTCAACAAAACAATCTTCATCGCATCTTCTAGGCCAATCCCCTACCAAACTCAACTAAACCAACCTAACTCTCTCGAAATGTCTGCCAACACCAACGTTAACAACACTTCTTCCACCGGCGGAGTCGTCGACCACGTCAAGACCTTGTGAGTTTTCGCGCTTTTCCCGTCGTCCCGTTCGATTCTATCCCGATCATCCCCGCTTACCCTCGTCATCGTCTTTCCTCCTCTTCCCTCTTTCTCTTCCACGCCTGCCCTCACGTCTTTCGCCCCACGCCTTCAGCTTGTCGGGATCCAACAAGGCCGACTCTACCGAGGTCTGCACCGAGACTGCCCCCGCTGTCGTCCAGGAGCACGTCTCCCGTAACGAGACTGTCGAGCAGATCGAGGCCATCGACAGGGAGAGGCACATTCACCACCACCAGCACCGAGTTCAGCCCATCGTCGACCAGCAGACTTTGCCCACTCAGCACCAGTACAATGTCGTCCCCGAGGTTAGTTCGAGTGGGATCCGAAGGCAGATGTGGTCTGGTTTCGGTACTGATCTTGCCTTCGATGTGCGTTTACCAGGTAACCAGGGAGTCCAAGCACGACATGCTCCCCGAGCACAGGGAGAAGCTCGAGCAGCAGCGAACCCTCTACCGGGACACCAAGGAGGTCGGTGAGACCCAGCGAACCTTGGCTACCGCCCCCGCCGTTGCCGCCGAGCACGTCCACCACCACGTTCACGAGACCATCCAGCCGGTCATCAACAGGGAGACCGTCCAGAACACCCACGTTCACACCACCATCCCCATTCACGAGAAGATTCACGACGCTCCTATTGTTCACGAGCACACCGTCTTGCCTACCGTCTCTTTGGCCGAGTGTGAGTTTGAAGCCCGGCCATGTTGATTATTGTTCGCAAGTGAACACGCTCTGAGACGTCCTGGTTTCAAGCCGACATAGTCCAGGCCAAGGTTGGAGGTGAACACCAGCACAAGGACGGTGACCACACCCACGCCTACTAGTTAGTAGACCATTGCTATCTTCTCGTGCACGTTTATTGCCGTAGCTGATCGAGTTCTTGTCCCCGTAATCAGCGAAGGTGCCCCGAGGGTCGGGGCCGACGGATCCAAGCTCTCAGGGGACCACCACCACAGCCACCACGGTGCCGAGGCCGCCGTTGCCGGTGCCGCCGCCAAGAAGGCTCTCTAATCGCATCGTCGTGTAGAGTTTCCTTTCCGACAACCCCTCCCCTTCTTCCAGACCAGGTCGTGAAGGACCGGTCTTCATATAGTTTTTGAATATCAGCAACGACCAATGTATCGTCCAGACTTCGTACACGCTTATTAATATGTTGACGACGTGAACATAATCTGTCCGCTTCTTGACTTGCCTGTTCAATGTGACCGTCGTCCGACATCACTGTAGTATCCGACGCTCGCTCAGTTCTCGAGACATGGCGACGTCGTCTTCCAATATGCTCGTCGACTTTTGCTTCCGCAGGCGACGCGCTAGAAACATCCCCGTGGACAAAGTCCGACGTTTCAAAGGGACTTTTGTCGATGGCCATCATCGGGTTCATCATTCAGAGCTTCAGGCGATCGACCCGCTCCATAAGCTTCTTCCGCCACCCGATCGTTGATATGGCTCATGGTATTTCTATATATGTTTCCCGCATCACATCTATTCCAGTGCAGGTATGGTCGGCAAAGAGGGCAAGAGCGAGTGACAGCTGTATGCACTGTATCGAGGGGTTCTTTCATCCGTTCCTTTCAAGAGATCAAGAGAGCTTGTATGCACCTGTATTGAAGATTCCAAGCGAGAAGCCAGAAATGCGCCTTGTCTGGATCATGTGGGTTGTTTGAGGACCGGCATGAGTACTAGCCTCTTGCGAGTCACTTACTCTACCATCTTCGAACTGCAGGGTAATTTGCTCATCGGGCCCATCCATTTCGGCCAATCTTGCGACTTTGAACGGGACCACTCGACAAGGCCAAGAGGTAGAGATACAGTATCTCCTCCCTTCTGCGGCCTCTCTGTTTGGTTCTGGATGCTTTGATTTTCCTACTGGTCAATTGTCCTGATGTCAGCTCTGCGCGCTTTCCCATTTCTTGTGGCGATACATATTCTGTCGACGGGAAAGTTTCCGGCAGCACCTTCATCAGTTCGATAACCACGTAACGATCGGTTCTTACCGGCAAACCCAGACGCTCGGTAGGTCCTCTGATCTCCAGCGGGAACGCTTCCACTTCTTCAGGCCTGCCACCCGAGTTTCCATCGCGTGGGCGAGTTGGTTTTCCCGATAGACCCAGTCAAACGTGACAAAGGCGGCTAACCTCTCTTGCTCTGGATGCCTTTGCCCATATTTGGCGCATCACGGTTCATCGACTCCGCTCAACCTTTCCATCTCCGGTAACATGCCGCCCAAGTGAAAAGGAGACCCCTTGATCCTCAACCCATAGTCTACCAATCTGTCAAAGAGGATCTGATCCTGTTTTGGAACATCAAGCACAGCCTGGATTTGTAAGACGTCGATGACACCGTTTTGGTAGTCAGGTGTTCTTGAGATCCAGTCCGCCGCCCTCGCAATCCACTCCGTGAGGTCCTGGCGGTATTGAAGCTGACTGGCCATATATACGCCTTGAGTGGTTGTTGCATTTCGATCCGACACTGTCCGTACGATTAAGGGTCATAATGGACGGACGACTATATGGTTGACTTCATCAATCACTACGCCTTCAATTCGCCAGGACGCATAGGAGCAGACATCTGTGTCTGCATCAGCCAGATATTTGTAGTCTTGTGCACACTAGCGTGCCCTGAAGACGTTCTGGCTAGATACTCGGCGATGATCTGTAAACGAGTCGGTGGACCGTTGAATGAGCCTCGAGTGCGTCCGTCAAGAAATAACGAACAGTCTGAGGAGGCACGAGGCCGGTGTCAAAGAATGTGTAGACCTGCAGGTCCAGCCGTCTCTCGCAGTGTAGCTGAGCGAGGGGATGTCCCATTATGCGGCAGGACTGATGAAGAGGTTTTAATCCACCATCATAGCATAAAGGAGGCGTCGTTGGTGGAACCCGTTCGGTCATCAGAATGATCGGGATAGCCCTTGACACAGGTCAAGACCGGCGTCTCGCGAGCAGAGCAGAGCATATCGCATAGAGCCTACGAAGCGATGCGCAAAGCCGAAGTCCCTCCTCGTTCAAGCGAAGCATCTCTCAGCTAGTTCGATGCGCCTTGACAGTATTTGAACGGGGGAATGAAAGGCTTCCCGCAACCGATCAGCAGCATAACACACCAGCCGGGGCAGAATATACAATCCATTATACAATATCTGGGAAACACGTCGCCAAAGAAATCTATTTTGTACAACTTTGAGGTTGTTTTTGTCGTCAACGGTACGCCTTGTCTCAAGCGAGCAACTCGGGCACATCCACCACCTTGGCCGTCGTCTCGCCTCCAACAACCTTCTTGCTGTCCTCCAACTCGGCGTCGTAGCCATTCCTTTCGTCCACATGACTCGGGTTGAAAGTCCACTTGGGAGAGTTGGCCAGACCGTACTCTTCATACTCGGACTCGTCGATCTCGTGGAACCGCTCCTTGGTCCGGTTCCCAGCGGCGGGCCAGAAGAGGTTGAGCAGGTAGTAGACGGCCATTGACACGGCTACTCCGGTGAACCAGCTGAAGGCGTAAATCTTGGTGGCGACTTCGGAGATGGGAGCGGGATCGCCACCGGCAGTCACGACGGCTGTTGATTATCATGGACAATTTTGAGATTGTGAGCTCATATTACTGGGCGTAGTGTGGAAGGTATAGTGCTTACCATTGATGAATCCTGGCATGTTAGGAGCGATACCAATGAGATAAGCGATAAAAGCCCTGATGTTGAACCCCTGTCGAGCAAATCCCAGTCTGTCAGCTTTGCCTCGTCGGCTTCACAATATGTTTCACCGCGGCTAACCTTGGCATAGTAATACCATCCCTGAGGAGCGTTGGTGTACAGGTCGGTGATTCGGTAGCGCTGCAAGAAGATTACCATCGGGTAAGCTCTCCGTCGGTACGGTCAGCATCGAGGCGTCTCGTGACTCACCCCTTTCCTGATGAGGTAGTAGTCGCAAAGCATGACTCCGCAGAACGAACTCAGAAAGACCGAGTACTGCAATCAACATGGTAAAATCAGCACAGTTGTCGGACGAGAAACTTCTCAAGGCAACACTCACAGCTCCGAGATACGAAGTAAAGGCGTTGCTCGATGACATCAATCGCCAAGGTCCCCAGGCGAGACAAGAGATGACGCAGCTGGATATCATAGCGAGATGAATCAGCACCGAATGTGTGGTTGAGGAAGAGCTTCAAGACTAACATGAAAGAACCCCTACGGATGTTGATGTATTTGGGGCTGGTCGAATCAGAGATTGAACGTTAGCTATCTTGGGCGCGCGTTTCATCAAATCTACAATAGGGTGGGCGTCACTCACAACAATGCGGTCATATCACACCCCGCTCCGATCGAGTTGGCCGACAAGTTCAGGATCAACTGAACGTAGACGAAACAGATGGCGATGACGGCTACACCAAATCGCTCGGCATGGCTCGGGCTGCCATCGAGGAAACGGGCGAGGTGCTCGATAGGGTCCCAGATAACCTCCCCGTAGACCACTTGACTAGACGAGGCGATAAGAATTCCCATGAGCGAGGTGATGGTGAAGCCGAGCGGGAGAGTGACTGAGGGGTCGGAAGCGGTATGATCAGCTCAGACAGAGCATAATATCGTCGATTTCGAGTGCACTTACTGAGTTGAGGCAGCATCGCGTCGGAAGGCCTTCGAGCGTTGGCCGCGATATCTGGGTTGTTTGTAACTATTCGATAAAGAGAGGGGTGAATGAGTACCAAAAGCTCAAAGCGATCGACCTTGATTATTTCTACTCACCAAGGGTTGCCATATTACTCATACAGCTCATCTGCAAGTCAACAGCGGGCAAATTCAGTTAGAGGCTATCAAGCCGATAAGTGTCGGAATACGATACTCACCATAGCCTGAACTAAAGGAAACACAGCCGCAGTCCCTCGGAGCTTGGGCGCCTCATGTACAAGAGGTCCCAACCCTTTGCTTCGCACCAATGCCCAGATGAGATAGGTGAAACCACCGATAGGCGCACTGCGATGACATAATGGTTTACGTGTGAGCGCATGTCGATGAAGCGGATTGACGGCCGAGACTCACATGATGGCTTTAGCGGTGAAGAGGTGACGAGCCTTCTCGATGGGAGGCCAAACGGTCGGTAGCGACAACAACCAGTAGATGAAGAAACCCAAGAAAGCCTGGGTTGTCGTTCCAGAGTCGGGGATCCCGTTGGGGATCCTCTTGTAAGAGGGGAAGATGGCGGAAAGGAAGACGGACACGCATTGACCCCCGATCCAGGCTTGAACACCGAACCAGATCATCGACATGACCGTCCGGTTGAAGACCAGCCAGTAGGATCCCCAGATACCGAATGATGATCGAGCGACGGCAGGGAAACGGATGTGGAAAAAGGCTCCCTGGCGACCATTTGCGACCAGGAACGGAGCGGCTAGCGAGTAGCCCAGGACGACGGATATCAAGGTCTGCCACTGTAGGGGGATAAATAGATCTGTTAGCGTTGCTAGATGACGCGGCCAGACGGTCCATACTCACCCATGATAATCCACTGGAAGGTAGGGAAATCGAACGCGCTCAAGTTAGTTCTAGCGGTTCCAGACTCCAAAACGCCGGGAAAGACCAACCTAGCAAGACCGGTTGCGGCAATCGAGAAAGTGTTCACATCTGCGACGCAGTTGCAAATGGGGTCTTTCAGTATCAAGACGGTCGAATACGGTGCGTGAAACGGCAAGAGGCGTACTGAAGCTGTCGGCGATCCAGAAGTTGACATAGGAGAAACTGGTCCATTGTCGCTTGTGGGGAACGACGGGGAGCAAGTCTTCGGTCGCCAATCGTCGTTCGGCTTTACTGGTACATTCCGGTGGTGAGGGGATGGCGATTTTGTCTACAACTGTGCGGATCATGCTAGCAACGAGTTTGCCGTTAAAGATGTTTGCGGTTTAGGAACAGCCCCAGCAGATACGGTGTACTGCTCACAAGACTCCAACTCTTGTCGACTTATATGAGCAGCTTGTTCCGGTTGATATCTAGGCCGAGCGGATCGAGCGGATGAGCTAGCTCGGGAACGTCATGGGAACAGAGTACAGAGTTCCGGATCCAAGCCATAGATAAGAGCCTTGTCGCAGCTGGCTCATATCACGCAGAACGATATCTGTCATACTGGTCCCGCCGCCGTCGGAAACAATCCTTGCTGGAGCTACGGACCTGAAAGACACTCACGAGATAGCGATGAGATTACACGGAGTCAATAATCTTTCGGATTGCGCTAAGCGCATCTTTGCCCTCTCGGCGCCAACCCCCGCATTCTCTAGCGAATGGCGACTCGCTATTTGCGGGGGAATCGTCCGCGACGACGTCTCGGTCGATAGGATGGTGACGAAACGCCCGAGATGTGCGGCATCGGCTGACCTCGGATTAGCCAGCATATCGTGGCAATACGAATTTCGGGTCGGACGAAGGGTTGTACTGGTATACTACTGGTATTATTGATAACGACGGTGATCTACTAGTACGGTCGATGTGGCCAGGGCTGTGTTATAATCATGGCTGTTTATCGACGAAAAGTCCGTTATACGTATTTTTCGGCACTTCGAGGTTTGTCACGTCTGACATGCAGGTCAATGTAACTCACCTTGAGCGAGGATTATCATCATGTTGGTGTCTACGTTTAAGGGAAGGTCTTAGCGGCTGCTCAAGATGAAGTCCTCGATCTCATCAACGACCAACCCGGGTTCCTCCTGTCCCAGCCCATCGCATCTCGATGTAGTTCCCCCCCACAAACCAAGTAAGGGGTGTCTGTACGTATGCTTTGGGTTGAAAGAGGCGGCTTGGTTCGGGTCGAGGGAGGCTGATAGGTCCGGGTCGACAGAGGATTGTTGGGTCTGATTCGCGGGAGGCGTCATGATTGGTGGGTATGTGCCAACCCGTTCGATGTGAAAGTTGCCGAGACGGTTGAGAGCATTCCATGAGCTCGAACCGCGAGTATCTGTACCTGATAATCCTCTTGAGTATCAAAGTATTTTGTTTAAATATTTCGTAACGATCCACGATTATCATTGAGCATTCTCAGTCGTTGCTGAAGTGCTAATCAACTTCTTGCAATGAGTTGTCATCGGGGGAACACAAGAAGATGAAACGATGCGCGTTTCCCAGAGTCGACCTCTTGCCTCTTTACCGGCAGGTCAAGACGACCGCCACAGCCAGCGATCAGTGTACAGTGCAGTAGTTCCTTTGCATGATCACGCTTTTCATTCATCCTATACGGCAAAAAAGACTATCTAATGACACAGACCGGGAAAAAATCATCTCTCTCTTCGCCCACTTGACTCTACTGCAAACATCTAGTCGACGTCCATGTCCTCCTCGACCTCCTTGCCCTCCTCCATATCGACATCGTCCTTCTTGGCCTCTTCCTCCTTGGCAGGCGTCGGGGTCTCGGTCTTGGCGACCTTGGGCTTGGGCCTGTTCATGATCCCGGCCGAGGTGAACTGGACGTCGTCCCGACGAGACAGAATCTCGGTGGATTGGATGACGGGGTCGACGTTCTTGCTTCGCTCGGATTGACGGACGAGGTTGTCCTCGAGCCACTTTTGGTTGGTGGCGCACTTCTCGATCTGTAAGACATCAAGAGCGGAATTGTTATGGTCAGCTAAGATTCATTTTGACTTATATCTCGTGCGACCTGATACTCACGACCTTCTCCTTGTCAGCGTCGGTGATGTGCGAGTACTTCTCGTCCCCACTCTGAGCGATGCTCAACCAGTTGTTGACGACCTCCCTGAGCGCAGCCGCAGCCTTGGGCCTCTCCTCGCTCTCCTTCCACCTGTTGTAAACGGGGTCTCCCGTCTTCTTCAAAGCCGACAACTTTTCCACGTACGCCGACTTGCTGGCATCCTCGCCCTCGTCGGTGTACAACCAGTCCTCGGCGGCCTGCAGACCGGCGAGGAGCTCCTCCTTCTCCTTGGGCTGGACGAACGAGGCGTATCGTCCGTCGAGCTTGCCACGGGTGTCGTAGACGTACTCTTCGAGCGCGTTCTTTCGCTCCTCGGTCTCCATGACGAGCTTGTCGGAAGAGGCCATCTTGCCTTCCTCCTCCATGAGCTTGTTCTTGGTCTCCGAAGTGAACCCGCCGTACCCGCCGACGAGGTTCAAGGTCCCGGTCCTCTTGACCTTGCGGACCTTGCGGGTCTCTTCCTTCTTCTCGTCACCCTCGCCGGTGGTGTACTTTTCCTCCTCCTCGACCTCTTCGACGGTGTAGGCCTCTTCAAAGCTGAGGATCCCGTGCAGGTTGAGACGGGCCTTGACCTTGACGCAGGCGAGGTCACCGGAAGCGGTCTTCTGAACGCCCTTGACGGCGACCTTGCCGATCCAGGGGTTGGTACCGGCGGGGATACCCGAGTCCTCGGCGTACCTGGCCTCGAGCTCGAAGGGTCCAGCACGGTGGAAGGTCAAGACCTTGGTAGACGGGATGGCGTTCTTTCGGGGGAAGACCAAGAGCTCGGTATCCTCGTCCGGGTTACCCTCCTCCTTTTCCCAACAGATCTTGATGGCGTAAGGGTTGATGTCGTTGACGGCAAACTCTCGGACACGGAAGACGGGCGACAAGGTGGCACAGGCAAAAGTGGCTCCTCGGCAGATGGCCTCTTCGGCGTTCAAGGTGGTCGAGAGGACCTTGCCGGCGCCAAAGAACTTCAAGAGACGTTCCTTGATGGCGGGGATTCGGGTGGATCCACCGACCAGCTCGATGGCGTCGATCTGCTCCAAGGTGAGACCGGCCTCGTTGATGGCCTTTTCGAGGGTGACGGTGACCCGGTCCAAGAGGTGCGAGGTGAGCTTTTCGAAAGTCTCCCTGGTCATGCTCGACGAGGCGTCGACGTCGTTCATGATGCTCTCGACGTTGAGGATACCCTCCGAGTTGGCACTGAGGATCTTCTTCAGCCTCTCACACGAGGTCGAGAGACGGAAGATGGCCTTGGGGTTGCTCATGACGTCGATCTTGTACTTGGTCTTGAATTCTTCGGCGAAATGCTGGATCAACGCATAGTCGAAATCACGTCCACCAAAGTGCGGGTCGTAAGCGGTTCCCTTGACGGTGAGTTGACCCTTGCTGAACCCGACGACCGAGGCCGAGTAGTTCGAGTGACCGACGTCGACAAAGACGACGTTTCTAGCGTTCTCGACGCCCTCGGGGAGGTCGGGCTTGGTGATCCCGTATCCGAGGGCGACGGCGGTGGTGTCGTTGATCAATCGGAGACAGTTGAGACCGGCAATGTTGGCGGCGTCGAGGACGGCACGTCGCTGGACGTCGGTGTACCAACCGGGCACGGCGATGACAATGTCGGTGACGGGAGCCTTGAGCTCGGCGGCGGCCGTGTCCCTCAACTTGCCCAGGTAAGAAGCGACCAACTGGGTAGCGTTAAAAGTCGACGTCTCGCCCAAGTACTTGACCTTGACACCGACGGTACCGTCGACATCGACCAGCTCGGCGTTGATAAACTTCTTCTCGTACTCGTTGATCTCGGGGTCGGCGAGCGTTCGGCCGACGAGTCGTTTGAGGGATCCGATGGTGTTCTTGAAGTTGGAGGTTTCGGCGGTCTTGGCGGACTCTCCGATCAGACGTTGCCTCGGGGTGAACGAGACGAGGGAGCTGTGGGATGTGTGGCAACAAAGATGAGCACGGGACGACGGGAGACGGTCGAGTTCGTTCTGCGACTCACGGAGTAGCCAAGTTGGAGACCTCGTTGGCGATAACACTAGCGAGCGTCGACAATATCCATGTCAATTACTGTGGTTGAGGTAATGCCTCAGGCAAGAACTCGGAGCACTCACTCGATACCACGGTTACGGGCGACACCGATCTTTGATGCCAAGTTTCCGAGATCGATTCCGACGACAGACTGTGACGGGCATCAAAACTGTTCGTCAGCTACATATTCCGAACCTTTCATATTCAGCTCGACCTGTTGACCCACCATGATGCAAGTTATTCTAGTTTATAAGTTTTGGTCTGGTTGTGATGGAGCGGGGGGGTCGTAATGCGAAACGAGGTCGATTCGCTTTTATTCTGGACTGGTTCGTCTATGTGTGTTTGGTTCGAGTATAAGGAAACAGAGTTCTATACACAAGAGATGGGTTGGTAGGTAGATATGATTGGGATGAAAGGGAGTTGTATGAGGGTTGATGATGTCGATATCGACAATGTCCCGCTGGCCGCTGGCTGCCCTCGCTCTTTCGAAAGAGAATTCGACTTTTTGCGCGACTTTGCCAGAAAACACAGGTCAGTCGTAAAGAGTGATAACGTAAGCATGGCTATGACGGCGGAGCATTACGTCACATCACTATCAATCATCAACACCACTATGACGTGTCATCTCTACTCGCTTGGGCAATTGGGCAGGAGTGTTTCAGCTCGACAACGGAAGACCTCGCAGCGATCGCGGATCGTGTTACACAATCGCAATCAGCCACCCTCGTTCGTAGCATGCTAGCCAGAGAACAATATCAACTCGACTCAATACGATGTTCGCAAACACACTCACCTGCTCATCGCAGTGCATAAGGCTTTAGACCTAGAGCGTCAATCCCTATCCAAGTTCCGCTATCACACATACTAGCACGAGAGACAAACAGGTAGATCGCGACAAGCGCCACATTTCGATCACGCCGACTGACATACCCCGCAACGGACACTCTGCGCTCACGAACCACACTATCGACCCCTCGTCCCCTTCTTCCCTGTTCATCTGACTTTTATCATAACCATGCCCCTTGAATACAACACCGCCCCATTCCGCCGGAACCACGAGAAACAAAAAAGACTACCCCCTTGGCTAACTAAACACCCTGCGGTTCTGAATACGCTGAAGACAGTAAGGTGGTTGTTACCTCTCTCTGCGGGGGTGCTTTGGGCGGGAGCTTGGGGGTTTAGTCCAGAGTATTTCGATTATGGGGTACTGAGGAGTAAGACGGGGGGTGCGAGTGGGGGAAGGGTAAGGTTTGGAGGGTTGGGGTTCTGCGTAGGGTGAGTTTTGATTTTGGTTCTCAAGGGCTAGGGGTTTGGATTTGGTTCATCGGTCGGATAGAGGAAAACAAGGGATGAAGCTGATTGTTCGATTCCGATGTGTTTTTGTCCTTATCATAGGAACGAGTGCACCATCTCGCCGTGGTATGAGATCCCACCGGGTTATCTACCCGGAGAACTTACGGCCTATCTTCCTTGTTTGTTGACGTTATTCAACTTGCTCGGTGAGTCCAGAAATCTCACGTCCCTTCATTCAAAGTGGTCGAATGCGATTGAGCTCATTGATCTCTACGTCCAACCGTCACGGTACGACATCTACATCGACATCGATGTCGATATCAGGCGGCCTGGTATTACTACTCTGGTGTTTCTGTCGATACGCCACCCGCCCACTCGCCTACTTCCGAACATGGCGGAAAAACCGCCCCATCCACAAATCCGCCAAACAATGTGGAACCAAGGTCAAATCCGACTCTATGGACCTGTACACGACCGAACCGTTCACTCCCTACATCTTCTTCGACGCGGCCACACCAGGCATCCATCATTCCCTGGAAGCGTTCACGGTGATCAGTATGGGCTTGACGATAAGTTTCTTTGTGTCCTATGATGGAGAGACGGGAGGAGGGGTTCAGATGGTCGCAGCAGGGTGGGGGTGTTTTTTGGCGTGGAGAGGGTTGGAGTGTTTGTGGGAGACTTGGGAGGAGAGTGTGAGTTATCTGGAAAAGAGCGAGAAGGGGAACGGAGCGGGAAGGGGGCGGGAGGGGACACATGAGGTTGTTTAGGCCGATGCCGATGCGTTTCTTCTAGCCTCGTCGCATCCGGTACCGTTCAGCTTGGTACCCTCGAGGATTGATTCTCCAATGCGTAATCACAATCAGCCTTCTTTGTGATGCTGATGTTCTGGGCGACGGGTGATTCAGACTTCGACACCGCAGTCGGTAGAGACTGATCTGAATATGGAAAGCTCGCCGTTTTATCCCATGCTGATTTGACTGGAGCTGTCGCGCCTCTACCGGGGTTCGATTGATGAGTTTTTTATACACAGAGGTTCTTAAAGGGTAAATAGGACGCAATGCGCCGATGAACGGATTCTAACTCGCCGCTTACCGTCGCCGAGACGGCTTGTCCTTCGAGCGAGGAAAGCTCAGATCTCAACACAGCCTATATTGAATGTTCCCAGTTCCTTTTTGGCTATAGATCGTCTCGGTAATCTTTCGGAAATGTGTTCGTCGATCGTCGAAAGATGGACGGAGCCTAGGGTCGATATCGCAAATATGGCAATTTAGAGTTTCGATGATCGCGCGACCTTACGGCATTTCAGGTCGATCACCCTTCTCACCCGAGCTTCATGTCGTTCTTTCGGGCTCAATCGTCAGGTATATATGCTCACAGTGTATCAATAGACCTCTTCCATCTCAATAGAAAGAGCCGCAGCCACAGAGCCTGACTAGCTTGTATCCCGGTGTCTTGGCTCATCTCCCAAGCGACGCCAGCTGTCTTTGCACAAAAGCAGCTCTTGCTATCAGCCGGAGAATAGCGTCGGTCTCGACTCGCACAAGGAACGGCATGACCGGAGCGGACCTCCTCCCTCCGATGCGGGATGTGACCTCTCAGTTTCTCTCTGCTTGTCAAGGTGAGCCTGAATGCTGCCTATCGCCTCGCACCTCGGCTGACGCTCTGAGCTACGGGTAACTCGGGGGGACAGGGCTGCAGTTCGGGGAGATGGTCAAGATCCCGGATTTGGGGATGATGGAGGCTATGAACGCTCTGGTCATGCTGGACCCTCGTATGGATAGCGGGTGTTCGAGCAGTAACGATGAGGATAACGAGAAGGCAGAAGACGAGCTCTGCGGGTTGGACCTTAGTCCCGCGGTCGTGTGCGAGATTATGGATAGGTTGATGCGGCTCGAGGTAAGTCAGAGTTCCCGGTCGGCAGAGCTAACGTGCCTGGCTATAGTTTGAGATGGCTGACCTCGATTTCTATCTTATCTGCGGATCTGGTTAGATGACCTACCATACCGGAGCCCCCCTCGTCCAAACCCTCTTTACATCCCGGTACCTCCTCCAGCTCAATCCGCTCACCTCCCCCTTATTACAAGCCCAATCCGGAACGGACAACAACCTGTTATATCACGTCATCATCCCCTACATGCACGCACTCAGGTTGTGCATGTATCTCGTCTGGAACGAACTCACCAGGGGGCATGTTTACGACGGGGAGGATTTCATGAGCGATACGGCTGGGTTGTGGGAGGGCGGGAAAGAGTGGTCGGTGCCCCGGTTACACGAGAGGGGGAGAGGAGGGAATGGGATGAGAGCTGGAAGTGCAGGTGCAGGTATGAGAGAGGAGGAAGGGATGGACATCTTGGGGTATGATGAGTGTGATTTGATGTTGGAGGATGTCGTGGAGCGGATAGACGCTGGAGTCGAGTGGTTGGATTCGGCAGGATGTGAGTAGTATAACCGAGGATAGATGTTCGACGTTGCTATGTTGCTGACAATTCGGTTCTGCGTGACGTTGCGTAGACCCGGAGGAAGAGGTCGCACAGCTCAGGGCTCGGATAGGGTTCCGAAAGGTGAGTCAATCATCATGGACCCAACTCAGTTCGCTCTTCCACTGATGTGAACAATATATCCCTTGCTACCTCTCACAGAACTTATTATCACATCTGATCGTCGTTCTCGCGGCCTCTTACGAAACAATGCCCATCCCGTACCCAACGAAGCCCATCTCAGAATCATACCATACCCTCGAACCTTTCCTCACCCGCCCGACTGCCATGAACGAAGAGGAACAGGCTATGGTCGACCGAACATTTGATGGAGCAGTCTATGCGAGGTTTAGGCAGATCATGCCGCTGCCCAAGATTGAGATTTTGGAGGGCAAACGGTTTACGGACAGGTTGGGGGATCTGGTGAGGGATATGGAATTGTGCGAGAGATTGGCTCGGGATGGGGACCTTGATGAGTGGGAGGTGGGTGGTTGGGTTCTCGAGGTGTTAGAGGTTGGAAGCCCGAAGCTAACTTGAGGTACGGGCTTGATTAGCGAGAGTTGATTGCGCTGTCTGTGGGAGAACGGCCGACTTTGCCTTTCGTGCGGTCGTGCTTGGTGGTAAGCAAAGATCATTTGTGACGTGTTCAAGCCAGTGCTGACTCGGTTTCCATCTTGTACAGTCAAACCTCACCCCTACACCGATAACCCTCGTCACAGGGTTGGCACTACCAAGAAGCGCCATCCGCGACCACTTCTTCAAGCAAGCCGGTATCGGTCTTGATGAGCTGGAACAGATTGGGGAGGTGATCGCGATGGACGATCCGGCTGCCGGGCGGGATTTCGAGCGGTGGCAGAAATTGCTCAGCGGGGTGAGTTCAGGTTGCTGTCAGGTTGTCCATTTGATCAGACGGTTGCTGAGGTGTTCGGGTTGGTAGCACTGGCTAGGGTACCTTTTGAACCTGCTGCATAACCGTTCGCGAACGCGGCGGAGTTTATTGTCATCGATGGAGAACTGGGACGACCTTCGTGGAAAATTACCACGTAGCCCGGCCTTCCGTCAGACCGACTTGGACACCTTGGAGAAAGCGCTCGAGAGACAAAGGTTGTTCATGGGTCTACTAGGCATGTTGGGCGGGCTTGATAACGAGCTCTGGCCACCGGGACCTGTTGGGCGGGGCGAGGATGGGAAGCTTGGAGCTGGGGGACAGCCGGAACAGCTGGCGATGATCTTTTGGTGGATCAAGAACATCGCTGAGCGTTATCTCGAAATCGTCGAACCCGGCGAGTCTATCAAGGCGGATGATTGGAAGACGTTGTGGATGTCGTCCTGGTCACGCATCTCCAACGGGATGTTTCTGGTGAGTCGAGGTGGCAGCTTATGTGTCTGCTCTCGCTGAATCGATCTCGGTGCAGGCACTCTCCTCAATCGAACAGCGCGAGCTCAAATCAATACATGCGGCTCCGCCAGCAGGGAAATCGAGAATGCTTCGCCCCCGTACTAAAGACATTTTCGATATCAGATTTAAGCACTTTACGGGAGCCGGTCCAAGCCTGCTCGGTCGGGAACGTCTCACGGCTTGTTGGTCGCAATGGCGGACAGAGTGGACGAGCCTTAAGACAAATCCAGTGAATGGCTGGCGGCTCGAGATCTTTCCGTTTCTGAGCGCTGACAATGGGCATTATTTGCTTTAGTATGAGAAAGAAATCCCCGGGGCGGCGTTTGTCCATCAAGCAATCGCAGTGCTAGAGTCGCTTGTCGAGACGCTGCACGGTGGGCTCTTTAAGGTTATTTGCGGCAAGTTAGTCTACTAGAGCTCAGGCTGAAATATGTTTTGTGAAGACTTTGTGCATTACAGTTGGTGAACGATTGGAATCTCTGCTGGTCTTTCTTTCGAATCCAGAAAGGGTCCACATGGCAATGCCGAGTCTGACGCAACTAGAGGGGGACTGCCTGCCATGTTTTCTGCTGTGGATCCCGGTAACATCAACAAAACCTGGATCCGGATAGATAAGCAGGTCAGGGCGTATTGTGGCTCTTCATGGATGCCGCTTTACGGCCGATGACAACCTCCCCAAAAGACCATTTTGCAAAACCGCGCCAAAGCAGAGACAAGCAAATGAAAGCGATAGTCAATAGCGAGAACAAGGCGAACCGCTCGTGTACAGGACAAGGAGAAAGCTGGACCAGGCGATGATTAGTAAGGGCTGATGAGATGACATCCGCAAAGCACGACAGCGGACACCTTCTATGGTTGAGATGCTCGACGTGAATATTACCGTTTCTGCTGTCGAGCCTGATTTCTCTGATCCGTTCTTCATGCCTTGCAATTTGTTGTACTGCATCACTCGCATATATGGAACATCCGGACAATCACGTTGGAAGCTTTCCCCCATCAATGACGGAGCAGGGCTAATTCTGCGAAGTTCGCGCTGAGCCATAGAAGAATCTACACAGAGAGAGAGAGAATTCATAAGGTGTCTTGTGCCTGCGGCCTCTGAAAGACACTAAACACTTTTATCTTTCACCCTGAATCAACCCAGTGTAGAGTAGGTCGAAGCCTTACAGCCGCAGTGACTTCTTGGCGGGTTCAACAGCTTGTCTAGGGGATCAAAGGCAATATCGTCATGAAAGGACACTCAGTAGATTGCTCGTCTCGCACATGTATACTACCGCGAGCATCCAGATACCCCTCACCTCCAATAACCGTATAGCAGTGACCAGCAGCTAGAGAGGAGGACTCAGTGCACCATCAATACTGACCTCGATTAACACATTTCGCCCTCGAGCTCAATTCCAGCGGACCGCTGAGCCAAGCGCAAACGATTTTCATGCCTGTTACTGCCTGTACATCAACTACTTTCTGTACCACTACAATGCGTCTCCATACCCTGAACGCGCTTCAACCTAGATAAAATATGTGTAGATTCTGGGTTCGGTCCGAACGCTGGCAGTCACGGTTGTGTCTCCATCCGGAGTCGACTGTATCGTTTGCTGGAACCGCCAGGGATGATCACCAATTGTGACACTAGTGCGATCCCAGGTGATTCCGCTTAGGGATGTAGAGGTCGATGAGGAAAGGTTGACTGAAAGACCGCCTGACCTAGCTGGCGAGTCGTTGAGAGAGGCGCGGAGGGTGTCCAAAGCCATGCGACAGCACACCGGGGTCGCTTTAGACGATGGATCGAAGATTCCCCCATGACGTTCCATCCCCATCGGTAGAAACGACCCGTGCCATCCCCCTGTCGTGCAAAAGAAATTCAACCAAAACACTGATCACAACGACAAGACGACTCACTCGGTTTGTAGAATATGGCCACAGTACGGATGTTCCAGACCCATTCGACGAAGATGTCTGCCTGATCGTCCTTGACGACGGTGACGTTCTTGTCATCCTGTCCAACTTTCCTAGCATACGTTGCACAATAGTCGCGGAACCACTTCGCCAGATCGTTGTCCTTCGGGGATTGTCTAGCCTGTCCCGCTCCGGGAAGGTGTTGCTTGTCGTGCCAAAACCACTTTAACGTTTCCTCGTCTCTGAAAGCGAGTAGCAATACCATGGTCTGGAATCGCTGCAAGCCAACTTCAATGGCACGTTTCTTTAAGGAGTACGACGAATTCCCGTCAGCCAATGCCGAACGTTTGTATTATCTGAAGGTTCGCGCCCCTGAATACGAACCTCTAGCTGCTGCTTGAGTTGGTCTTCCTAATTTCAAGGGCTTCGGATCAGCCAAATCGCACGTTGAGGCCCCGGGATATTCTCTTACATCGTAGTTGTTCTTGATAGTACAGTCGAGGTCGATAGTACTGTTGTGACTCATGATGACAGGGAAAGAAGACGCGCTTGTGCTGTTTTCCGCTCAATAATTGTCATCTTCAGCAAGCCTTCCCGATTCCTGAATTGGGGCATTGATTACGATATATATACCCATCGATAATACGTGGTAGAGCCAATCGTGTCTTCATGAGGGATGATGCAAGATTATGGCCTCCTTTCTCGAACCCCTTGAAACTAGGCAAGGGTTCGCTCGCGACCTCCTAGCCATGCGCCGCTCATGCTTACTTGGTACGTAATGACAGTATCACCCTCGGCCTCTCCTCAGAAAAAGACGCGAACATCGTCTGTCGACAAAGGATAACGAGTTGCGAGGCTGTTGCGAGACTACACTACGAATACCCTATCGCCATGATGGCGTTAGATTTGCTCGGCTTATTATGGCGTCATCTTCACTGACATGAGGGCCTTGTTTTTTCATTACTTGACGTTTCAAAGAAACGGATATAGTCCGCTGCTATCAGCGGTATCGGACAGCCTCAAACTCAGCAACGAGTCAATGGCCGTTCTCATACTTTCTCGAGGGAACACCACCACCAACCGGGGCTTAGTTTAGTGCGATTCGGCAATGCAGCTCCCAGGCGCCGGCTCCAATGCAGCGTCGCCATTCATGTAGACTCGCCGTGCACGATACCCCTGGCATGGATGTCGGATTGAAAAATACAGTAATGCGTTACGGGTCCAATGATGCCTGTCGTTGGAAAATTGACTTGCGGATATTTTACATTATGTGACTTCGTTGGGATGATTAGGCTGAATGCTGCACACTAATTAGACTATTCTAATCATCGGCTGGTGATAGAGCAATCAATATACAGACCTTTCCATACGAGGCAAATATCCTGGACTCTTGCCACGATGGCAACCTTACCAGGAGTGTAGGCGCTCATGTGATCTGTAGCAGTCAACGATTATGTTTGTGGATCGGTCAGGTGGATGACTTCCGAAGAGAACCGTACTTTGTGCTCACAACAATGGACATTGCCTATCATGTGTAAAGCGGTGAACGGCTAGAATGATACGCTGATTCCAGGATGCTACTAGTGAATTGGTTTGCTCGCTCCTACGAAGTTCCGATCCGTCGTAGTCGTCGAGAATCGGCGGTCTGGTGCTGCTTTTTCGCCATGGGATCGATGGCATAGGTGACCTGAAGGTTCGTCGATCTCAGGTAAGAAAGCACGATTACTTTTACGGAATGTCAAATCTCCATGCGTCTCGATCAGACGACGGTTAACATTTGACGATAATAAATACAACGGGACAATGCGCCCTTGCGTGGAAACCAGTGATAGTGGGATTGGACGCAGACGGTTCGTCCGTAACGGAAACCCCTGAGCATCGCCGAGATAATGGGAGCCGGCGCTCTTTCGCAACGTTACAAGCGATCTGCCGCCCTGCAGGAGCGGGTTCTCGAATGGTCTGCGGAGACGTTACGGCCAGGCATGGCCGCCCTTCCCAGGTATCGCGCGCATCCCTGGATGGGAGAACGGCACTACAGAAAAGACTGGGGATATCAAGACAAGTGAGCTGACGAGTCGACGGTCTAGGGTCAACCTCGAATTGCATGAGGGCGATAGATGATATGGACTGGTTTTGTTGATAGAATTCGCTTGTCACAAGCTATTGTTGTGATGTCTAGATATAAAATGAATATTAAAGACATTGCTGGGGATATGGTTTAGTTGGTATAACATTCCATTAGCACTAATCAGCTTATCTTGGAAAGGTCTGGCGTTCGATTCGCCATTTCTCCATTGCTTTTTGCCCGGATTCGTACTGTCTTTTTCCGATTGTCTCCCTAAGAGCTTCAGGTCACGTGAAGATGTCTTAGAAAGTCACGTGAGAGCGCTCAGCGGAAAGTCGCTTTCTCACGCTTACCCCTCAAGCAACTGATTTCCGCGTGTCCTCTCACTTCGTCAACCACAAAAACCGCAACCTCGATATTCAACAAACCTCAACCCTCACCTTCTTCATCCTGCAAGAGACTTTACCAACGAAGAATACACCACCGTGAGTACCATTCTTTACATCTGTTTCTCTCTTTCTTCTTCCCGCCTTGTTCCCCTTCGACCCCATCTTCTCGTTTCCCCACTCCCCGCTCGAATGATTATAAACCTACTTGTTATCAGAATCGCTACACGGAGATTCGTCAGTGACAGCATAATAATTTATACCCAAATTTATGACACCTACCCCATTCTTTCTGCTCTTCTGATCTGAGATCACTACGAGATCGTTACCGAGGGGAAGATGGCTGACGAGACTATTCGCTTGCTTCGACGCGTTTTAGGTTTCTTTTCTTTCTTGCTTTTCGGCTCGTTTCTGGTTTCGAGTCGTAAGTCCTCTTACCGTACTATCTATCCTCTTCCTCTGTCGTCTTCTTTCGTCTCCATCCCCCTTTTTCCTACTCCCCCCTTCCCCATGCTCTAATACCATCACGCCGAAACATCCACCCCTCCATCCCGACGAAATTTATGATTAACACCCAAAATCAAAGAAAAGACAAGCATATGTAGGACTCCCCTCCCCTCTTTCCCTCGAGGTTCATCCGGAGGTTACGGAGGGGATTACAAGGGGACGTGGCTACCTTTTGATCAATACCTGTATGATTCCTGCTCGACACCTCTATTTTCTCTCGATCCCCTTCTGTTTCTGAAGCCAGCGTGTCTTTCGTCGGATGGGAAAGCTTATTTAGTTTCGAATTTCGGATTTTTCGGCCTCGGTTAGGTTCCTTTCCGTTAAGAATAATTCAAGTCCATCCTACGTTTGGGTGGATAGCAAACATAAACCGTGAGTGTCTTGCCCGATCCCGATTCTTTCCGTCTCCGTCTTCTTCTCCTCCTTCCCTCCACGAGAGGAACAGTCCACCTCATCGATCTCGCTTGTTCCCCTCCCTTCGAAACGCGCCGTACAAACAAAATGATTAAAAGAAAAAGGGTAATACCCCTACTTGACCAAACCCCTCTTCTCGCTCGTCCACAAACCGGGCGGGAAGATGGGGACTGTCGACAGAACCAAAATTTCTCTAAATTCAATGTCTTCAACCATATGATGTTTTGTACCTACCCCGTCTTTCCTCTTGACGAGGATCATCTTCTTGTTTAACCCCGCTCTGTGTGGGCGATTATGTTGAGGAATGACGCTGATTGAGACGGTCTTGTCCTCTTTGCGCGGGGCTTTTAGATCAGGCATCTTGCGAAGTTGAGAAATATGATGGACAGGGTGAGTCTTGCTGGTCTGTCTCGGTAGCAGGGAATATCGAGGCTGACGTTTGGTCACGCTCACAGCCCCTCGTCGTCTGTGGTCCCTCTGGTACGGGTAAATCCACCCTGCTCAACCGACTCTTTGCGGCCCACCCGACCAAGTTTGGCTTTTCCATCTCGCATACCACCCGTTCTCCCCGTCCGGGCGAGGTCGATGGGGTCAACTATCACTTCACCACCGACGCCGCGTTTGTCGAGATGATCCAGCGTGGCGAGTTTATTGAGAACGCCCAGTTTTCGGGGAACCGGTATGGGACCAGCGTCAAGGCCGTCAAGGACGTTGCCGACCAGTCTCGTCGGTGCATCCTCGATATCGATACCCAGGGGGTGAAACTCATCAAGTCGAACCACCCCACCCTGAACCCGGTGTTCCTCTTCCTCTCTCCGCCGTCGTTGCCCGAGCTGAAGAAACGTCTGACGGGCCGGGGGACGGAGACGCAGGATTCGTTGCAGAAACGTCTGGATGCTGCCATTGCCGAGATCCAGTACGCCGTCGAGGGGGGTCACGATATCGTCGTCGTGAATGACGATGTCGAGCGGGCTTATGGCGTCTTGGAAAAGGTCGCCCTGGGGGAACAGGTCGAGGGGGACAAGTTGCCCGAGTTTGGCTTGTAATCCAGGGCCAGGCGGGGTTTAGTGAGAGCGGTGGGTTATCAGTTTTGGTAGATGCTGGTAGTTTCAATTAGTTGTACTAGGGATATTATCGAGGGCGATTAAGCATACATTACATACCATTTGTTTAATTTATTTTACGCTTTGACCATCTCGCTCGATCGCTGTTCACCATCTTCGTATCGATCGTATCAATTCGGTCGAGGTCTCGGGTTCAAGCGCTTTGTTTCTCTGTAGGACGGGGGTCACGTGGTTCTACTGCTGGGAAGCTGACGTCACCTTTTACGTGATTGTGAGGCTGACATCTAAGTTGTCTATCACAGTTTCCAGCTTACGTAAGCAACTCTCACCTTACGATTTCAAGCTGCGAGGGTTGTCGCTTGATCACCATATTCCTCTCGATCCGACTTGTAATCGCAACAATAACAACAACCTTCCCAACTTTATTACCATACAACCATCAGACCATGTCATTCCCAGAACACACCCACCCGCCTAACATCAACATCAATATCAACCCCATGCATACTCCCCCGCCGCTACCGTTTAATCCGAACGCCCATCATTTCAATTCGGCCATGAACAATGTCGGGTTCGGGTTCGGGGGCGCGGGAGGGGGGAGGTCGGGGTTTTCTTCTGGGAATGGGCAGGGACAGTATCAGCAACAGCAGTTACAACAGTCGCAGCAGCAGCAGCAGCAGCTTGGGTTTGGGGGGTTCGGGGGGTTCGGGATTGGGACAGGGACAGGGACGGGGTTTGGAGCTGCGTCTGGAGCTGGGACGGGGTTTGGGTTTGGTAGGAATCAAGCTTCGTCGTCTTCGTCCTCCCCTTTCGGACAAGTGCAAGTTCAACAGCAGCAACAATCTCAGCAACAAGCTCAATCGCAAGCTCAATCGCAAGCTCAAGCTCAAAATCAGAGTCGGCCTAATTTGTTCCATCACCCTACCACCCCGGCACCTTCGTCCGCTACCACTACTACTACTATCAGCAATACTTCGCAATTCCCTACTTCTACCTCGATCGCCTCTCCCAGCCCGATCTCGTTGACAACTCAGAAACAACAACAACAACAACTACAACACCAACGACTACATTCGAACGGCGATAATACACCTGCACTTACGCCGGGAAGGAAAAAACGAGCGAGATCGAGATCTAGGTCTAGATCTTCTTCTCCTCCATCCGCATCCGCATCTATATCTATATCTACATCTATATCGCAACATAGATCGACACCGTCAGGGAATGGACAAGGGAATGGGCAAGGGCAAGGGAAACGTGGTCGAGATCGAGGTCGATCCAAGTCTACTTCGGACTCCGGGAGAGATGAACACGAGCATGAGCACGAGCGCTCGGCAGGACCTCAGTCCGATAAGAGGCAGAGGGCTGGAATTGGGATGGATCGGGACGATAATACACGAGAGAGGGAGGACGAGGGGAAGAGGGTGAAGAGACTTCGGAGGGACCCGTCCGGTGACCCTTCTGGGAGGACTTCAGACAGATCTAGAGGAGTTTTAACGGGCGAAGGCGATACTGGGAACGATCCTTATGTGCGGGATAAGAGTAGGAGTAGGGTTAGAGGCGGGAACCGAGGAGAAGTAGATGGAGAGGGGGAGGATGAGGATGAGGATGATGATTATGATGGGAACGGGGAAGAAGAGGATGTTGGGGTTCTGTTAGGTAAGTTGATCTACTCTTCCGGGGGCGTTCCTCCTCGTTTCATATAGGAGAGAGGACGTAAAACTGATAAACTCGAATTCCGCTTGCTTCCCTGGTGCATACCCACCCCTTCCTCCATCACGCGCTATGACCGATCCTACCCTCAACAACGCCCCGCCCATATCTCAATAGCTTCCCTCCCGACGACCTCCCTCCTCCCACTCATCCATTCTCTCCTCCAAACACGCCCTTCTTTAAAACCGCTCCTCTTGACACTGATCCCTACGCCGGAGATCGAGGATGTCCTCGGAGTGCTCAAAGAACGGGCGAGGGCTGTGTTGGGGAGTGTGCCGTTAGGAGAAGCTGGGGATGGGTTGGTTGGGGTGAGAGTTAGGGGCAGTTTGGGGGAATTCTGCACGGCGGTGAGTTTCTGGGTGATGTGAAGCGGTTTGGAGGGGATCGCTGATCGGAAGTGTTTTGGTGTGGCCGTGATTTGAGCAGGCGATGACGTACCTACCGAGGTTCATCATCGAAGAACCGTCGACCGGGTTTCAGACCGGGAGCAACAACACGAATAAGAACGCTACGAATGCGACGAACAGGACGAATAATCACAATAACGGTATGATCAACATGAGGAACGAAAACATTACGAACAACAATACTACGACAATGACCACAACGACGAAGATGGACCCCCGACGTGCACCCGTCCACCCGACTATCCCTCCGACGCTCCTCGTGCCCCTCTCTCAGACGATCCTAGCGCAAATCTTCCCCATCCTCCCTCCCAAGCTCAGAGTCCGGGAGAACGTTTCGTTTGACCAGCTCGAAGCGCTATGCGACAAGGTCTTGAAAGGGTGGACGACATGGGTCAAAGTGGTAGCCCGGACGGTCAACGTGGAAGGAGGGATGTTTAGCGAGGGGGTCGTCAAGGCTTGGGAAAATGGGCTGGACGAACTGGCAGGATGGGTCTTGCAGCGAGAAGCTCAGCTTCGGGCTCAGCAACTCCAAGGACAAGGACAAGGACAAGCGGGGAACGTGAACGCTGCTGGAACCGGGGCCGACGATCCGCGCGGGAAAAAGGAAGTGACGATCGAGAGGCTGGAAAAGAAGTTTGGGGATGGGCTGAAGAGGGTCAGGGATGAGTGGGTGGATAGTGTCGGGTGGATGGTCGGGAGGAGCAGGCCGGTCGAGGGGTTCGAGGGTGCTGCGGGGGAGGATGTGAGGATGGGGTAGGGCGGGCGTTCGTGTAGAGGCTGGCAAGGAGATGGCTGTACTGAAGGATCGGCTAGACTGGGGCGGCAAACGATATGGGTTTTCTGATTTTCTATTCTATACGACACGACGACGATATTACATGATGAGACTGCTCTTTTTAGTTTTGTTTATGGTTTTCTGATTTTTTTGTGCGATGTATCTGTCTCTTATCTTCAATACCATTCTTTGTCCGCTTCACCGTCTTGGTCGCCTGGTCAAGCTCCCCATCCTCAAAGGAGCCATCTTCCAGGCCTCCAGTGGTGTTCTAATCTTCCGAGTACCTGTCTCGCAATGATAGCGACATTTCAGCACTACTGCGCGGCCGTCAGCAGTGATACATCGACATACAAGTCATCATTATCGCTGGGCATGCCGAGTGTGCCAGAAGCGCCAGTCTCGGTGGATCCGCTAGGCGCAGTGGATGTTCGAGATGCTCGAGATCTGTCGTAAATGGAATCCCGTTCGATCGCTAAGGTATGTGAGGAACTCGAAATAAGGAATGCTGCTTAAGTGCCCTGCGACCGCCTGTACTTGCCCTTTTTCTTTATCGTCCAAGAGACCTTCTTCACCTCACGTAAAGTCACAGGCTCGATCTGCCATGTATCGAAAACTGCACGATCAATCTTGCTGCCCTCCTCCTTAAGAGCGTCTTCACCCTTGTCCGCCCACCAGCTTTTCTGCCAGTCCTCGAGGCGCTCCTTTTGAACTGCGCCGACCTTTGCGACCACCTCCTTGCCCCTCTGCTGGTATGTGATGACATAACGGTTCTGTCGTGGCTGCTCCTATCGTTATGATAGCGAATCAGTATCATCAAACGAACCTATCGCTTACACATTCCCTCTTGTGCGTACGGCTTCAACCTTAGGAAGGTATTCGAGTAGCGTTTTCTCATCCAATTGGGTTTCCTAGTATGCGAGGCCCGGTCTTCTCAGCAAAAGTGTTTCAGGCGTATATGATGGATACGGGAAGCAATAACTGGCTTTGTCAGCGGTCATCGTGTATGGGGAAGTACGAAGTGAAGGTGAAGAAATCTGGGAAAAGGGAGAAACGCGATATTGCGAGCAGTCACTGTATAGCGATGAGAGTCTAATTCCCCCTCGTATCCTCCTGACTATATACTGTCAGACTATGCCTGCTTATTCTCATCCGCCGGGGTTCTCCAAGGTATCTTCCTTTGTTCGTCGAGTGCGAGGAAGCTTGACGAACCAGCCCTGCGAGGCGTAAGGCTATAAAAAATGGCGTCAAGTGCAAGGACTGCACGTGATGGCATTCCATTGTTCGTCTGAAACTTCATGTCATAGTGGATGTGGAGTCATCTCGAGGGGTATCATCAACCAGTGGGTAGCCAGGGAGGAGGGTTTGACGGGCCAAGGACGAAGAAGTACACTTAGATGTGCAGGAACAACGATAAGGATATGCCGAATGAGGTAGGAATAGTAGATTGATCCACGTCATGTTTGATCTTGGCAACAAGCATCAACCTGAGGCGGCGACGGGATTCTCGAATATAGCTACAGAAGGACGCCCTGTCTGATATGCGGGTCATGTGATGAGACAACAGTCAGGAAGCTTTGTACCGATCCGTACATACCTCTCTGGCTGCGCCTATCGGCAGTGATCGACTGCGCATCGTTAAGAGACCGTGGCTCTCCATTCTCGATAGATCTTGTCTATATATCGATTGATATGGAGCTACAGTATATTCTATCATATATGAAAGGAAGACGGCAATACAGAAAGCAGTGGTGCTCTATGTTTCTGTTATGGGTTTTTCTTCTCCTTTTCTCTAAGCGAATCATCGTTCTCAGTCTTCTTTTCATTCTCTCTACCCATGTTGCGCCGCAGTTTATACCATTCCCCACATAGAATATCAGGCTTGATCCGTAGACGCAACATCGGTTCCGGTCGTCTGCGTGCTTTGATCGCTGTTGATACGCCAATTGATCAGCGGCGAGACTTCTCTTCTCTTCAAGCATCTATCACTTCTTACTTACACAGGGTCGAGAGGGACGACGGATTGCCCGGTATTCAATGTGCAGGTTTCCATGAACCCTTCATTCTGCGAGCCGAAGGTTGATCCAGACAGGCTTGGCGCGGCCACGGTATGTTCAGGTAACAAGGGTGTAGAGTGAACCCGCCGTTGATAGTGGAGGTCGATTTTGTTGGCGGGGGAGATGGCTGACTCTATGTTTTCGCATAAGGCGTGAATAGCAGGAACATCATAGGTTCTCAACCGGAGACTCACCAACGGTGAATTTCAAGAAGTCATGGTTCAACGCCTGGAATGTGACCCGGCAGCCACATTCAAACGGGCAGGCAGGAGGCGATGGAAGAACTCCGTCTCGACAGCAGTTGAGGCAGTAGCTACACCACTGCTCCCATGACTGCATTGATTGCCCCCATATTTGACTCGACTGCTGCCATAAGTTGTCCGTGAATAGCATTCCCCCTTCGTACCAGAACATGCCCTCCGAGGTATAACTGAAAGTATTCAGGTTAGAGGGTTTGCGGATGTCGAGGGCGAGGGGCCGAACGAGTTGCTAGCATCATAAAATGATGGATCTCAGTCAACAGATATAAAATAACTTAACGGTACTCAAACGAGGTTACTTACCACGATCGGGCATCCGGGACGGTTCTGTCATCTCCATATTCTCCTCAGTAACAAGTTCTTGAGGTCAATCTCGGAGAAGAAAAAAGTCTTACGGGCTGTGTCTGAGCGTAATAGATACACCAGTCCCCATCGAGCTTGCTTTGTGACATGTTCACTGAGTTTTGGCGAAGAAAGATAGAGACAGAAGCACGAGAGATGGATTCTGCGCTGGTTCCTGATGCTACGATCGATGTTGGCTCGCTCATTACCCTGATCTTAATATACATGATCGAATACCGCTTGCGTTCGCAGGCCACTGATCAGGTCCTCTTTCCTCCATTGTAATACGTATCAAGTGGCGCCAGAGATCACGTCAACAGGGCGTCTTTTGTTATCGCGTTCATCACTCCCGATGTCGTGATAGACATGCCGCTGCTCTGGGGTTCACTATGAGGCGTGAACCAGCCAAGTCAGACACCGGAGTCAGGTAAAAGTATCATTCTAGATGCCTAGTGTATGACGAGTATTACAGCTCCACTGAGCATACCAATACCCTTAGAATAGCGTTCGGACCGTATAGCAATGAACACGTACTCGAAAGGTGATCATTGTTCCTTTATGATGCCTTATGCTGAACGACTAGATCGAATAGGAACACGAGGGAACCTGCATTCATTAAATCAGGCCGGCGAAGTACCTATCGCGCTCACATGACGCAAGTGAGCATTATGGCAGTCAAAAAGACCGAAAGGTATGCCGTCATGGTGCTGTCCCATCTGTTCAGAACTTGATGGCAGCTGATTCTGATGAGTCGATTACGACCGGATTTCTGCGATCTCGATGTAGCGGTAGTCTAAACTCAATCCGTCGATCGATGCTCCCCCACAACCCGGAAAGGCAAAATATCGAGGGGATCGAAATCCATTAACTCGCCATCGTGGCTGTGTGATGGAATATGTGATCATGCTATCTCGGCAAGAGTTTATCAGCAGCTGACGACAATGGACGTCACGGCATAGTGGTTGTGACATTGCTATCGCGCTCGATCGATTGGTCCCGATGTTTCAAAGCTAGTCTCAGCGCGCGCCGATCAGATCCATTGCAAGACGGGCTCGATGGCGTTATGGGATGTCGACATTGAGACACACAAGGGAAGCTCGATTTACCTCGGGTTTGCGCTATCCCCGTATGCCTTTACTCGTTTGACGTCACGGGATGAGACAGGTAGAATGGCGCCTAGACTCGTGACCACAAAGGAGGGATGAGTGTCAACTCCGCTCGATTTGGCGCTGGATAAGGATTCATGATGCGATACCGAGATCGTCCCGGTGTACATCCTGTCTGGATCATATATGATTGATCGCCAGGCCGGGTTTCGGTCTCATTTCCAAGTAGACAATTCTTCCATCTATCGACCTCTATCATTCACCATTCAATAGACCGAAAAAGGCAAACAGAAATGTCGCAGTCAGACGAGGAACGCAACGAGGAACGCGACGAGGACTGCACCCCGCCCGAGTACAAACCTCTGGATGATCCAGTTTATCTGCTTCTGTACCCCAAACTTTATGTTCGTCCAGTCTAGTCAAGCGACCAGTTCGACCTTGATGATTTGTCTGACTTTTCTACTTCCTGCGCAAATCTTAGGCCGCAGCAGTTGCACTCGTCGAGCTTGGATCTCAGTTTTCCCTGCGATCGGAATGGAACTCCGAGGAAATCTTCTGGAAGAGTTCTACCGGAGATCACGGATGGATCGAGCTCGATCAGCATCGCTTCGATGACTGTATAGATGCCTTGCTGACTTTCAAAGCAGCCTGGGTTCGCAAGTACTTTCCATGTTACAGGTCAGGCGGGATGTACGGACATCATCTCACGGCCGTGAATCACAGTCGAGGGGGTTACCTAGAGATCGATGGGGACGAGTTCGAGTTGCTCATCAAGTTTCATTACAGTAAGCCTTCATTTGGTCTTTCAAATATTTGAATCGAATTGATTGGCGCATGGCCCGGTCGTAAACTAGCTCCTGTTCAACAAAATCAAATCGATCGGCCCGGGTTCTCTACAGTTCCACCATCGGTGACGATTTCTCTCAATGGCTTGACTTCTGCGACCCGCACTTCCCTAAGCAGTGTATACACTGCCTAGTATGCTGAATTGCTTCAATGCGTACTCCCCTCTCACATTGTATACATATGTCTCATCGTATAGAGTTGGAATTACTTTCTTCGTGCCTGACCAGCTTTCGACGGGGTGATCATTGTTGCATTTTGAGGTACGGTGTTGTCATGGTCGAGTATTTTCGTATTATTATCAGCAGACGGTAATTAGGTCATAAAGTGGATCGACTTGTTTCTCTGTACCCGCGTGTACTGAGAAATCTAGCCGTAAACACATCTGTCTCTCTTCTCCGTGCGTCAAGAGTTATGCCAATCATTGAAGCCAATCGCACAGCATAATACCTCTTACGAGCACAGCGAGGGTATCGATAGCTGGCGTACTAGTAATAGGACCTGTCCAAAGCCGTTAGACTTCAGCATCAGTCGGGATGTCAACGGATCCGTAGAGATACTAGCTTGCCCTTGGAACTGTCCGGCGGTCGTTGGATCGGTATAGCTCGTATAGCCACTCCCGTCATCCTGCACGATACCTAGATGCTGAAAAATATTAGGACAGGCCCGTATAACGAAGTCAACGTCGATGGTGGTTTCACTTACGTCTTCGAAGAGTAAAATTCACCGATTGTCCGTCGTCGCTTTTCTTGGTTTGAGCAAGATCGTAGTCGCCTCCACCGAAAGGTATCCTCATCTCTTCTGGCCGCAACAATTTAGTTGCAAGCTCAACCCAATAGTCGACCGTACCTTTGTACGAATGATCCAGGTAACAGGATTGATAACAACTCTCGTCTTCCAGTTATCCTTCCAGCCGACTGCTTGAGGGTATGACACGCAAGATGAAATTTGCAAAGCCGAAATTCAGCTTGTCGGCAACGACCTGGAAATCCACACCCGTCAATTTGAGATCAAAATTTCACCGAGCCAATCATGAGAACTTGCGGCAGCGTGATATCCGAATTCATTATCCTGGAACGAACGTATCAGTAAGTATCTAGATTCTGTCAGAAGAACTCACGCGGTCGAAGAACTGCATAGTAAGGTGATCTTGCGAGAGTAAGTTCAAAGGGGCGTGCCGGAGCTTCGAGAACCAAGACCTCGTTTTACGGGCAGACGAAAAAAGTGCACTCATATGCAGGAGTATATATACGCTCCTAGTGTTTTGTAGCTTCTTGATAGCTTCTTGATAATGACGACTCCTTTGATCGGGAATGAACGGGCATGGTCGGCATGACATCACTCATCCAATGCTGACTGCTTGTCTCGTCTGGGCCTCGGCACACCTTTCAATTGGCACGACATGGTCTGATCCACGCCGGAAGAGGGTTCTCTCGCCCAATCTCGTGACGAGTGCTATCATCTCGCTAAGATCTGGCGCCATTTAAATGGTGTTAGTCAATGGAAGGCCGCCAAGGAAAAACAGGTTCCCAGCTCATAAACCATGATCTCCAATCTAGGCCACAGCCGAAGGCTCGTTCATCACACAATTGGATAAGCTTCAGTGAGGGCGCATTCTCCATTGTAGGAGCCTAGAATGGCTGCATCGAGTGTGCCGGAAAGTATCGGCAAATCGGCATGACACGGAACTGAGGGGTTACAAAGGAAGTGCAGGCCTCCCGAGGGCAACCCACCCGTGTTCACGTTGACCTGCTTACGGAACTTGCATCACCAGTCGGGCCTTGGCGCTAATGGGTCGTCTTCTTCGTTGATAAAGCTCAACGCCACCGTTGATGAGTGAAACGCTTTAGCGAAATGTTAATGGCCTCCTCATGCTCCATTAGATCCCGATGAAACGCGTCCCTTCAGAAGCGCAGCGGAGGCAATCCGCGAAATTCGCGCTAGAGCAGAGCCTTGATCAAATACAGTATGACGGCTCCAACGATATGAAAGCAAGTCGACATAGTGGCCGCTTCTTGTCGGGGCCAGACAGTCATGGTTCGCGGAAGGAACTATCTTTCTTGTTCCCAATTGATCACCCCCAACCCTCTTGATAGCGATGCGGCACAGCATTTTAAGGCGGGATTATCGTTCGCGCTCAAGGAACAACTTGTGATGAATCTCTCCGGATGGGATATCGAATGGTCGCTCAGCCCGGCCGATTTCGTCTTGAAAGATCGACCGCTTTGATTAATTTGAAGTACAGCTTCTTTTTAACCTACAGATCTCTATCCGAAATGATCATCACGTGGAAGCTGCTTTGTCAAACTCGGTGCACAGTACGATATGGTCGTTCTTCCAAGGCCATCATGCAAGACATCGACATCGGGTTTAGTGAGCCGGTCCTTGCGATCGAATTGCTGACAATCTTCTACGGTCTTGTGAAGCCAGCGGTCGAGCCGATGTAGGAATGTTCTGAGGCTCGTCTGCAGCTTGTAGGATTATCCTTCTTTTTGCCTCGGCAACCGTATACGCAAGGCTTAGCTGGAATCAAGCGGCCATATAACGTTTCTCACTTGTAGATGATCTCGCAAGAAAAATGCTCATCCCAGTTTTATTCGCAAACCAATCGGGTATTGCCCTACGAAATATGTGTCGCCAAGTAATAGGATGTAAAGTTCATATATCCGCATTGCCTGTGGCAGCGAGTCATCGCTCGACTCTGGTTAGCCTGATCGTAGCTGGTAGACGCACCATTCAATGCTATAAAAGTGGTGAAGTATGGCATTGGGGCTGGAGTATCACCATCTGCGTCTTCTATCACGTTTTGATGTCTGCTGTGAGATACGCGTGGCAATAACATGTGCGGAGCTGGGCAACGAGGCAGGATGTTCCTCCTTTCATATGTCATCATCGACATGGGGGAGAATTCAAAAGACGGAGCCTCAACATCTATAGGTCCAGCTGCTATATCCTGCACGAGTGAGACATCATCGAGTTGAAGATTCACTGTGAACGATGATTGCCACGATGCTTGACCTCAGCGTGTAATCAAGCAAAGAGATCGAGAAGGATATCGCGTACCTTGGCATGTTCGTGGCTGTGTCACTGTTTCCGTTCGAGGTCATCGATAGGCTCAGAATGCTTGAGGCGAGATCTCTATGAACAGGAAGATCTGATATGAAGCATTAGATAGTAAACGTATTAGCCGCGCTCTGAAATGATTGAACGCTCGTCCAAAGCGTACTTTGGTAGTAAATCCGGAATTGATCCAACCCGTTCTCGGGGTCGACTTTCTTGACCCAAAGTATTCCTCCATCCTGATCGTCTACATCTTCAATAATATTTTCCTCATTGAACTTTACATGGAGTTGATTGAAGAGCTGAAGCCAGACAATAAGGTCAATAAGTCGCGTGTTACCGGATCCTTCCAGATTCTTCGGACCGGTGGCATCGGTGTGCCATATTGGACAGACCGACACGACTGATAGAGATAGCTCGATCGCAATCTGTACCTCCAGTTCGAGCACTAAACTCTTTTCTCATGGCTAGTGTCAGTGCTGCAGGGAATCATAGCGACCCCCATGGCGAGTAACTACTCACTTGCATCTGACTTCTTAGGTTTGTCAACTGCCGTCAGATCTAGGAAGTTTAGAAAGCGCGGCTCGTACAGGTTTTGGTACAAGGTTCTCACCTGGAACCTGGAAATACCTGTTGTAGGTATCCTCCCGCTTATGCCAAGGGATTTCTTCTTCTGACATCTCGGGCTCCAGACCTCTACGAACCGTTGTCTACGGTATACCTCAGGGTCCCGAGTGGTTTCCTGATGACAGAACGGCCACGCGAAGATGGCCATGTGTAGCTATATAGTATGTATGTTCACGTCTCCTCATATCTGCTCAGCTGTTTCTTCCTTTGTCGCTATCAATACGTAATGATGCCTGTCATGGCTGCGAGAACGTTTGGCGTTATCTTGCGTCATGTCGCACGATCCTGGCAGGCGATGTTTCACCCCGCCCAATGGCGCAAGGATAGCGATGCATTCATCAACAGAAGTACAAGGAGAATACAGCGTAGATTTCGATACAATCTCGTTTCAATGCTCTTCATACAGTCTTGGCAGGATTATCGTTTCGATCAAGCGGGCAACCCACGTGTGGATGCGTCACCTAGATTTCCGCGTTTGCTAAACATCACCGATCGGCCAAACAGCTACGTCTGCAGATCAGGCGAACCTTCATTGCTACTCGTAGTCGACGGTTCATCCCTCTTGTCTATCGAACCATGATATTAGGTACTGGCGGCTATCAAGATTAAACTTGCTTACTGCCGTAGAAGATCCAGACTCCATCGTTCCATCCCTTCTTGCTTCTTGTCACTTTCACTTCAAGCGGCCCGCCTTCTGCTTCGTTGTAGTCTCGCACTGTCTCCTCCGATTGCGCCACCCAGCGATCTTTGGCAAAGTTGCGGAACCATTGAATCCGCTCGTCATCAAGTCCTTCCTTGGTGGCAAGGAACCTGTCCAAGGGCATGAAATCTTTCTCGAGACCAATCTCCATTTGAGGTATCGATGGTCCATCACCGATAGGAACGAGAATACGAACAGATCTCTCCAGCTGTATGCGACAATCATCAACCAGATGCTATGTGTAATACGCCCCTTCAGTACACTGAATACTTGTAGGCGTATCAACCGGCCTGGCAACTTACTCGCATACGCAGTCTCACTGCTGTCATCTGGTCGTCAAGTCAGCCCTTTTGCTCGGGATGGGGCGGCCAGCTTCGATATTCTGCTCACATCTTGTGCAGTTTCGCACTGCTTGTCTTCTTTTCGATCGACAGAATCGCCCGCTGACATGTTCGCAAATGTTGACTGAACGCTGTCTGTATTATTGGCAGACCCACTGTGTTAGATTTACCATACAGAGAGATAGATATAGATGGTCCGGTATTTATATTGGGTTCGCTGCAGTATGGGCTCCTGCGTAGTCCTTTGTCCTCTTATCGGAAGGCTGAGTGCCAGGAAAGACGGTACGTCATACACGTTTCCAAGGCCTGTCTGTAGGGTCAACCAGATACGCGTGTACGAGAATTGCATCAATTAAGCCTCAATCATGCCCCTCGACTCTGACAATTGATACCACATCTCGATGATCAACGATTGGTGTCGGATAGGAGGGTAGTTTTGCTTGAGTCTTGTACACGACGTCAGAATAGAATACGAGCTGGACGATCTCAGCTATCGAACGCCTGCTCTTGTCAACCGTGACCGTTTGCACCATGCATATATTCCTGTATTTTTACTAATCGACCGCTGAACCCGGGTTGCTTCACAACAGGATACAGCACCTGGTTTGCCAGCGTCAAAACGCTGGAGACCGAGTATCACATTGCCAAAAAGAAAACGAGAGCATCACAGTACTCAGGTCGGTCAGGTGCGACCGGTAAAAGCATATCATACGTTTCATGGCATCAAACGGCCAGGGTGAACGGAACAGGTGTGGGCTGCGTCTTGCGAACGGACCTCCCATATTCTGAAAACAACGTTTCACATGTTTCCGGTTGTACGAGAGAAGCTGTAGGGGCATTGCGAGTTTAAGGTCAGTCCGTCTATCACATACAGAAATGTCCTTCGATGAAAAAACTGACATACGCATCGGACTGATCTGAGCCGGTCGAGAACTCCAAGTAAGACGTCCCGTCCTGACCTACTACACCTCGAAGGCGGAGTCTTTCGAGATTCTCTTGGTCCAACATTGAAGCCATCCGTCTTGAGACCTCTCTGACGAGTTGAACGTTGAATACAGGGGGGACCAATAGAGAAGGGTCCGTGACGACATCTTCATACGTGTGAGAAGGCCCGGTGTCGAAGGAGGACCTTGAAGGTATTAGCCTACCGGTCCCGTAGCGATACCAAGTTCGTGTGGTATCCCACTCATCGCCTGCAAACATGGGCCAGGATCAATCCTGATTCACTTGCTGGACCGTACACGATTGCGGAGGCCGACACCTCGATCGTTCAGGATAGGATCGCTGCGATACAGCCTCATTCTCTTCGGAGGAGTTGTATTGGGTAAAACCTACTTAGCGACAAATCCCGTGATTCTCCAGGTACGTTTCTAGCTAGAATATCGCTCAAGCGGCAATTGGTCAAGCTCATTTGATTGAGGGCCAATGCGGAAAAAAGTGCTACTTACTCGTCACTTCCCACGAGATCGTTACCAATGTGACCGCCATGTTCACGATAAGTCCCACCTCTTGTGCATTTGTCAGGTACGTCTTTCTGTCCGTACCGTCTGGCAGACCGAGGAGCCATACCCCGAATCCTCTTAGAAACTCATGAAGCGGGCCCTCAGACATAGTATGTAGACCTATACTTCCGTGCCGAAACACAATTTGATGCTGGGAGCCGACGATGGTTTCGAAATACAGGTCTGAACCGCTCAGAAGCTGAAGTTCATCGGCGAAAGCCTACGCTGAAAACTTTGCCTTAGCAGCTCGTTCAGATAATGTAAAGGATGATCGGCTGCTTACCTTGATTCTTGATAGCAGGGAATCAACCTATACAGCAAGAATATCAGAGAAGGAGTTACCAGGTCAGATTCGGTCGACTGGCCTTCGCGTAAATACGATGATCGGTATATATGGTCTGCGGCATTCGAGAGCTTGCTGGGTGATGTTTGCGGTCGATTGAATCACGGGCAGATCGTTCCCATCGCGATCCCGTCTCGCTACCCTGAGATGGATTTGGTACATGCTATATATCTGCCATCGAGAACCTGGCATGACAGGTACTTCCTTTGTGCTCTGATGTTGAGCTGCCGATTGGGTTACCGCCTGGCGCGCGCGCGCAACCTACGATCGATAACAGATGAAACTAGTGTGAGCCGCGCTCCTGCAGCTTCTACATCATCATGGATCGTGAGGTGACTCGGGGCTAGACAGACCGTGTACTGAAGAAGATCACAGATGCTGCTACCGTGTTCCTCACCAATTTGCCTTGCGGAGACCATTGGGGACTACAATCTGGGTGGCGATTGAGCATGGCAAACGAAATATACCGATCAAGTGTTTTCCTTCGTTTGCCGAGAGGGCCTTCATGTCTCTTAATCCGATACAAAACCTATGTTAGATCGCTCACACCATAGTATCAGACCGAGTGCGGGCCCTTCTACCCAGCGCGTAGTTTAGATCTGATCGAATTACAACATGCTCGATTGCAGATGCATAAAACAGTTAGCGATATGGCAAAATAAGATAGAATGCGAATGTTCTTTTTCATATACAACCGTCGATCTATGGTCTGGCATTTATCTCCCTTTAGACCGATTGTGACTGAAGGCTGTGTCTTCGCTGGCCGGCGTCTACGTATTCTTGTGCTTCTGGGTCCCACACAGGGTTGAGGAAGAGTCCAGCATAGTTGCGCGGAATCCGGGCATCATCCGTGCTTGCCAATGTATGAATGGTGGAGGACAAAGCCACTCCCGCTGAAGTTGCGGGGGGAAGAGAGAAAGCCGTAATAGGTAGATGAGGTGAATGACCAATGAGATATCTCGCCAGATATAGTATGGAAAGGCGGTCCGTTCACGTACCCAGTGAGTTCTTCTTCCTCTTCCGGATCCGAACCGAAGTCTTCTTCAGCATCAGTTGAAGCGGAAGACGTTTCCGCGTCCGTACCGGTCCCAGCTGGGTCTGAAGAGATACATTGATCTGATTTCAGTCGCATTATTGGTCGGCATCAAGGGCTTCTGCATTCGATTTAGAATGTTATACCTTTGTTGTAGAACCAGACATTAATTTCAGTGTCGTTCCATCTAATGCCGAATCCCAGCGCGACAGCCTGCCTTTGGAAGGCGTCTGTGTAGCTTTCAGATTCTTTCCTGTCAACCAGGTTACGGAACCAATCATAGAACTTGGTTAACCAGTCTCGCGGGACTTTCTCTTCTTCCATGTCGAACGGTATACCATCAATTGTCAGATCGATCGATTCGGGAGAGATCCTCACTTCCATGTACCACTTTTCGTCTGCTTGTTCCTCACCATCCAGTTCCTATATGGTGACACGTTCTTGTCAGATAGGTGACGGATCAAACAGGGATCTTATACCTACCCTCTTGGATGCTGCGTAAGCATCTTTGCTCTATAACACACAACAGGCAAGTCAGCGGGCGAAGATCTGTTCTAAAGCATCTGAATACCGACCAACGTCTTTAGCCTTTCGATCATTTGTTGTGCCTACACAGGAGTTAGGTCATACATATATCACTTTAGCCTGTCCTTTCCTGGACTTACCATGCAATCGATTTCAGCATAAGGATGTATCAGTTGGCCCATGTCACCGGATTGTATTATCGTGGAGAGTTGTATCAATTGGGCCGTGCGACTCCCAGTTCGACTGCGAAATGGACTTTTTAATTCAGGTATGGACCCTGGGCTATGTATTACCCTGTCCGCCCAAAGCTAGCTATGCTTCTCTGCACACTCCTTTCAGTATGACGATCGCGATTGTATCGCCAATTTAAACTCTGCCTTGCCTGTCAAGCGCCGTCCGCATACTTAGTGTTTCAACTGCTCAAAGCACCGTATGGCCAAGTTATAGTCTGATTCACCACTTCCTCTTGCTGCTATGTGAGAACAGTCTTTCATCGTACGGACCATTTATACACCATGGATAGTGTCAAACATAGGCCTAGCCGATCAATAATAGTGTATGAGAAACGACACTAAGGCCATTCGTGACAGTACAGCACTACTAAATCGAAACTCGCACAATCGCAAAAGCATTCACTTGTATACAGGAAGTCTGAAGGCTATCCCAGTCCATACGCTTTCTCATTCTGTTGCCACACGGCGCAGTCAAGGGTGCGAATAGACATTAAGTAACTAGCAGGGAACGGCGAGTTATAATTCACCAAGCGCTTGCAAAATGCTATCTTACAGGACCAAAAGGTTGTTGGCGGGGTAGCGAGATAGGATGGCACGGTTTATTCCTTGTCCAGGTTTGTGGCGCCAGGATCGGAGCGCGATGTGATTTGTTGTAAGGACACCCATCTTGCTACCTTGTTTGCACTGCAAGCGTGGCGCGCCAGTCTGAGTACGCCATCCGTCCATCGGATCTAGATGACGATGATATCCCGTCGAAGCGTCTGGCTGCTTCAAAGATGGACGTTGTACTACGAGAGAGCTCTTCCGATGCTCCCGACGAACTTGAGGCGGACAGCGACGAAGCAGAAGACGATCTTTGCTCGGTACCGTCTTCCCCTTGGGACTCAGAATTGTCTACAGTTATAGTAATCTGGGATCTACGGGGTGCCGGTAAGAGACGGCGGTTCCCCCGAGGTATAGGCCTACGCCTAGGTCTAGGTGTATCCGAATCAGATAGTTCACCCAAGGGTTCTGAGTCGCTCGCGTCCGCTTCCTCGACAGGTGAAACCGTATCTGCATCCAAGTTCGGCCCGGCATCAAGAGCCGATGTATCAGACTCATCTAAGAGGATATTCATGAGCTTCAAGAGTATTTCATCCAGATGCTGAAACATGAGACACACCTTGATTCAGGTAGGTCAAGTTCAGATACGGGTTTTCCCATGATACGCTGAACCTTAAAGCACTAGCCTGTTTTGTGAAGGCGTCTTTTTTCTCATCCGCTATGAATCCAGTGCTGTCCAGGAGCTTCATCCACCAGTGACGAAACTCCGTGATCGATTCACGCCATGTTCTTGATACGAGGAAGTCTCGTTGGCTCCCGTCGATCGAAACTCGGATCTGGTAGTCAAGGAGCGACAATTCAAACTTCTTCCAGGTGACGTTGTCGTGTTGTATATCCTCGCTTTCCTTCAACGCAGAAAATTGGCATCATAGTACCTAGAGATTGAGTAGGAAACGATCGCATACCTTGAGCTCAATAAAAGCCTCCTTGCTCTAGATCAAAATAGTCAGATCATCAGGAACTCTATGCGATCGGTGAAGTCCTGGAAACTCACCATCTCTTTCAGATTCCGATGCAGCTGTTTGGCCTATACAAAGATCATGAGACGGTTAGCGTTCACCCGTCAAAATCGAAATTAGACTCACCATTTTTAGACTTGGTCGGATTTCACTGTTCATGAGCTGGCCCATTTTTCCGGTTGGAATTCACAATAACTAGCTAGGCCTGTTTGATTTGCCACCGTGACCAGCCTTCCTACAAGTCAAAAGTCGATTTCAGATATCCCATATATACCACTATACAGGCCCTATCCATCTGCTTCCTGCCGGTTCTAGACTGGTGCTTCCATACATACCACGATCTCAACTCTCCGCCTCGTCCTGATGCCTGGCGGATCTGTCATATGATCATGTGCTTAATCACGTAGAATAAAGGAAGTACTCGATGACCAGCTTCGCCGTCGCTCCTTCCTCCCTGCCACGTCGTACAACCGAAATGACGAGCATGCTTCTCCAATCTGACTCGCACGTTATGAGCCCTTCCGGCCTGACAAACGCTGTGTCTCCCTCAATTAAGGCACTCAATTCAATCTATATGTTTCGTTCATTCTAGTCTACTACACACAAGGTCGCGATTCTGTTCTGTTTTTTTCGGGTAGATACATTCGGGTCAAGACAAGAGGATGGATGGCGGCGAACCGTCTAGCTACCGGTGCTACGAGCCTCGGCACCAGCGGGCGCGGGCTTCTTGTCGGCGGCTTCGCCCTTCTGCTGGATACCAGCGTTTCGGGAGGCCCAGTTCCAGTCCTTGAGATGGGGACTACCGAGACATCCAAGCGAAGTCAGCTCGATTCGTTCGGAAAAATTCAAGCGTTCCGCACAAAAACTCACACGTCGATACCGTTCTCGAAAGAATACGCGACGGCCCTGATCTGCTCGTCCCTGAGCTTTTCACGGACGGCCGAAGCCCTGTTGTTCAAGTTGGGCATCTGGTCGATGGCCTCCATGGCGAGACTGAATCGATCGGCCTTGTTCTTGATGGCGAGCTCGAGCGGGGTGTCAATGTTTCCCTTTTCCCTGTATCCACGGACGTGGATGTTGCGGGATCCGTTTCGCCTGTAGGTGAGTCGGTGGACGAGCCAGGGGTACGAGTGGAAGTTGACAATGACGGGCTTGTCTCGGGTGAAGATGCTGTCGAATTCCTTGTCCGTCAGACCTGCCGTATGATGTATGATGTCCAAGCGGTTAGTAAGGGCGATCACCAAACCGCGCGTCGTTTGGGCGACACACCGTGAGGGTGATCCTGGTGCGAGACCAATCGGAACAAGTCGACGACGTTGACGAATCGGATCTTGATCCCGGGCAAGTTTTCCTTGAGCAAGGCGGTAGCGGCCAAAGCTTCGGCGGTGACGACATCACCGATACCGCACATGACAATGTCGGGTTCCTACCAGATTAGACGCGAAAAGTTTCAGCAACAGGCTCGAAATCGCCGAAACCCCGAACCGGACCGCAAGGACTCACCTCATCAGGGTAGGTCGAGGCCCACTCCCAGATGCCCAACCCCTTCGCGCAATGCGTCATCGCCTCCTCCTTGTTCAAGAACTGCAAATGCGGCTGCTTGTCGTAGACGATACAGTTGACGTAGTTCTTGCTCTTGAAACAGTGGTCCATGGTGGACAACATGGTGTTGCCATCGGGAGGCAAGTAGATCCTGACGACCTCGGGACTCTTGTTGGTGAGCACGTCGAGGAAACCGGGATCTTGGTGGGTGAAACCGTTGTGGTCCTGCAAGGCAACCGGCATGTCGTCAGTTTCGAATGTCTTCGATGTGAAATACGACCACTTTCGCCGCCTCTCACCTGACGCCAGACGGTACTGGTCAACAAGATGTTCAAGGACGAGATCTTTTTCCTCCATTCGACCTGGTTGCACTTTTCGATCCACTACGCAAGGCAATCAACACGGGACGATCAGAAAACGTTTCAATTACCTGAGTGTACGCCTGGATTTGAGCAGAAGATGCTTACCTTGCAGTGCTGACCGACCATCGAGTCTACAGATCGTGCCACAACGCAATAAGAACAGATCATCAGCAAAAGCGATCGACGTCATTGATAACCCAGTACGCCCGGACAAGCCGAGGACGCCAACTCACCGATAATATGAATGAAAGGCTCATAACTGTTCAACAACCCATGCCCCCCAGCCAAAATATACCCCTCCAACCACCCCTCCACAGTATGCTCGGACAACATCTCCATGACCCTCCCCGTCGGGCTCAAATTCCCACCGTCCTCGTCGTACTCGATCGTATCCGCCAACCAGACCTTTTTCCCAGCCTTGTACACCTCGCCAAGCTTGTTGGATTCCGTCTCGTCAGGACCGAAAAGTCTGAAGTTGGTCATGTTCCCGGCGACCACGTCTCGGAGCCATTTAGCGAAATTGGTCATCCCGGATTCGAGCGTCACACCGGGATCGACCTGGAGGGCGTAGTCTTGCCATTTAGGGAGGTCGAGCGGTTTGACGGGGTTCCCACCGTTGGTCACCGGGTTGCTGGACATGCGCCTGTCTCCCTCGGGTGCCAACGCGCGGAGGTCTTCCACGAGCCTACCTTCGGCGTCGAAGAGCTCGTCGGGCTTGTAAGACCTCATCCACGCTTCGAGCTGTTTGAGGTGTTCGTCCGAAGTAGCGACGTCGGTCATGGGAACCTGATGGGCCCTCCAGAAACCTTCCAGGTGGTGTCCACCGACTTCACTCGGTCCGGTCCATCCTTTCGGGGAACGGAGGACGATCATCGGCCAGCGAGGACGGAAGGGTTTTCCGCTGTCCCGGGCTTGTTTCTGGTAAGCCTTGATCTCGGTCACGCAGCGCTCGAGCGTGGCGGCCATGGCCTGGTGCATCGAGTCGAGGTCGGACCCTTCGACAAAGTAAGGGGTCCAGCCGTAACCCCGGAAGAGCATCTCGAGCTCTTCGTGCGAGACTCGGGCGAGGACCGTGGGGTTGTTGATCTTGTACCTGTTAGCGCACCCAATTCAACATCAGCATCATTCCACCCCCTTATCCACCTTCTCCCTATCCCGCCCTTTCGCCGACCCGGCACTCACCCGTTCAAATGCAAGACCGGCAAGACGGCCCCATCAGTGACTGGGTTCAGAAACTTGTTCCCATGCCAAGCCGTAGCCAGCGGACCCGTCTCGGATTCTCCGTCCCCGACCATCGTGAGGGCGATCAGGTCGGGCCTGTCGAAGACGGTCCCAAAGGCGTGGGAGATCGAGTAGCCGAGTTCACCGCCCTGCGAAACGCACAAAAGAAACACGGGAATTCGGACGATCAGCTTCTTCTTCTTCTCGCTCTCTTTGCTCTCTTCGAGTATGGAACTCCCAACGCACCTCGTGTAAACTCCCCGGAACCTCCGGCGTCGCATGACTCCCCATCCCCCCCGGAAACGAAAACTGATGGAACAACCTCTGTAACCCCTTCGAATCCTGTGTAACCTCGGGATAGGCCTCCGTATACGATCCTTCCAGGTACGCATGGGAGATTATACCAGGAGCTCCGTGCCCCGGGCCGCTGATGAAGAAAGCGTCAAGGTTGAGTTTCTTGATGAGACGGTTGAAGTGCAGGTAGGTGAATGATTGGCCGGGGGCGGAACCGAAGTGCCCGAGTAAGCGGGATTTGAGGTGCGAGGTTGTTAGGCCTTCGGGGGAGCGGAGGAGGGGGTCTTTTTTCAGGTAGATCATACTAGAGTGGTGGAGAGATCGATTAGGGTCAGCGAGATTGATCCCGGACGAGATCTAACGAATTCGAATGAAAAACTGGTACTAGCTACCAGTTACCAGCTAGGCTAGACGACAAGGACGACAACGAGAGAATGGACGCCGAGACTCACCCCAAACAGATATAAAGCGTGGCATTGAAATACCTCGTATACTTGTCCAACTCTTCCTTAGTCAACGGTTGTTCCTTGACGGTCGACCTGGCGAGACCGAAGGGGGAGATGTTGTTCTCCTGGCTCGTTTCTTCGGACATGATGTTGGTTCTCGATCTTGTTCGAGCTTCAGTTATCAGTGATAAGAGCTTCGGCGGGGAAGGTATCGAGATGGTCGATCTAAGTCGTGGATGACACTCACCCTTATATACCCTGACGACCGTTCGTGACGTACCCACGACCACATGCGAACTTCGTCATCCACGAGAGCGATTCGTCACGATACGCCTGCATGGGATGTGCGGATGCAAATCATGTGACATGCGAGTTAGGCCGGCGGCGAGGGCAGGAACGGCAGGGCGGGCGATAACGGCATCCATCCAACGTCCTCTTCTCGGTGGCCGAGGGCAGCGCAAGAGGGAGGGGTTGTCACCGGCTCAATCGGAGCAGAACGTAAGCGCGGATGAGATAGGAAGGTTGGGGGGTTCGGTCAGATCGGTCAATGTCGGGCGTCGTTGCGATTTCGAAAGGTGAAACACAAACACGACCCCTGCGTCTGAGATTTCGAGAATCGCCCCTGGAACATCCGAGGCTTTAGGGGTTGTGCGATCCTTTCCCAGACTTCAATCGATAGATGGCGATACTACTATTGGCGGGCCTTGGGAATGGGATGCTCTTGAACAATAACAGTACTCGAGTATATTGGCAGTGTGGCAACTATGTGGCATCATGATTGAAATTAATGAAGAACACTACTATATTTACTATAACTCGAATCCGTTGGCATCGCATCCGTTGGGGGTGCTGTGGCGGGTTCTGTAGTTGGTCGAGGGGGTCCGATCGACCGTCCTAATAGGTCAGATGCGAAGTGTAACATGACAGCACTCTGATGTGCGTGCTTCACAAGCTCTCTACGCCATGCACCCTTTGGATGCTCCTAGTTACAACGAATGAGCTTGCTGGTGTGGTGGTGTTACCATTGACGGGATGACAACATTGTTTATTCTTGATGTCGATGGATGGAAGGGGTTTGATGGGCAAAGGAATCGCGCATGAACTCGTCACGAACACCTTTTGACTTCTAGCCTCTAGATCTTGATCGAGAACCTTGAGTTGACCTCCCGATCAGCACCTTATACTTGCGCTTACGTTTATCGCCTGGACATCGATACTACTATACCCAAGTCTGGCCGGGTTGAATCTGACCTTTTCTTCGTATCAAATCAAATACGATCAAATTATAACGTCCGCAAGAACGACTTTTCGACCTGCATCATGTGATGTTAATCGATAGGCCAAGAAGTTAAGAATCGAGGGAAAACGATGAGATGTGAACGGATGTAGATGTCGAGGTCCAGGTCAATTTGGGTTCTTCTGGGGTACGGATCCGTACCTCGATTTCGAGTGTGATTCCCATTATTGTGACCGTATTCTTTGAGTTCAAAAGTACGCTCCAAATCCCCCCACACCCAGCACCAGCAAAAGAATAGCGAAAAGCGAACACAGAAGCGAACACAGAAGCGAACACAGAAGCGAACACAGAAGCGAACACAGAAGCGAACACAGAAGCGAACACAGAAGCGAACACAAAGTCAAAGGCAAAGGCGAAAGCGATAGCAAATACGGCAGCCACAACCGAATCTCCTGAAAGAAACAACGACGACGAGGACGAGGAGCACGACACCTGCCTATCTGGCACACCGGGAGAGAGCACTGGGAGGGATCATCACTGATGTTATCGATCTCACTTACCTCTACCTCTACCTTGTTGATGATGATGACGGTTACCTTGAACGTGATACAGACACTGCGCTCTGCCCTCCAAGTCCAACGGTTCCGGCCCAGCCAACTATGTTTGCTTGAACCGCTTCGAACCGTCGAACTGACGTCGATGCTTATTCGGAGTGGGACGGGAAGTCAAACCATAACCATCTGTATCATTGGACATAATAGGATCGGGTCTTTCGTGTCTCCCAGCAGCACTGTGATTCTGATCATCATCATCAAAGCGAGAGGGTGCCGTTCGCCGTGTTTGCTTGTCGTCATTTTGACATTTATTTGTCATGATTATCGTCCTCGGTATCGTCGAGGTCGAGTCGATCCCCGTAGAAAGCAATCCCTCTTCTTCCCCCCTCCCCCGCCTCTATTCTCCGTTTCATCTCCCCTCTCCTTCTCACTCCCGACTCCCCGCTTCAGCGGACCTCCGCCTCACCAACCCCGCCTTCAACCTCGTACTCTTCCCTCAACAACCCCCAAACATGCAAATCCAACACCTTCCCCTCCTTCCAGACCTTTCCCCGTAAAACGCCTTCTTCCCTAAACCCGCACTTTTGGAGTACGCGCATACTAGACCGGTTTCCGGAATATACGTGAGCTTCGACCCTGTTCACCAACTCAGAGGGGAAGGTCTGGAAAGTCCAATGTAGGAAGAGAGGGACTAGGGTGGACATGACGCCTTGGCCCTGGGAGGAGGAAGAGAGCCAATAGCCGAGTTCTACGGTCCGGCGGTGGATGTCTGAAGGGGTCGTTTTGAGGCCGAGCCCGCCGACCACGTTCCCGCTCTCCCGGTCGACGATGCTATAGCTCGTCAACGGGTCTTGCGTCCGAAGAAAATCGTAGAAATCTCTAGCGGATGAGATGGTGTAGGGGAAAGGAACCCGGTCGGTCATCCATCTCGTTATGGAGTGGTCGTTCAGGGAAGAGGTCAGGGAGGGAAGGTCTTGCAGGGTGAGAGGGCGGACGAGGTGGGTCGGGGTGGATATGATGGGATCGGTTCGGGTGGGGATGATGGCGGTCGTGGAGGTGGGGGTGGAGGTGGACATGGTACGTTCTATCGGTACGTCTTGCTGGAAGTCGAAGTTGCGGGGTTGCGAAGGTTTCCAGGTTGCGGGTCCTTCGAGATCCCCAGGCTTTTGAGGAGACCGATTTAAGGTTATATATTCACTAGCTACTAGTACGTTCGACCCAAAGCGTGCAGCGCAGTGACTTAGTGACGGCCAACCTCGAGCGAGTATCACATAGAAGCATCTGATAACTTGACTCACCTGCAAGCCTGCAAACTGGTAGTTCCCTTGATCAGACCTTGATCGAGGTCAAATTCCGACTCTGATACGGATTCCCTCCCTTTGTTCTCCCCTTTATTCTCCTCTATGATCTTCCTTACTCTTTCCTACCTTTATGTTCTCCTCCCCACCAAATCGTTCGTCGAGTCACGAGATGATATCCCGTCCTTGATAGATCTCGTCCCAGCCGAGTCAGACCTCGGGAACTCGCCGCTGGCCGCTCGTCAATCTCCGCTGGTGTTTACTTCAAAGCACAGGCGATATCAAATTTTCTTTTGGGTGTCGGCATACGATCATGCATTGCATCGTTCGGAGAAGATGATGAGCTAGTAGCCCGGTAGGATAGTAGCTCAGTAGTTGGGCGTCTTTTGGTTCTGATTTTTGTACGGAGGTCGAGGTCGAGGTTGTCGTCGGGGATGACCGAGAGCACGATAGGACATGGCGCAAGTTCATAAATAGTCGGGCTCAGGCTCTGGGTTGGGGTCGGTACGCAAGCCTGAAATTGACGGACGATCAGATCATGGAATAGCGGACGACATGGGGGATCAACAGTGCTGGCCATAGATAAAGAATGATAGGAAAATGACACACGGTCCCGACTAGATGAGGTGAGTTGAGATGGAAAAATGGAGTCCCCCGCACCCTCTCGCTCTCTCTCGCCTTCTTCATTCCCCGTAGCATGACCATACCCTGATACCCCTCCAGGAGGCACAAGAACAACCCATGCTCGACGATGAACAAAACAAAGCGAGACAACAGGGAGAGCGGAGGGGGGGACATGCTCGTTGTCTCGCCAACTTATACGCCTCGTAATGGTTTTCCCCGAGTTGATCTTGCGGGTGGGAGTGAGGCACCTGTGAGTGGCATGATGTTCCACCGGGGCGTGTTGTGTCGATCCCGGGGCATCAGGTTTTTCTTGTCCGCTGGTGGATCGTGTTGTTGTTATCGTTGGACAACGAGATCCGGTTTCGAATTGCAAGAAGATGTTGAATTGTTGAACACGAATGGGGAGATGGTCGGGGAGGTAGATTGAGCTTGGACTTTTCGATGACCCCAGCTTTCGTCACCATCCGAGCATCCAGCGTCCACCGCATACAATTCGAATCTTGGTCGACCATCCCCCCCCCCCCCCCCCCCAACGACTCAGCTCATAATCACTGACTAGCATCCTCAAATCCATCAGACTAGCCTTCTCTTAGCCCCGTCTTCCAAATTACCGGAAGATGCGGTCGACCCTCACCGCAGGGCTATGGTGGACGGCCACCTTGACCCTGACCTTGTCTTCGGTCTTAGCCGCGAGTTCGAGTTCAGCGTCAACCTCTACGGTGAACGTCTGGTTGAGGTCGAACTGGGACGCAGCGCCGTTGTTGCTCGAAGTCTTGTGAGCCGCCGTATTCTCTGTATGAGCAAGTGATGAGATTCGTGGCATCCTGCTTAATGCATGCCTCTCGCTCTCTGTTATTCTTCATTCCGACACTCGACTTGACCAATGCAGGGAAAGCGCAGCTATAGAAGATCCGACGATATACTACCCGCTCTTATCACTACTCACCACTCACCTCCCGCTCTTACAATCCGGAGCCGACTCTGGATCTGGATCTGATGATGAAGATGGTTCGGCTTCGCGGTCAAAGCCGAGGACTCGGGACCGGGATCAGCTGGAGATGGTCTACGACCTCGTAGCGAATTACGACTCTCACGAAACCACCACCACCGCCCACAACTCCAACAACTCCAGCTCTAGCTCTGATCCTAGCTCCAGCTCTAGATCTAGATCTAGATCTAGATCCACCCTCCTGACCGCCCACCGGGAATTCGACCTATCCTCCTTCAAAACCTCTTTAGCGATGCACGAAGCGTCCCCGAAGATTCAGGCTTATTACCAGTTTTATGAGACCGTCATTGTCAACTCGCCCGCTGGAAGGGAGGTCACGCAAAGAGAGTGCGAGAGTTGGGTGGAGTGGAGGGGAAAGGGGTTTTGCAGCGTGGAGGAGTTGAGGAGGGATATGGAGTTGTCCTTGGATCTGGGTTCAACGGAGGGTTCGGGACGTGCGAGCGGGTGAGTGGACCCAGAGTCGGGTGTTTGCCGTGATTCGCGGTGAACGAATGTCTTGAGCTAATTCTTCGTTGAAATTCCCGACGATCAGTCCGACGACGAGATCTATACCGCCAAAAATCCTTCCGTTCGACCACATCTACCCTCATTCTTATTCTCGTTCTGGAGGATTGGGCTCGCATCCGGTCGACGTGGCGATTCTTTATATCTCGGACCTCTCGCCCGCTCAGGCGGATCTTTATGAGTACCTCATGCGTCGTCGAACCAAGACCTCCAACAATAATGACAATGGAAACGAGGATGCGGCTGAAGGGTTGTTCGATATCATCGTCCGGTACAGGCCCCTCGTTGCTCGGACTCTGGATTCCGATTCGGTAAAAGCGCAAGAGGAGAGTCGTTTGCAGGTGCAGGACGTGAATAGGAGGAAGAATTCGTTAAAGGGGTATGGGGTCGAGATGGTGCTCAAGCGGACGGATTATCTTGCGGTCGATGATCGGGATACGGGGAGTAGCGTGGGTGTGGGTGCCGGGAAGGTCGAAGGTGAGTTCAGCCGCAGCATGCGTGTGTATGTCCAGGAATACGGGACTCGGGGGCTGATCCGGTGTGATATGGTGTTCAATCTGCTAGGCAGGCAGCAGGAAGTGTTTGAAGCGCATGGAAAAGAGGGAAGCAAGGCCGGGGCGGAGGATGGATATTTGGGAGTGATCGGGAGGGGGTCTTGGGACGAGCTTGTCAGCAAGCCTCTGAAGCTGGGGGAGATTTCAGGCAAGTCTACCACTGCGTCTCGGTCCCAGATTCTCTCAATCTTCCGAAACTAAAAGGCCGACCCGTGTACCGCTCCGCTCGACAGATCTCGGTGTCAAGACGGCCTCCCTGATCATGTCCGACCCAGACCCCCTTTCGGCACTTATCGGCATCTCGCAGGATTTCCCTAAACACTCGGCGGCGATCGCGAGAAGGGTCAAGGCGGACGAGTGGTTGGAGAGGGATGTGGCCAACGTTCAGGCAAAGGCGGACGTCAAGAGCGCGTTTTGGGTCAATGGGAGGATCGTCACCGACAAGGAGCTAGACGCTTTCAGGTGAGTTTGATCCGCGGGGACAACTAAGGAGGTCCGCGCTGATGAGAATCCACTCGAACCGATAGCCTACTATCGATCGTCCGGGAAGAGAGACAGAGGATGTTGGCGCTCACCTCGCTCGGGCTGACACCAGACCAGGCGTTCAGCTTGCTCACGGACGACGACATCGTCACGGGCATGACCGAGCCGGAACCCATGATGGGGATCGTCGATGCCGGGGACGAGATCGAAGGAGGAGGAGTGATCACTTGGTGGAACAATATCGAAAAGGACAAGAGGTGGGCGTCGATTCTGATGTCGCTTGGGAGAACTTGGTGTTGAAGATTTTTTTTCCGGCTGCTGCAGGTATGCGAGTTGGCCCAGCTCAATCGCGGCGGTGAGTACCAGTCGTGCGGCCAGTCAAGCTACATATTGATTGATACCAAGCTCCACGACTTCACCGACAGCTCGCCCGACCCGGCCGACAAGGACCGTTCAACCAGGTCCGGCGCAACTTTTGGCACGTCATCCTCGTCATGGACATGTCCAAACCTTTTTCCCTGAGCACCATCTCGCAGACGGCTCAGCAGATGATCAAACGGGGGATCCCGTTCAGGGTCGGTTTGGTCCCGCTCATCTCGGAGAGCAATGACGATTTGAGTGGGTTCGATATCGTCCTGGCCTCGAATTGGTGGCAAGGCTGAAGTTTGGCGTTTGACCCTGCAGGTATCAAAATGGCTCGATTACTAGCCTATCTCGTCCGTAAGAACGGTCGTGCCGAAGCCATGGAGTACATGCATACTGTAAGCTTTCAATCATCGTGATCTATTTTGGCGCTATCTTAAAGCCCGCTTCTCTAACAGCTATGGAGAGCTTCCCCTCGAGGCGAAGTCGCTTTGAACATCGCCGAGAGCCTTTTCCCTGGTGAAGGCGACGATTCGTTCGCCGATATCATCAACGGGAAGGTGGAAAGCCTGGCGACCGACGAGATCCGCGCCTGGCTGGCTAGGATGGCAGTCAATCCCACAACGAGTCCGCGGGGTGCCGTCCTTTTCAATGGACAGTATCAGCCCTTGGACGAGGTGAGTCAGGCGATCTCGGCCGCGCGAAAACGGGAGCTCATGCGAGAGGCTTTACTTCGCAGCGATGGACCGATCGAATCATGCAAGATTACATGGGCCAGCTCAACTATCTGATGCAGCCAGTAAGTTGAGCTTGCTGATGCCTGGTGTCACGAGGCTCCATAGTCTCACGACCCGTCCTCATAGGGCGTCGTCAATCATCTCAAATCGGTCTCCCGGCTCGATCGTTTCTTCTACGATTTGCCCACATCATCTCCCCGAAGAAATGTCTACCTCCCTGTAGGAGAGCCCATCGGATCGCAGACCATCGTGGATCCCCGGCAAGTCTTTGGCGCCGACTCATTGATTCTGGATCAGTTTGTCTACCCGGGTAGGTCGCTTCTGCTCGTATTCAGGGAAAGGAACATCGCTGATACGATTATGCATCAGATGACAAATCTGACGAGGTCCTGGCCACGATCCACGTTCTCGGTGACCTCGACAGTGAGTCAGGTCGATCGATGGCGAGAGAGGCTCTGAAATTCCTGCAGGTGCGAATCATCATCTTTTCACTTGACATGAAACCAAAGGCTAATTATCGAATTTTGGAACATCTCAGCAAAAAGGTAAACACACTAGACTAGGCTTCGTTCACCTCCCCTCGGACGCCAATCAACACCAAAAGGGTCCACGCCTGTCGACATGGCTATACGAGAGCTTGTCTTCGCACAATCTTTCGACATCGTCAACAGGCAGCTTGATCGAGATGTTGGACAGGATCGACTTTGTGAGCCGGGAAAATGAAATGGGAAGAGTCAAGAGTCTGGTAGAGCACGAGAAGGCGTCCGAAGGCATGACGTGTTTCGATGGCTTCCGGTTACCACTACCAACGCCGACGTCTCTGGCTGTATCGAAGGCATTCTGGAACGCACGGGCGGCTGAAGCGCGCACGGTACCGTTAACAAGTGCCGGTACCTACATCATGATCAACGGTAGGGTGAGTCGTCAGCGTGAGGTCGCATACCACAGCCCACGACAAGTCTGAGCGTCTCATTTCTGCAGGTCGTTGGTCCCGTACCAGCCGGCGAGTTCTTGGCCGACGACTTTTTCACTTTGGCGATGATCGACGCTCGAAGCCGCGGCAGTCCCATTCTAGAAGCGCTTAAGGGGATCTATTACGATATCTCAACGCTGGAAAGGTAAATGAAGCGCTACAACGCATGGACAGATCAGCTTTCTCATGGTCAACCCACTTTACAGTGCGACATTGGGCAACCTGGTATCTGGAGTCGCCGCTATACTGGGTAAAGCTTTCGCGACCGACAACTCTTCACCGCTTCAATCTACCGTTGTCGCCAGGACCAGAGGGTATACGGAGATCACGGGCAAGGCGTCTAGCTTCTCCATCAAGGAATCGCCAACTGCGCTGGTCAGGCTCTTTGCCATCGTCGATCCCATCAGTGAACAAGCGCAAAAGTGGTCGTCCTTGATCCAGGTGAGTTAGGCTGCAGACTACCCGTTCAAGCCGCTTATTGAACGTTTCATCGATCATACAGATGGCTACCGAGCTCGATCACGTATCAGCAACCGTCCAGCTGAACCCGGCTTTGGTGCTTACTGACGTGAGTTTGACCGCGTCGTGCGCATAACTTTCGGATGGGTTTTGACTCCACTTTGCGTTCTAGATCCCGCTCAAGCGGTTCTATCGGTACGAATCCGTCAACTCTGTAAGATTCAATGCTGAGGGGTATGTCATTCTGTTAGATGCAAACTTCACGCAGAGGGGCCACTGACGGGTGCATTCCATCACAGCGACGAAGCCATGACTGGTGTCAGCTTCCGCGGCCTGCCAGAGGATCCCATCTTGACGCTCGGTATGGATATTCCTACGTCATGGCTCGTGCGGCCCAAGGAATCCATTCACGATCTCGACAACTTGCGACTCGAAAGCATCCTCGCCAAGCAACAATCCCCCGTCGTCGACATCCGATTCGAGCTCGAGCAGCTCGTGATCGAGGGGCACGGCAGGGAGTTGAAGGCGTCCGTACCTCGAGGACTCGAATTGCAGCTGGCCACCACCGAGGGTGATATCGTTGGAGACACGTCGATCATGGCGAACCTCGGGTACTTTCAGTTCAAGGCCCAGCCCGGCCTTTATAATTTGAACATCCGCGAAGGCAGAGGCCGCGATGTGTACAGCCTACACAGCTTGTCCACCGGTTTGGCGACGGGTGATACCGTATCTCAAGTCGCCTTGACATCGTTTACAGGTCTCACCGTTCGGCCCGTGTTCGAGCGTCAGCCGGGTATGGAATTGGCGGATGTCCTAGACGAGGTCGTAACCACGCCCGGTTTCTTTGACAAGATCTACTCGTCGTGAGTCGTGTCTCTCGGCCTTCATAAACGTTCGGATCGATCTGAAATCTCTTCACCTTGCAGCCTGTCTACCGTACTCGGCCGCAAGACGGCGCCCGTGCGTCCTCCGGCCGAAATCAACATCTTCACCGTGGCCTCGGGCAAACTCTACGAGCGGTTCGCCTCGATCATGGTGCTCAGCGTGTTGAAGCACACGAACAGTACCGTCAAGTTTTGGTTCATCGAGAACTTCTTATCGCCGTCGTTCTTGGAATTCCTGCCTCACTTTGCGGAAGAGTACGGGTTCGAGTACGAGCTGGTCACTTATCGCTGGCCGTCTTGGCTTCGTGCACAGAGGGAGAAACAGCGGGAGATCTGGGGCTACAAGATCCTCTTCCTCGACGTCCTCTTCCCGCTCTCTCTGGACAAGGTCATCTTTGTCGATGCCGATCAGATCGTGAGGACCGACATGAAACAGCTGGTCGATCTCGATTTGCAAGGCAAGGTCTACGGGTACGCGCCGATGGGGGACGACAAGCCCGAAATGGAAGGCTTCCGGTTCTGGAAGACGGGTTACTGGAAAGACGCCCTCCGAGGCAGACCCTATCACATCTCGGCGCTGTACGTGATCGACCTGAAGAGATTCCGACGGCTCGCCGCGGGAGATCGATTGAGGGCTTCGTATCAAGCCTTGTCGGCGGACCCGGGGTCATTGGCGAATCTGGACCAGGACTTGCCGAATTCGATGCAGGATCAGTTGCCGATCTATACGCTCGATCGGTCTTGGTTGTGGTGCGAGACATGGTGTAGTCAGGACAGTTTGAAGGATGCCAAGACCAGTGAGTGCAAGAGTCTCCCGAGAATGGTCGGTTCGGTTCCTCTCATCTGACGCGTTTTGAATTCGTGGCACTATCTCAGTCGACCTGTGTCAGAACCCTCTGACGAAACAACCCAAGCTCGAGCGGGCGAAAGTAATTCCAGAATGGGAGAGTTACGACCGCGAGGTTGATCAATTCGCCAGACGGCTGGCCGCCCCGGACGGGGCCAAGGTGAACGTCGTCACAGGATCGGCCGAGGCGCTCGTTCAAGGAGGCAACGAGCACTCGGCCACACCGGCAGATTCGGCGGTGGAGGTGTCAGAGGTAAACGACGAGCCTGTACATGAAGGACAAAGGCTTGTAGACGATCTATAGAGACCTGGTTGCCCAGCGTATAAGAGCTTTCGACATTTCCCAACTTCCAGGTTGTTCTGGTCGCAAACTCGTTGATGCAAGAAATCGGTACGGTCGTTACTCAAATGACCGGTACACCGTTAGAATACCAAATCACCATTTACCGAATTTGGTTGGATGCGCCATCATAAATCAGAATCCCAACACAAGCCGACCTGCATCTTCCCGGGTTGAAGACCTTTACATCACAACTTGACAGGAAACGATAGGCGAAAGTAACCTGGTCGCAAGCTGCAAGCTGATCTCCTCAAAACAGGCAGAAGTCTACACGGCAAAGTTTGATAGGCCAGTTTGCTCAGGCTAGAGGCTGAACTTGCAGGGATCTTCATTACAGCAGAGGCAGCTAAGGGCAGTCCTCTTGAGGGATTACGCACACCCATCAAGTGTCGGATAAGACCATCTCTTAAACCGCCCGATAAGAAATGTCTTAACGTACCCCCTTGCCAACCCCCTTATTTCGCACATCAGCCCGAGTTGTTACTTGGAGGAGCCGAGATTCCAGATGCGTGGATAGCTGAAGGGCCGTCGACCACCTTGCGTGTGAATCTACGTAGAATGATCATCTCTCCGAAGTCATCTTCTCGTCAGTCCTATCGAATACATGCTGCAAGGACAGACCCGGTCCTTCTCCCCTGACTTGCATCTCTGCTCGCTCGTACCCGGCCGACCATACTCTCGGTCTTCCCCTCTCTCTCTCGACGCTTCAGCTTCTGGCTCCGAAACCGCTTGCTTCACTCGGACTCTCAGGCCTTTCTCGATTCCATGATCGGGTCGAGCGTAGACATGCGCAACCCGGGCGGATGAGGGCTTCCCGGTCGACTAGGGTTCGGTGTGACCCCGTTGGAAGCGACCGGTTTGTTCTCGAGCGGTGTAAAGTGGAATCTCAGTCGGTGGAGCTGTCGGCGAGGTCGATAGACCCGAATTCCGGAAATCGTCAGCCCGACAGACATGCGGAATGCAGGACCGAGCGAGATATGAGCGGGGGACTCACAGCGGGTAGTTTAGGAAAGAGGACAAAGACGCAAGCTGCAAAGTTGATAAAGAACAACCTCGGGTCGTACTTGACGTAATGAGTCGAGATCAAGAACCTGCCAAAACGACCGGGCCCCGTGTCGATCTTATATTTAGCGTCCCGTACGGTGTGGGTTGCAAGATAAGAACGCGGGGGAAACATTGTACTGACAAGAGGATGGGCACGCTCGTCAACCACTTCTTGGCTGGCGTATACTGAGCTCCGGCATCGATCTGTTCCCACAGAGTCAGATCGTCGTAGGCGCCTCCAGAAGGTTGCCTGAGAGCGTCGAGGTTTCGAGGTTTCGAGATCGCGAACGAGTGGTTGTACCGAGTCGATGCGATCAGAAGCGTGTTCGTTCTGATGTGTAGCGGAAACTGATCACTCACGACGACTCAAAGGGGACCCCGGTGACCGAGTGGAACATCGTGTACGAAGCCTGCCGTACAGAATAGTGTCAACGAGGCCGGCATCAGCTCTCTGCCTCCTCTCGACTCCCCGACTCCCTGACGCTCCTACATTCCGGCGCAAACCCCCTGGACTCACCATGACGTATCCGAGGTTGACGATCGTCCAACTGTAACTCGCCGTCATGTTGGGTATCGCGTCGACGAGGACCTTGCCGAGGAGGATGATGACCGGGTGGATGAGCCATGCTCCTGCTCGTATCACACATCACACAAAGATCATGATCATGATCATGATCAGTTTTCCCCGCCCGGAGAGAAAGAGAAAGAGCGACCTCAAATCCGTGTGAGGGAACAAAGTCGAGAGGACTCACCGGGCGCATTAACCCAATTGGCATTCTCGTTAACCCCCACCCCGAGCCGATCGACGACCTGATCCCCATCATCCCCTCCGACCTCGGTCACCGTGACCAAGCTCGACGATCTCCCTCGACCCTTATTCTTGTTGGCTCCTTCTCCCAGGGACATCCCCAGAGACATCGGGGAAGCTCCGAGGTTGCCCATCATTCCCATTGAAGATCCTCCTGAGTGCGAGTGTGAAGGCAAGCCGTCCATATTGTTGTGGTTGTACCCCGAAGGAGCGTGGTTGTCGAAAGCGAGACCCAGACCGGAAGACGCTACCTTCTGGATCGCATTGTTCGACAGTGACCTGGACAAGCTCCTCTGGTGCATATTGGATCTCGCCGGAGAACCTGAACCGGGCGAAGTGGAGAGGTTGTTAAAGTTCATCATGGGGGATGAATGCAGATGCGAGGGAGACCCCGACGGGGAATACTGCATTGAAGATTGTGATTGTTGATAAGGCCGGTGTTGTTGAGGTTGGGAGATGGAGCGACTGCGGGTGGTCGTGTTACCCGGGGTGGAGAGGTAGCTGGAGGAAGAACCACCGATCATCTCGGACATGGTTGTACGTGTTCGCTTATGTGTTCGTGTTCGTGTTTGTGTTTGTATCTGTATGGGGCTGAGGGCTTTATGTATGTGTGGCGATGGTGATGGTGGCGATGGCTCAAAGATCTGAATGGACGGTTCGGATTCGATAAACACGTTTCCGCTATCAGCTGATACGCTCCTCGCAGCGAATTGATCTGTGGTCACCTTCACTCACCTCTTTGATCTGGTCCGTCCGGGTCCGGCTCGGATGCTTGATATAACGATTCGACGTCCGAAGTGTGGCAGTACACAGCGAGGTATAGAGATGGAGGTCGTCGGTATGAAAGGAAGTAGTTCTGGTAGGTGTTCCCCTCCTCGGAAATAGACTAGACACAGCGAAGGCGACGTCCTCCCCCGCTTCGTGTTCAGAGTTTGGTGCGATTCGACTTCGGGTCTCGGGGCGATGTATATGATCAAGTATGAGGCAGAGGCGAGCGAGTTGTTTGTGAGATGGCTACTATGTGAATCAGAGCAGAGTTGAATGTCGAGAGATGAACGACGATGATGTGGGCGTGTTCACTCGATCAGCTGCTGCTGCTGAGGCGCTGAGGGGACCAAAACAATCTCGCGCCGCACCGGATCCGGGAGCATCACCTCACCTCCTCTCCTCCAACAAGGGTGGGACGATGGCGAGTGGCGACTTTGCCAACAACATGACGACGACCATCTACAACGATCCTGGGTATATATATTCCGCTCTAACACACCCGCATCTATATGTAATCAACCATTCATTGCTTTTACTGTTAGATCTCGAGCGTCGTTGTCGTCGACTGTGCTCGAGAACAGGCTGTGCCGCCCCGCCATCGCTCCTGAATCAACTTCATCTCCACACTTCTTCTTCTTCTCGTATTAACGCATCCCAATCCAACCTCTTTCCCTTCCATCCCCCATCCCCATCCTCGTTCTCATCGTCAGCCAGATCCATCAACGCCCGTCGTTCTTGTACGACCCTCAATTCGCGTACCCGCATCCTCCTCGCCCGTCTCGCCGGTCTTTTCAGGGGTTCCACGTCGTCAGCGTCCTCTTTGCTGTCCTCTTTCTTGTCCTCCTTGTCGAGCTCGTCGTCCGAAGGAATACAATCCAAATCCTCCACGTTCTTATTACTGTCATTGTTGAGAGGCAGCGTCGACGAGTGCGTCTTGAGCAAGACGATCTGTACCCCCAAGAGCGCTAGCGAGACGGCTCTTTCCAGTGTCCTTCCACTCCCCCCCTCTTTCTCCTCTGTTTCCTCTTTCTCCTCTTTTTCCTCTTTTTCCTCTTTTGCAGCGTCTTGCAATTGCGAACGCGATCGCCGGTCCTTATAATGCCCCAAGACGAGCGCCGAGAAAAGATCCCCTACTCCGGAATAATACCCTCGGATAGTCGGCAAGGCGTACCCGTACGTCTCTGGCATCGCGCCCGTGTTGATGTCTCCTTCTTCTGGAGATTGTCCCTGTTTAGGGCGAGTCGAGGCGAAACAGACCAAGACCTCATCCTCATCCTCGGTCTCTTTCGCCTCCTTCCCTTCTTCTGCCTGGCTATAACTAGAGCTGCGAGCTTGGGAGAGCAACGAAGTATACCTCCCCGGCGCTGCCGATGAAGATGAAGTTAAATCTAACCCCAGCTTCTGGACCAAGCTAACGGGAAGAGGGATGGAGGAGATGACCACGTGCTCGACGTTGTAGGGCGGGGAATGGAGCGTTTGGAGCGCTTGGAGGAGGGTACGGGGGGAGGTTATCTTGGTCTCCGATAATAGTCTTGTTCAAAGCAAACAGGATTGGCCGTGGAAAAGGTGGTCGTCAAACAATACACGGGGCGCAGATATGGTAGATATTATGTGATTGTCAGTCGGGGGGTAAAGCCAGAGTAATTGATGTAAGGGGAAAGAGCCCGGACTCACTCGGTCTCGAATTGGTTCGGAGTGATGATACTCGCCAAGCTCAACAACTGGCGGTAGATCGGGACGACGTCTGCGGCGACGTAGAGACCTTTTCCTATATCCCCCATGACCGCTACAAAGGAAAAATTCCAAAATCACAGAGAGAAAAATTATATAACTCAGCTTCTATGCCATACTATATTATACTTATACCGAACGATTATGGAGTCGTCCCAAATCGTTCGAGGTATTGAGAGGGACGAGACTCACGATCTAGCAGGTACAGGAGGTCTTCCCCCTGCGCCTCGGCTCTCCGTTTGAGCTTTTCAATCTCCCTTCCGACGGCTTGCAAGGCAGGTGCGCCGGGAATATAACCTATATTTATAACGCCAGCCCCAGGTAGAGCAGAAGGAGAGTATCAGCTCGGCCTGCGTTTTTGAATACCGAATTTTCGTGACGGAAACTCGGATGTGGGTGCCATACCATGTCCGAGCTACAGGTTCTGGACGTACCGGTCAGACACCTGGACCATCTACACAGACCGTTCGTCTCCAAACCCTTGAAGACGGCATCCAGTTGTTCCGGGGTCGTCTTGTGTCCGTTCGTATGTCCATAACCTATCCAGGCCAAAGCGTGAACATCACGATTCGTAAGATCAGCTTAGAATTTCGCATTTGTATGTCTCTGGCGCAGGGACTCGCCGGTGTGATTACTGAACTGGACGGTATTTACTACGTCCACATCGTATCCTAACAGTTGTAGCGGAAAGGTCGCTGCTCGGTTGCCTACGATATGTTTCAAGGTTGTCAGCTCAGATAGAGGAAATGGAACCTCGGCTCGAATGACTCACCGACGTAGCCGGACACGACGTGGCTCTGTACTGATAGCAGGCGGTTCGGGTCGAGAAAAGGTGAAGTGGAGGAGGACATCTTCTAGCTTCTAGATTCCAAGAGAGTATGTGTTTAAACACGGGGTCTGTCGTATAGTAGGATAGTAAGGTAGGTAAGTGCAGAACGTGTAGATAGATGATCGACAACTTGGTCGCGCTTCCAGCCGGAGCCTCGAGCCCTCGAACCAGCCAAGTACATTTAACTGCGCATATTATTCCTTCCAACCATACTCTATATCACAAATTTACCGCTAACCTCTGTCTATGCTCTGAGATCAATCTGAAGAGAACAAATTACCTCCTTTCGCTCATCATGAACACGTCGGACGAATCCAAGCTGTTCCAAACGGACGCACAGCTAGCTCAAAAGGAAGCACAATCCCGCAAGGCCGTGTTGACCAAGACGATCGGGTCGCCCATCCAACTGGCGAGCAGGGCAATCAAGTTGAGGGTACGAGGGCAGGATGCGTGGGTCGCAGAGAGCGGATGGGTCGTACGGCGGGTCTGTCTTCATGTGGGTTTACAACGGGTCGAGGGGTTCGGTCAGAAGAACGGCGTTCTGGGAGCTGATGATGTACGGAACCGTTACGCTCAGACAGGCAAGACGAAACGGGTCTATAAAGGTCATCAGGGACCATGCACCTCGTTGGACTTTTACCAGGTGACGACGGGCACGAGTAAACGGGACCTCATGGTGACAGGATCATGGGACAAGACGATCAAAGTTTGGGACGTCGAGGTCGGTCCATCTCTCTCCCTGTATGTCACATTTGCTCGAGGACTGATAGGATGTCTGACCTGCATTATCCATCCGTAGAGCGGCGAGATGCTCAGCTCTACCCCCGCACATACGGATTTCGTCAAATCCCTCCTCGTCATTCCTCAACTCGACATACTCCTCTCCGGCTCGTCCGACAAGACGATCGCCATCTGGTCGCTCTCCTCCCTGAGTTCCGACGCTTCCCCGAACCTCCCTCTGACCCGGTTGGACCAGCTCAAATCGCATACCAGACCCGTGGATTCGTTTGCCTTGTCGCATATCGATGCCGAGGGACGTGCGACGGTGTACGCTGGGGATTCTATGGGCGTGATCAGGACCTGGCTGTTCCGACGAGCTACCGGCTCTTCCAACGCCGATGCCAACAAAGTTCAAGTCACACAAGGTCCCGATCTCCCTGGACATCATACCAGCATTACTCGGCTCATCATGGACGGGGATCAAGGTCTCATCTCCTGTTCCATGGATTCTCAAGTCCTCTACCATCCGCTCGACCAGAACCAGGACCAAACCGGGAAGGAAGCGACCGTCAGGCCGGCATTATCCATCCCCAACCCTCTTTACCCAGAGACAACTCCCGTCCGGTCGTTATTGCTCTTACCTTCGACATTCCACCCCTCACATCTCCTCCTCTGCGGCGCCGCTGACCAAGATATCAGGGTGTACGACCTCTCCTCTACCTTGGAATCCGCTAGTCGGTCTAGCCACACTCATACCGCCGGAGAAGGTCGGGCGAAGGAGGTCTCCCGGATAAAGGGACACTGGGCCGACGTGATTGACCTGGACGTCTGGGTGAAAGAGGTCGAGGGGGGTAAGAAGGAAGCTTGGGTGGTCAGCGCTAGTCTGGATGAGACGTTGAGGAGGTGGAGTATGCAAGGTGAGCTTCCGATTCTCGAGATGCGCAGTTTCAGTAGCGGGTAGAGCAGAGCTGATCATAATTCTGTTATGGAACGCCTGGCAGATGTCCTCAATCCACCTCCGATCCCACGGGAAGAAGTCGTCGAGAAGAAAGAGAGTGTGATGACGGCGGAAGAGGAGAGGGAATTGGCAGAGCTGATGGACAGCGATATCGAAGATGACGTGTAGCAGTAAGAGCTAACAGTCGCAGTAACCAGGTAGAGCAGAGAGTAGCAACCATGTCATCAACGCATAGCCTCTTCAAGGTCGAAGTGACAACATCATCAACAACACAAAGCTACGCTACCAAACAACTGTGTAACCCGTGTTTTCCTGAACGGAACGCACGTCTACTTCTCGTAGACCCAGTTGTAGGCGGCCGAGGTCCACGAGTTGAGACCCTCGGGGAACCAGAGCTTGATCTCCTTTTGAGCGTTCTCGACAGTGTCGGAACCGTGGCAGACGTTCCTACCGACCTCCAAGGCGTAGGCGCCTCGGATCGAACCGGGGTCCGACTTGAGGGGGTCGGTGGCACCGAGCATGACTCGGCCGGTCCTATAGAAAAGATCGACGCAAAGGAAGATCAACGGGGAAATATTGGGTAGGAGAGCTCGATAGCGTGCGACTCACTTGACGGCGTCACGTCCCTCCCAGACCATACCGACGACGGGGCCCGAGTTCATGTAGCTGATGAGACCGGGGAAGAAGGCCTTGGACGAGAGGTCGGCGTAGTGCTTCTCGAGGTGGTCCTTGCCGGGGGTGGCCATCTTCAAGCCGACGAGCTGTGGCCATTACACGAGAGAGGACCGGGATTGTTTATCAGCCTCCGACAGGGGACTTTTGAATTCGATGGAATGCAGCGGGAGGGAGCTCACCTTGTAACCCCTCTTCTCGAATCGAGAGATGATGTCACCAACGAGTCCTCGCTGGACACCGTCGGGCTGTGGCACACGAAGCAAGGAAAGAAAAGTGAACATCTGATTCGAGCTCAACGGAGCTCCGTCCGGATCTCGAGCTTACCTTGACCATGATGTAGGTTTGTTCGGTAGACATTTTGGAAAGAGGCTGTTTTTCGACTGCGATTGCGGGACAAAGCCGAGTTAGACGATGTTCGCCAGCTTTACACTTCTGTAGATCTGCTTACTATTTGATAAAATGCTTGGAAGAAGGAGAACAAGATCAGGCGAGACTCGATGTCATTTCCATCAAAAGTCCCATCTCATCAACATCCCTCCTCGCTCCAACGTGTCAGGACGGGGACCGCGCGCTTGACAAGTGAGAGGTTCATTGCGCTTCTACTTGTCACAGACACACGAGCATATACACAAGACGTGGTATAGATTCTGACGTTTCATCTATCATTCTTTTGCCACCGACGTATTACACCTCGGCCACGTTCGTCCACACTTTGACGACATCCCCCGTATCCTCCAGACCTTCTACCAGGCTAAACACCTTGTCCGCCACCTCTTCACTGATCACATCGCCTAATCCTTCCCCAGTCTCGAGCTCGTCAGCAGCACCATCCTCCTCGTTTGCGGGCAGACGTAAGGGCGTGCTAGCGAGGTAGGCGACTTCGACACCGATGACTTTGAACGGGGAAGATATGGAAGAGGCGATCGTAGATACTTCGGAAGGCGGGGTGATGACCTGTAATGTCAGTCACCGATGGCGTCTTCCGTGTGTCAGCCATCGCCCTCGCGTTTCACTTAGAACGAAAAGGAACAGCTCACCTCGAACCCGCCGACCTGATCGTGGACGTCCTCGGTAGGAAGGACCACCTTGACGTCCTCCGCCCCGGCCTCGACGGCAACCTCGAACAGCGTATCGAAAGCCGTTTCTCGGTCCGTGCCCGGATCCAGGGAGAGCTTGATCACGCCTTTACGTTCGAATAGGAACGCTGTGGGGGACATCCTGCCTCTATGCCATTATACGCTACGATGTATCAGTTGATGTGCCGTCGAAGCAGGTATAGGGGCGGGAAAAACTCACCCGTATTTGTTCAGTTGTTCCTTGACGCGGGAGACGCATCGGTTCGAATTATCCGTCAGGCATTCACTGATCGCCCAGGCAGAAATACACAGATTCACAGGTACAGCGTGTCAGCTTCTCGTTTGACCGTGACGTCGGGCTTCTATAGCCTGGTCGCGACGAGAGCAAGTGCAATTTACAGTCCAGATGCCAGATGACGTAGACGTGATGCAGCAAGAAACGGCGCACAAAAAGCAGAAGACTCACAAGAGTAACACTCTTATACGTACATGATCATCCCCACCTGCCCGCCGGGTCCGACGGCCTCGTAAGTGATACTCTGGAGCGCGGCGCCTTCGTTCGGATTAAGAGCCTATAGTTCAGGGGCGAAATGTCCGTCCAAGGGAGGTGAAAGGTGGTTGGGAATCGAGTTGAACATCGTTCAGATTCGCATCCATTTTCAATCAAAACCGGGTGCAGATCCAAAGAAGGAAATTTTGATGGGTTCCAATTTCAGCTCTGACCTTTCAATCTCAAAATTCACTTTCGCCGGTTACCGGTGCCTCACCTTGTTCATAGCCGTATCCACATTACTCTTCGGATACCCGACTTCCCTCGCCTTGGCCAGGATGGCGGATAATCTCGGGTTGAGCGCTGGGTCTGGGGAAGCGGGCGGACGGAGGGAGAGGTAGATTTCCTGGCGGTCGGGTGTCAATGTCCATATCATGAACCCAGTCGAAATAGTTCCGATGTGGACCGTAGAGAATCCCACGTCCGGGTCCGGGCGTTGAGTGATAAGAGTGAGGGGTTGGGGGTGAAAAGGACGAGAATCAGCTTTGGAGAACTATGGCCAAATGATCCTGCTCAACCGGGAGATGAGGCAGCAGAGATGAACAGGAAGGAGGACTAACATTGGTAATCTTGGAGAACTGGGTCGATTTGGCAGAGTCTGCTGCTCCTTTTCTATGCCTGATCTTCGACCACTACAGCCGCCGTAAGTGCAACAAAGGTCAACTTGACCGCTTTTATAGAGTAGACGACGAGTCCAGACTCACCCGGTTGTGTCCTGAACATCGTGCACCGCTCTGATGGATTCCTCTGAGCACTGTCCTTGATGGTCCGGGGATACATAGGCTAGCCTGCCGGAGCATGCAGGCTGATAGAGACAATGTGATCATCATCTCGAGATTGTCGACAGTTCGACTTGCTGTAAATGCCACGGAGCGATCGTCAGAGTCTCGCTTTTTCTCCGTGGGAGGAGTATCAAAGCGATCAGCCAGCTACCTACAACGATCTTGAGCCTGCGATTGATCCTGCTATGGTATTGACAGTCAACCTCGTCGTTCGTCGACCATGACATCACTCGCCTCGATCCATCTCGCTTTTCCCGTGAGAACCCGATCCTTCGGCGACCTCTGAACGCGAGCAAAAGTCGTCACCCCGCACCTGAGCACACTCATACAGCATACAACGACCTACTCTATACTAACATTCTACACTTATTATCCACACCTACATAGTCACAAGCAGCCCAGCAAGGGAGCCTCTTAATCGAAAAACACCGCACACCCGATCGTCATGGCTCCGCCACCTCTCGTCCCCGTCGCACCCCCGGCTCCCATGCCCGCCTCGAGCCTCCCCCCTTCGTCCATCGCTCCCTCCAACTCGCTCGTCAGCCGAACACAACGATGGGTCGAAGAGAACAAGTACCTCGTCCTCGGTGCTGCCGTCGTCGCGGCCGGTGGAATGGGTTATTACCTGTACGCCAACCAGCCACCTGCTCTGGTCGAGCGTAACAAGGAAAAGACTGTAGGCGAGAGCAGTTCGGATGAGGATGCCAGGTCGAACGTCCCTGGACGCACCTCTCAAAAGTCGAAGAAGAAGAAGAAGTCCAAGTCCAAAAAGTCCAGTTCGACGGGAAAATCTGATCAGGGTCCTCTGTTGGAAGAGAGGGATCCCGAGGAGGTCAAACGTTTGCAAGAGGCCAGACGGGAGGAGGAGTCTCGGAACAAGCAGAGCGTGACTTCGACCTCGACCTCTAGCACGACGACGACAGAGACCAAATCCTCTTCCTCTGAGCCGGCCGAGAAGCCTAGTTACCTCGAGGGTATCCCCGAAAAGAACGAGCTTTATCGCATCAGCGCCGAGGTAAGCCCCACGGTCCGCCTTACTGCATCCTGGCCCGTATGGCTCTGTGTCGTCCTCGTTCATCCTGGACTGACATGACACTTCCATTCCATTACCGCGATTCCGACGATGTGTTTAGGAGCGTAAAAAGTTTGCGACGATGCTCAAGAACAGGGGGAACAAGCTTTACGCTCAGAAGCATTATGACGACGCTGCGGCTTGGTGAGTCCTGGAGCTATTATACTCTTGTCACAAGTCCACGCTTGCATTTGACACTGATACCCTGTATAACCTTGACTGGGATGGTGTCCATCGTTCGACTTGTTTAGCTACACACACGCGCTCGAAGTCGCCGTCGTCGAAGAGGCCGTATACTACTCGAACCGAGCTGCATGTAAGTCCCCCCCGGCTCGTCAACTTGATTTCGATCCGAGCTCTGACATCAGAGAAAATGCATGGGGCTGACTATCTCCACGTGCGCTTTTACACCGCAGGCTGGCAGAACATGACGCCTCCTCGATACGAGCAGGTGCTTGATGACTGTGACAAGGCGCTCAAGCTCGATCCCGCCTAGTAAGAGCCTATGGAGGGGTTTCTCATTGTCTGCCGAGTGGAATGAGGTGCTGATTAGGTGGTGATATCGGGATTGATTTCAGTGTCAAGGCTTTGAACCGACGGGCGACGGCTTTCGAGAATTTGGGTCGGGATGAGGAGGCTTTGCGAGGTCAGTCCGCCTTGACTGTAGTCCGCGTTCTGCCCGGCCGATACTGATTTGCCAATCTCTACTATCCTCCTCACTCTCTCGCCGCCCCCAGACTTTACCGCCACGACGATCATGGAACGTTTCCAGAACGCCAGCGCGGGGGAGAGCGTGGAACGGGTCTTGAAAAAGATTTCTACCAAAAAGGCCGAGGAGATTATGAAGGCCCGGGAACCCAAGTTGCCCAGTACGACATTCGTGTCGAGTTACCTCGGCGCTTTCAGGCCTCGTGAGTGCGGTGCGAACGTTAAGGATCAGCAGGGAACATGTGACTGATCGTGATATGACCTTGTTTACGTATCGATCGACAATGTCGACGACAGAACCCAAGTTGACGCCCCCCGTCCTCCCGTCCGACTCGGTCAACACGGGTAACAACACGCTCAAGCTCGCCACCGAGGCCGAAGGTGCGGGAGATTACACCCGAGCGTTCATCCTCTGTAACGAGGCCATCGAGCAGGGTGTCAGCGCCGACTGGGTCGACGGACAGGCGTTTGCTTACAATATGCGGGGAACATACAAGTGGGTCTTGGCTGTCGACTCACCATCATCGAGTTGACACCATCTTATCGCTGACCCGTTCTTCACGGACTTTCCAGGTTCATGGTTGGCGATACGCCCGGGGCCAAGGCCGACTTTGAGAAGAGTTTGGATCTGAAGCCCGACTATGTCCAGAGTTTGGTCAAGGTTGCCAGCGTGCATATGGAGATGGGCGATGCCGCCGGAGCGTTTGGCGATTTCGAGGCTGCCATCCGACACAATGCCAACGATCCCGATATCTACTATCACCGGGGACAACGTGTGTCAGATCGTCGTTGGAATGCCTTCCCTTACCCAAGTGGCTGATGTCTTATCTTTGCGCTGGATAGTCTACTTCATCACGTCCGAATACGAAAAGGCCGCGGCCGATTACGACAAGTCGATCGAGCTCGACAAGGATTTCGTCTTTTCGCACGTGCAAAAGGCCGTCTGCGAGTACAAGGTCGGCAAGGTCAGGGAGAGCATGGTCGCTTTCCGAAAAATCCTCAAAGACTTCCCTCAGAGGTCTGAGCCGTTCAACTACTAGTGAGTGTCGGGGCGTAGTAGGGCGATCGGTGGTTCGTGGCTGACCGATCTCAACTCGACAATACAGCGGAGAGCTCCTATTGGACCAGCAGCGATTCGAGGACGCCGTCAACCAGTTCGGTCTGGCTATCGAGCAAGAGCAATCCAAGTGGGTCGAAACATGCTTGGTGCTTTACACGACATCAAGCTGACTGCGAAACCGATTTTTTTCCAGGTCTAACGGCGTCAAGAACGTCCTGCCCTGGGTCAACAAGGCGCTCGGAGTCTTCCAGTGGAAGCAGGACATGCCCCAGGCCGAAGACCTCTGTAAAGAGGCGCTCGAGATGGATCCCGAGTGCGACGTCGCTATCGCCACCCTCGCCCAGCTCAGCTTGCAGCAGGGCAAGATCTCAGAGGCCATCGACTGGTTCGAGAAGAGCGCCAAGTTGGCACGTACCGAGGTCGAACTCACCACGGCCATCACTTGTGGGTCCCGACGCTGTCGATCGTCCGTATTCGGCGCGACTAACTTTGTATCTATTGCTCGCGCCAGACGAACACGCTTCCCGAGCGCAATTGTCGTTCCTGCAGGTGAGCCCAATCATCTCCGGAACGCCATCGAATGCACGCGCTGACCTCGAAACTACACGTAGAATTACCCCCAAATGGCCGAGAAACTGGGACAACTCGCTTCGCAATTGTCGTGAGACCGTATCAATGTACAAGCAGAGGAATCATAGGGTCGCATACACAAATATCTCCATTCATGCAAGACCACGTTAAGAGGTTCAGGTTGAGCGTCAGTGGCGATAGGACCGGCTCCATGATCATTGAACGGCGGTTGTGCAGACGGCTGTTCTCGCGGACATCACGCTGCGGTCCCGAAGTATTCCGTCCAGTCCATCCGTAAATGTTGCGGGATAGGCTGGCTGCATATCGAGGAGTGACTAACAGCATTGTCTACCGCTCAACACCGAAGTGCTTATATACCGTCGAGGACAACGCAGTACTTAAGCGGGAGATTGCATATATGGTGCTTGACAATACTCGCCTCCAGTCCGCGAGTGCAGCTCAGACGGTCCCCTTCTTCCGAATGGACTTATAACCCTTGAGATATCCTTATTTCTCTGCGGTTCGCAGTGGCAGCAGCGCGGTTCTGACTGCCTAAGGTGTGGCAGGAGTGGTCAAGGAGATTTGCGCTATACTAAGACCAAAGAGAGGTCAGGTGGTGGACAACGAAGAACAACCTTCTTGGCTCCCAGGGAGTACCCGGGAATGCGGTGGCTTTCAAGTTGATCACGCTCTGAGTTACGAGTTTGGGCGGGATCCTTGTGGATTCTGAGCGAGGCGTTCGATAGCGAGAGTGAGAGCGAGATCCAGTTCGCCCGGAGGGGTTTGATTAGTGTTACCATTAACAACAGCAAGTTGTTGATTGAGGCGTTGTGCGTCTGGCGATCCGCTTACGGGACGGTCGCGCATGTTCTTCGGCGGCTATGTCCCGAGTCTGGGCGGTGGCAATATTGAGAGGGGCCTTTTCCAAACAACCTACAATGCGTGGAGCTCTACTTCGAGACGATCAAGTTCGAGCGACCGCGCCAGACCTACGATGCCGCCCGCCGATTACGATTTCCCCTACCTCGTAGATCGCCAATCTCGAACCCGGCCTGTCTGCCGTCGCTGGGCGAAAGCTTCGACCGCTGCCGACAGCTTTGACCGCTGTCCAGCTGAGGCCATGAAGATGTGAAGCCACAGTTCCGGTACTGTAGGACGTCTTCGGGGAAACCCGCGCTTCCTCATCTTCCTGTCGAGTTTCTATGAGATCAATTTAGTGGTACTGTCACAAAACTCAGAGGAACCAGACTATTGTAAGCTATACCGTACAGCTCGCTTTGTTCCGTTTCAGGTTGACATGAACAATCGTGACAGTGTTAACCGGGAATGGAGCCTTGACTCGGTGACGAATTTTACATCTTTCTTCCACTCAGATATCTGTATATGAACGAATTCAGAAGTCATGCCCGAGTTCTTTTCTGATGCGATCAAGGTGAAGAATCCGACGAGGCGATTGTACGCGGGTGAAGTGTGCGATGTATCCAATGTTAATTCATGAATATGTACCGCAGCAATATAGGCCTTTCAGTCTACCAGCCTACAACAATACGCTTGGTCTAGACAAGTTGCCATCCTTTTGTTCCACCCTGCCACCTCGGTTGCAAGCAGGTTCGTAATTGCTCTGAGCAGGCAGCCTTCTCTTGCTTCCAGTTGCTCTTTAACTCCCCTGGTTTCAAGCACATGTCTACCATAGGCGCTGTTGTGAAACTTGTTTAAAGTGACATCTTCTTCAGGAAGTTTCGATGACCTCGCAGCGCGCCCCAATAAACCGATCTGCCGAATTAGCGGAACCTAGCTTTGTCCTCCTAATTACTCCTCGAATGCACACGGTCAACGGCTCAGAGATCATGTCGTCCACGATAGATCGTCATGTCCTCGATACACGGTACGATTGCCACCAAGTCCTATGGCGACGCGCATCATCTTTCCGCTCTCGCGTTTCAGGTTTCGGGGGACTTGCTCGATTGTCTTTTTGTTCAAAAGAGGAAACATCGAGCGAGATCGGTCGATTCCTTTTCGGCGATACATCGACACATCTTACATTGTCCAACTGACTTGCACGGCATACGAAACGGAACTCCTAGGAGCCACGAACGACCGAGACCATGCTCGGCCTGGCCGCACCCACCCCGCTCGCCAGGAAAGCCGTCGACGTCCTCGCCCAGACCCCAGCTGACATCTTGATCGTCCTTCTTCTCCTCGGCTACATTGGGACGGTCGCCGAATCCTCTCCTACGAACTTGCTATCCAGCCCAGATCTATTGGAAATGGGCCAGAGGTGGAGGGTCTTGAGAGTACCGATGGCGTGGGATTTCAACAGGGTACATGTTTGGGCGTCGATGGCTTTAGTCAGGGAAGAGTTTGGGTTGGACGTCGGATTGGGAGTCGGCCTCCCTTTTCAGGTGAGACTTCGTGGATCTCAGTCTTCACCCTGATCAACTGATCGAGTTTGATCATCTTGTCCCTGATATCCCATATATCTTCCTACATCATCATATACTAGCCGTCTTCACGAACCCAAACCTCAACGCACATGCAGACCGTACACAAAATCCTCGGACTCCCGACCGCCTGTATCTGGCACCTCGCCGCCATCGTCAGGGAATACAACCACGACCACAACCCTTTGAAGCAGATCCCGACGCACCTTTATGACGACCAGATGACGGGTCTCACTAGCGGCACAAGTGACAACGGGATAATAGGCACGAACAGCAAGGAAACTATAAACTGGGTTCCGTTGGATATACAGGTCTTCGAGTTAGCCTGTCGGATGGAAATGATCGGACAGAGGATTTATGGGTTGGCCGAGGTCGGACGGGTTGTTGGGTCCATCGGGCTAGGGGTTGAGGTCGAAGTTGCCGCAGGGCAGGATGCGAATATGAGGGGGATCGGCCCGGGAATGGGGGGAGAGGAGGAGGGGAAGGAATCTCCCTTCATCTTCAGGGAGCTCGACCCTAGTGTGAAGTTGAAGATGAAAAGCAAGGTACCAGTAGCAGCCGAAAGTTCAAGAGCGGGCGAGAAGAGGAAACGGGCGGCGAGCGATGATGCGTCCATGAGGATCATCCGGAGCGGGTCGGACGTCGGGGCGGGAAAAGGGCAGCATCAGGGTGATTCGCAAGAGTACGAGCACTCGGGTGGAAGTATCAGTGAGGTGGGGGGACATTCTCAGGTTGTCGATGATTGCGAGGTGAGTCGGGGGCAAGGCCGTTCTTTCTAGCCTTGACCATGGGATATACCAGAGGCTAGATCATGACACTGATTGTGCTACCCGCTCGGCACACCCGATCTAGTTGTTCATCCAGGCCGCTGTGGAGGTCCCTGACCTGTAGATACGAACGTGCCCTGGAATCACTTCACATTCGACAAATACGAGACGATATACGATATACGACACATACAAGACTACAGAGAGTGAATGTCCTCAAGCTCTTTACGATTCCACTTCAGATACCTACAGTGTACAGTTGTATAGTCAATGCTTTCAATAAACCCATACCTATCAGCTGTCGATGAGGTTTCTGACGTGTCGCCGTCGTCGTTTGTTGACAAAGTCAAGAGCGGGGTCCGTACCAGCTGGTCCAGGTCCCCATGTGAATGGCTCTTGCTCTTTTCACAGCCCTGGGAACCATGACCAGACGGACTGAACTGGCTATAGACTGTAACTCACTCACACGAGCATGTACTTTGCCTCTGGACCGGCCAAGATCTTGGCTACGTCGAGGTCTGCGGACGACCCGGCGATCACGCTCGTCCCGAATAAACGGTCGACCCTGTTCGTCGTCCTCAAACGCAAGTCGTTCGAGTTATGGAGCATCAGGGTCGGTCGACGGAGTGCTCTGATATCTTCTCCGACTGTCTTCGAGCTGATTTACGTTCATTTGCTCGTAGCCGACGACACGGCTCGCACTAGTCGAACGGTCGACGAGCTCGTTGAGCAAGTATGGGGAGAACGTCTCGCTCGCATGGGCTCCGGACGGGTCTTCCTTGGTCGTCCTGGTCAGTCCGAAGATCACATCAGATCACTCTGAAGACTCGCTGAGATGGTGTCCGGTTTTCTATCAACGTAGACATCGACCTCGCACGTGCTGGACTATGTATTGGAGGCACGTAATCAACCTGGGAACGACGTCACCCCGCTCAATCCTCCTATCCCGATCGAACATATCACGACTTTCCCACCCTCGGCCGGGGAAGGATTTATCACTCCCTACGCACCAGCATCGAGTTCTTCTTCTTATGGGAAACATTCGGCGGAGGACGTTCATCTCGATTCGGCGCTGGACGATGTACAGGGGGGACAAGCGGGGGAAGGGCCGGTCAAGGATGGGTTGTTCCGGTACACTTACTCTAGTCTGGGTTTCGGGGTTGATGTCGTGCTCAACGGGATCGCCAAGCTGGGAAAGGAAAAGAGGGTGGTGCCCGGGGCATTCACTTTTTTGGAAGGCATGCCGGGGAGAGGGACGGGGTTGCTCATGGTCCTCGACGAGAATGAGGAAGATGGCGATGGGTCGAGGTCGGCACAACAGCAGATCATCTCGGTCCCGTACCCCCTGAAACCGGATCACCTCGTCAACGAAGACCCCGAGATCCCCGTCAACTTGCCTTCAACCGTAGCACTCCCTACGCAGACGTCGACTTCGATATCCGGAGCTGGAACTTCTACTCGGTTCGGAGCTGGGTTTTTGGGTGCGTTGGCATTGTCTAAGGGAAAGTCGCGCCGAACGGACGAGCAGGAGAAACAGAGCGAATGGGTAGCTCTGGATGCTGATGTGGAAGTTAACGTGGATGTCGTCAAGTGGAACGTTGGGACCGACATCGTCCTGCCCGAACCCATAGCCCACGAACGGGTCAGGATCGACCACTTGGAACCTACAAAGACTCATGGTTGGTACATCGGTCGTACGGGAGGAGGAGGACAGGTGTTCTTGTGCAGGTATCATCGGCCCACCAGCTCGAGGCGGTCGATCAGCTTGTTGGACGGGACGAACGGGCCTTCGGATTGGCAGACGAGTCGGCTTTGGCCGATTGAAGGGGGTGGTGATGGAGGAGACGAGGTGAGGGTCGTCAGCTTGAATGTTCGATTTGGCATTTACGCCGTGGGACTAGAAAGGTATGTGATCATACTCTCGGATCAAATGTGACGACGATAAAACTGAAATGCTTTTCAATCTTGTTCAGTGGCAAGGTCGTCGTCCTAGGTCTGCCAAGATCAGGCGATGCTGCAGTACGGGTCGAATGGTCGATCGAGCAGGCCGACCTGCAGATATCTGGCGAGTCAGATCCTCACCTTCACGCTAATTTTCTGCTCAAGCTGACCGAGGTGGCACAGGTGCTAGCGGTACCGGCAACGTCACCTCCCTGGCATGGACGTCGGACGGCTGCGGTTTGGCCGTCGGGTGGAAGAGAGGATTAGGGATCTGGAGCTTGTCGGGTCGGCAGACCTTCCTCTATCACGGCGCGGACGCAGAGACGAGGGAAGACGTTGCCAAGAAGCAGATCAACGCATTGAATAAGTTTGTTAGTGTGCAACATCTGGTAGGTCTCTGGAAGTATACGCTCTGGTTGCATTGGCCTGACCGCCTGAATCTCGATCTTCAGTTCTGGAGCGCTGGTAACAATGAGCTTGTAGCTCTGACAAACGGTCCCTCGTCTCAGGGTCAGGCCGAGTTGTCGATGCTGCCGATCATGCGGGCGTCGTCTCTCGGTCATTTGGACCCGGTGAGCAGCCGAGTCAACATTTTATCGTCCTGGAGAGGCTGCTGACAATGCGCAACGTTCTTAGGCTGAATCCGAGCAACCGTTGTTCATCGCGGACGATACGGTCAACATCTACCGCGGCCGATCCTGGAAGCCGGCGGCGTTACTCGACCCGCAGGCTTCGCCTTGGCAGATCGTCAAGGTGACTACAGAGCATTTGACCTCGACATCCGACGTGAACTGACGACCCGCTGCTGCCAATCAGGTCAACTCCCTGTACGCTGCTGTGCAATGGCCTATACGATATTGCTGCATATCGAACGATGGCACGCTTTTGGCGGTCGCTGGTCGCAACGGACTCGTGCACTATTCCTCGAACACCGGGCGATGGAAGATGTTTACCAGCGAAACGGAAGAAACGAGCTTTAGCGTCAAGGGTGGCATGGTGTGGTACTATCACGTTCTGATCGTCGCCACCGAAAGCGCTCGAGGAACCGAGGTAGGTTCAGAGTCCAGGTCTATCATCGTCGCTCTCGTTGACATCATCGTACTTGTAGCTCCGACTATATTCGCGCGATCAGGAACTGTCCGACGCCAAGTGCTTGAACGTTCAACAACTCCCGCATACGGTAGTCACCATGACACTGCAGGGCTCGACGCTGCTTGTGTTAACGGCTGACAACACGCTCTATCACTATACTGTCGCAACGACCCGTGACGCGATCCGCTTGGTCATTGGAGATAGTATGAGCCTGCAGGGTTTAAACCCGAGCGCTGGCAGGGTGAGAGCCATATGCGGCTTTACAGCAGGTCGTAAGTCGCTTGCTATCCAAGAACGATGGGAGGGGCGCTTATCGCCATGTACCTATAGACGGCGACCTTGACTACGATCTCTTGACATCTACGATCGTGCTCCTCGCCGGAAGTCAGCTGGTCGTCCTGGAGCCAAAAAAGGTCAGTCGATGGCTGATCGAAGAGCTGGAATGGGAAGCTTACTGTTCCCTGACGACAGGGCGCTCACGGAGGCACGAGATACGAGAGCCGTCTGTTGGCGAGCCGAGTTGACAGCTTTTACATCTACAGTGGCAAACTAACAGGTCTCCGACGGAGTGTCTGGGCTATGACCAACCGAAACGTAGCATTCTGGCCGGATGTCGTCCACGAGCGAATCATCGAGATTGCGTCGCCAGCTTGCCCAATAGGTCAGTACAGGCGGTTTTGATCGTCATACCAGGCGCCGACTAAATCGATCGATACAATCCAGCCATCCTGCACGATCCGAGTCTGATCGTCACGCTTTCGAACCGGATCGATGTCCGCTTCAATTTACCGTTTGAATCTATTCAACAGGAGATGGGGGTGAGTTTGGCCGCACAAGGGTATCTGTTTAGCATGCTCATTGACAAGTGCACCTTCTAGGTGGTTCTTTACCTACCGCAATGGCTCGAGTCATTCCTTCGACAAGGGGATGTCTCTTTGGCACATGAATTGGCCGGGGCATCACAGACACTGCCCTACTTTGCGCACAGTCTGGAAATGCTTTTGCGTGCGACGATCGAAGGCGCCAAGCGGGACGACGCCTTTTCGAACGGTGTGGTGCGGTTATTGGACTGCTATCCTGAAAGTCTGGACGTAGCGGCCGCCTATACACGCAAGACTGAGGTCGAGAACTGGGGACGTCTGTTCGAGTTGATCGGGAATCCGCGAGAGCTGTTCGAGGTGAGTAAGGTAGGGCGGCGGATTGGGATGATACATTCTTACAGTGTCGATGTTTAGCGGTGCCTGCAAGAGCCTAAGAGACTCCAAACTGCATCCCGCTACCTGATTGCCATTAGGCATCAGAGCGTTTCCGAGGCATTCGAAATTCACGAGGTGGGCTGAAGGGTACCGATATGACAGATCACACGGCCTGATCCAATTGACGACAATTCCAGGACACGACACGGCTACTGCAGCTAGCTTTCGAAGCCGGGAACATCGAGGTGCGGCAGATTCCGTCCGATAGAAAAGCTCCAGAGCCTGACACTATTGCACCCGCAGCTATGTGAAGAGATCATACGGTTTCTAGACTCGGTGGACCCGTCGGGAGACCTCAAAACACGGTCTCTTGACGTTCTGAGCGCTACATTGGTGTCGGAAAACATTATCAATATGAACATGGCGTCGCCGCAGGTCTAGGGGGATATACAGTCTTGTTCTCTCAGCCAAGCAATTGTCCGTGATGCAACGAGTCATTATGAGATACATCTGTCCTATCGATCGTTATCGCGACGAGGGAGGGGGGTTCCAGCTCGTTGGCGGTGCAAAAGAGACGGCTGGCCCCGGTCGGTTCTGTCGGTTCACGACAAAGCTCTTGCCGGTCGGCTCAGGCTTGTTGGCGTCGAGGGCGATAGGTAGCGCGGCGGGCAGACCAACGGGAGAAGCCTGCTGAGACGCATTGGCGCTGTTCTGACCCGACTGATTGGCTCGTTTGACGACAAAGCTTCGTTGAGGTTGCGATGCCTGCCTCAACGCCTCTTGCGGCAAGTCGGGCATGGTAACGACCGTCGGCGAAGGTGGTACCGATTGCGACGTGCGACTAGTGGATGACGACTTGTTGCGGTTGACCTTGAACGACCGCGTGTTTGGTTCGTCATTGAGCACGACATCGTTGCTCTTGCGCAAAGCGTTTTCGTCGACTCGTTGCTCGTCCACGCTCGAGCGAGTCCGTTTGTCACTGCTAAGACCGAGAGACGAGAACCAGTTGCCGTGCCGAGAAGGCTCTGGATCGACTCTGGCGCCGTAATCGTCTAGCTCCTCTTCTTCGTCGGAGTCCACCTGTGTGTTTCTCCTGCTGCCCAGTCCAAACCAGCTCGTGGGTCGCGACCGCTTCCCAGACTCGCCCTGTTCAGACGTGGGCGACTCGACCTGCTGTCGTTCGTCCCGGGGATTCCTTTGCGACGCCGCAGGTCGAGCAAAGTCTCGAGCGAAAAAGGATTCAGCCGTGGGCGTCGTGGTCGGACTCCAGGTCGGTGTGTTTTCGCCAGAACCACCGAGCGGCGGATACATGCTCTTGGGAGAGTCCGAATGCGACGACGGGAGGCTCTCGATAACGGCCGTTTGCGACTTCGTTCGAGAGTGCCGTCCGGAAGGACCCGCTCCTTGACGACTCGTCTGCGTTGGAGATAGGATCGGCCGGAGTTGATAGCTAAAGTCGTTGGGCGTAGAGGGTCCAGCGTCCGCGGGTACGCTTCGGTACGGGTCTTTGTACGTGGCCTTGCCGCCTCGGATAACGGAGAAGCCTCGAGGTGCCGTCTCGTCTTGCAACACCTCTTCGTGAGACGAGTCTACCGGAGCGTAACCAGTGTTGGGACTGCGAAGTACCGGCCACCCACCCGGCGTTTGCCCAGGGAAGTAACCCGTGTTGCCAATTCCATCGGGTGAGATCGGTCCCGCGGTGGTATGCGTCGAGAACCGATCGAGCATCATCTGCGTGTTGACTGAGCCCGCCATCGAATCTCGATTGATAGTCGAAGCTTTGCCAGCCTTGCGTCGTTTACGTCGACTCGCCTGCGACAAGCCACCGAATGCTGCGAACAGTCCGCCATCCAGGGCGTGCGTCGAGTCTGCGAATTTGACGTTGCCAAAGAGCCGGATGAGACCTTCCATGACCTTGGATAGCAGCATGACCAGGAAAGCCAGCAAAGCGACACCCTGGAGAATGAGAATAGTGTAGGCTATCCAGCCGGATACGGCGTGACCAATGTTGATCTGTGGGGAGTATGGATGTCAATGACGTCGCGAGATGGTGACGGGCGAAAGCCTTGCCGAAACTCACTGCCGGACTCATGATCAGGAGCAGTACAGTCGAGGCGATCCTGATGACGGTAAAGAGGAAACCAGGGACGACCATCCCGGCTCCCGGCCTCCATGGCTGCCAGATGGTAGTCACGAGACCGAACGCGATCTCAATGACTAACAAGACGACGGCCTGGGCGGTACCGTTCTTCTGACCCGCTCCGATCGCGATACCGGTAGCGAGACTGGCGACGAATCGAAGGGCCTGATAGAGCTGGTTTCCCTGTGCGTAGATATTGTAGAGCGGTCCGAGCGAGAGCAAGGTTCGCATGGCATCGTAGAGCTTGGCAGTGGGGGTTGTCGATACCTGAATCAACAGGTAGATAGGCAGCAGGACCGAGAAGACCGCGAACGTGAGGGCGGAAAGGATGACCGAGGCGAGCGATGCCACGTCCCTGATCGTCCATTGGTAAACCGAGAATAAGGTCAGGGGCAAGTGAAACAGAATCAAGATACGGACGAGGTTGCCTGGGAAAAAAGTATGTCGGGTTAGTGTCGTCCGTGACGGACCTCGAAATGGCCCAAGACTCACCACACAAAGCGGCGAAATGGAACGCGCCCATAGGCCCCTTGAGCTTGAACTTGGCCCAGCCCTTTTTCCACCTTGTCTGACGAGTCGCTTGTGACGGACCGCTCGAGGCGATTCCTGCGCCAAAGTTGAGCGCAGAGGAAGCTCCCGGAGTAGGCGGAACAGACTCGACGCCAGACTTTTTACCCAGAGACATGTCGTATTCGGAATACGAATAACTCTCGCTAGCTCGATGTCCACCTCCCATGCTCTTCCTGCTCTGAGCCGTGCCCGTCGTGGTAGCAGCGAGATGGATGGCGGGGTTGTTGTTATTGCTCTGACGTGAACTGCCGCTCAAGAACAAGACGTCGACGATAGCGTGTCCGATCCAGAAGAGCAAGCTGAAACCGATGATGCCCGCGGCGATGGCGAGGAACAAAGCCACGCAGGTCCCGTACATGTCCCTGGATCGCAGGCCGATGGCGGTGGCATACGATTCGAGCCCGCTGGCCGAGTTGCGCATGTTCATGAACATGTTGGAAGCCGACGAGTCCATGTGGAGCGGCGAGTCGAGCGAATTGAATTGGTCGACAAAGTTTTCGGGAATAGGAGATGGTCGGATGGCGAGTAGGTCCCGTCGCTTCGACTCGGGATTGTCGCCCTGGACGAGTGTGACGTCTGGGAAGCGGGGCGAGTCAGATAGGAACCCGGCTTGGATCGCTCGCATACGGAAACTCACTGCCGACCAGGTTGGACCACGAAGTGGTGGCTAGGATGGGGTCTATACGATAAGGATTCAGGTAGCTTAGCCGCAAGAACGTCATCTCCCTGAATTACTTTTGACGTACAAGCGAAATTGGGCCACTGAACGGCCGTCATCCCGAGCACGCTGATGAACTGGAGATGCCAGATGACATCCCTAAACCCGGGTGTGACTGCCATCATCAACTCAAGATCAGCTCTATGCTGAGGACGTTCCCCCACTTCCCCCCCGTCCCCCTGGTTTGATGGCCTGACTTACTGAACCGCAATAAACCTCCGCTCACTCCGAGTCGTTCTCCGCTCAACCCGCTGACCAACATCGTCCCCCACTTTCTCCCTCCTCCCGACCGTCCGCCCGATCCGCCACTGCTAGACAAGCCTACCCGGGCGTCGACATCGTCTTCACCGGCAGAAGAATCGCCGACCTTGCCGACGACCCACCCTGCGGCGAACCGACCTGCCCAGGAAGAGATCCAGTACCCGATAGCGAGACCTGCGGGGATCCAGAGGATCATGGACCAGTACCAGTCGGAAGGGTAATAGGGGGAGAGTTCGAACCGGATACAAGCTAGTTCCCGGGCGGGCACGGAGGAGTCGACGATACGGAATTCGTTTTCCAGGGTGGCTAGTCCGAAATGGTGTGAGAGGGGTACGGAGATGTTGATAGCGAGGGGACCGGCGGAGAGGGGGCAGTAGGTCGTGTTCTGAGGAATGTAGGGGTAAGGGAGAGGGGATGCGGGGAAGAGCGAGTTGCAGAGAAAGGTGGCTGTTGACCAGACGTTGAACGTGAGGTCTTCGGTCTTTTGGAAGAGGGTCGCTAGGGGGTCGTAACAAGAACATGCACGCAATTTAAATCAGCTCGACGATGCGATTGCCAGGCCAGATCTGACAGAAGATGCTGCCTCGGACGTACCTAGCTTGCCAGTCTCATTACTGAACCCGACCAAATCCGAGCCCGTCTCCCCTATCAAGTTGATCCGCAAGACGTTCTTGCCACTCTCCGATCCGGCGAGTGAGAGCTCCTTGGCCCGAGCCGGAGGGAAGATCTGGGCCCAGGCTTGACTGATGTTGATCAAGCTGGACGGGTCGGTATCGCTCGAGCTCACGCCGCATCGTGATATGCTGGGCGAGTAGATCGAGGCGGCCACCGTGTTCAGGGAGGATAGGAAGAAGAGGAGTGCGAGCCGCATGATGGAGTTGGTATCGCTCTATTTGATTATGAAAAGTAGGTCTTGATGGCGATTGCGGGAGATGTCTTGACGACCTAGATCAAGATTGATGAACCATGACCTCCCAGCGTTCTCTATGCGATACGCCTGGCGATCAAGATCGGATCTTGAAGAGCAATCTATCTCTTCTTTTGGCTCTTGATGGAGCGAGGGTCTAAGTTGATTCGATCCGAACCAGGTCGACGATAAATGCTATATCACGATCACCATCAGCTCGAAATGTCGATCGTTCCCTTTGACGCGCTTTCAAAAGACATTCAGAACCCGCTCCTTCTCGTAAGAGAATGACGTCGTCGTCGGTGTCGATATATCTCGACGACATCTCCGCCCATAGCAGATTCTATCTACGAGCTACAAGGTTATCATCACATGTAATCTGCGCCCAAGGTTGAAAAGCGTCTGCTGCAAGGCAACTCGTTCTACAGGTAGACGAAATCGTACCTACAACGAGAAAACATCCCCCGCGCGATCAGCGATATATCTACCCAGACTTTCTCCAAGGCAAAGTGGTCGTCACTCACTTGCTCAACGCCGTGACGAGCGCAGCCAGCTGAGGACCGTACCTCGCCGTATTATCATACAGTTCAAACAAGGGGATGGCTGTGAGAGCGAGGGCGAAGGCGAAGGCGAAGATGACGAGCGGAACAGTATCAGATCACGAACCTTCAAGGAATTTTATCGCGGGTGATTTTCTGGCTTACCGAGTAATTTCATGTTCTTAGGTACCGCGAGTACCTCTACATACAACACCGCCATCACAAAAAGCAAGGTGATACAGTCCGATCAGTTCCTCCCATATCATAACGTTCCGCAAAACGACTCTGGCAGCGACGACCACGATTTCGCTCGGGACTCACTTCGTTCGGGCATATGGATCAAGTAGAGTTTCTTGCATTCTTTCGGTTTCGTAACATGGGGCGGGGTGTAGGGGTACTGACATCGACACCGATATAATATCACCTCGAATCAGCTATCATCTCCTTTTGTACGAACACAAACACGACCTTTCGAGACGGAGTCAAGGACGGGTGAACCGGGACTCACCATATAAGTCTCGTAATTCGGCCTCCACCAAGTCCCCAAACAATCCCCTACCTCCCAATCCCCTCCACCCAAGTCAAAACTATCCGTCCCTAAGCTGGCCCCGCTCAGACCGGAAGCGGAGACACCGGGAGGTAAGGTGTTCTCGTTCACGTCCATCGTGAGTTGGATGTCTAGGCGGCGTTTGAGGCCGAGGGATTCGTCTTCCCCGGGTGAGAGGTAGTGGCCGGGGCTGCCGGGTTGAAATCGGGTTCAGTGAGAGGAGAAGAAAGGATGGGAAAGGGCAGGAAGTCTGGGTCAGCGTTTTTTTGTCCTTCACTCGCGAGGTTATGGCCAGAGAGAGATGCAGGCGAAAGAGTGAAAAAAGGGGATTCCAGGATCTGAAAGGCTTACAGCTTGAAAAACGCGTTGGCGATCTGTAACATCAAGATGTGCGGGTGACCATGGTCCTAGAGCGCAAGCGTCCGTGGATCAAGCACACAGATCGAAATCATGGTAAGACTCGTTTTTACTCGTCTGTGAATCGCCGATCCGAAGACTAGACTCATGACTCACGTGTACGACCAAGACTCCTTCTACCGTGCGTCTCATGCCTGATCACATCGAGGGCCGTCGTGAAACCGAGTTAGGGGAAAATCGTGTTCGTCCGCGGGGATCATATCCCATCGTTCGTCCATCGTATCGTCATGAGCAAGAGCAAAGCAGCAAAAGCAAAGAGTCAGTAACAGAATCGTTCTTCATCCCCGGGCATCATGAGAGGTAGAGCGAATGGGAACTAGGGTGGACCCACCCTTGGCATCGTAATCGTTCGTCAGACGTTGCAACCTCGCAGCGACGGAAGGGTCTTCTTCCGGTTGAGATTCCTTTGTGCTACGGTTGCGGTCGAGGAACGTGGTCGGCGAGAACGACCAATAGGAGCATTCGCGGTCAGCAAGAGGGCGCTAGGTTTCGAAGATGATAGTGTGTTGAGAGTGAGCTCACCTGAACGTAAAGTTCGATAGAGGTTGTCTGCGATTGAAAGGAATTGCGAATCGGAGAATGACGAGCGGATTGTTAGCGATGATGTGTAGCTCCTCGGAAACGCCTGTGATCACGCGGGCTTCTTACAGACTGATCGTGTTTGACATCGTGGGCAATATCTAGACGGTCTTGTGGTCAGCTTAGTTGCCAAAGGGAGTGAGTACCTCAAAGTCGATGGTTCAAGAATGCGAGTAAAGGGGTCGAAGTCGTCGGGAGTCCTCAAGTCCAAGTGCTGCCAGAGTCGCCAGAGTCACGTGATCACCAGCTCGAAAGACCTGACCGAGCACGAGAAAAACCCGGAAAGAGACCATATCTTTGTATCTACCTACTCGTTTCACTCAGTACAACCTGCAACCATCACAGTTAACGCAATAGCCCACAAATCATGTCCGACTCTGAATCACACAACTCGGATACCGAGATGGCCCCTCCTCCCGTGGCCAAACGCCCATCCTCCCCGTCCACCTCGGACCGATCTTCGAAGTCGCAACGTATGCAGACCGAACCGAAGCAAGAACAGCAGGATGAAAACGACGATGGTAACGCTCAACAAGCCGGATCTACCCTCTCAGCAGCAGCTCCGGCGTTCGTACCTTCCGCCCCTTCTTCGGCGGCGCCCAAGATCCCAGCCAAGATCGAAGCCAACGTGCACAAGCTCATCGCTGCCGGCTTGTCGGACGCGACGATCAACGCGAGGTTGGCTAGTACGGCGGCTACGCACGGGTTGAGGCCTTATCAGTTCAATAAGAGCCAGTTGGCGCTGGCGAGGGCGAACTTTGAGGCTCTGAAGCGGGGGGCTTTGGGGGCCAAGTTGGGGGAGGCGAGCGCGACTACAGGAGCGGGTGCGATTGCAGGAGCAGGCTCTTCTTCTTCGACGACGACGATGATGACGGGGGATACTCGACCGGTCAAGCCGATCCCGGCTAAACCCCTGTCGATGCGAGCGGGAGCCAAGACGTATCTCCCTGAACAGGCGAAGGTGCCCAAGACCAAGGAGGAGAAGGAGAATAGTCGGAGGTTGATCGTCGTCTTGTCCAAGGTGGGTTGATAGTGTCGACGGCTAGAATCTTCTCTTTTGCCCTGAAGTTGAAGTTGGAATTCGATGCTCGGTCCAATAATATAACACGTGTCGGGTGATGATGCTGACTCGGCCTGATATCGTCGCTTGACTCTTTCTTTCCTTTTATTTCTCTTTGTGACACGGGACACTCTGCAGGCCTGCCTCGAAGTTTACCGATCGAACAGACCTTCTCAATCCGGAGCTCAGGTTAGGGATACGTTGTTGAACTGTGACGACCATCAGGGGTTCTTGGCCAAGGAGGGGAGAGATATCGCGGATGCTAGACCGGATATCACTCATCAGGCAAGTAGTCCTCGCCCAAAGTCTTTCTCCCTTGACAAGGACGATCACATCACATCGCATCCCGAATCGATTGATGATTCACCAGCGTCACTCAAATGCTGATCTACTACCACTCGATACAATTTTTTCCTCTCATTCGACGCACACAGTGCCTGTTGACCCTCCTAGACTCTCCGTTGAACAAGGCCGGACTGCTGCAAGTCTACGTACAGACCGCCAAGGGGGTCTTGATCGAGATCAACCCGAGCGTGAGGATCCCGAGGACGTTCAAGAGGTTTAGCGGGTTGATGGGTGAGTTCAGACAGAGAGCGGGACCGTGTTTTGGGGCTGTGGTGGGATCGAGTGGTTTGCGTACTGGCTGTCGGTTCGGTGGATGTGAGGCGGGATGAAGTGAGCTGCGGTCGGGAGAGTTGCTCGTATCCGGCGGTCATTTTGTCGCGATTGGCGCGGACGGCGATCATCCGGCCGGGGTGACGGACGAGATCCGAGCTCTAGCTATACACTACACCTACCTGCTCCTTGGATACCCCTCAACGGGTTCCAAATAAAACGGGCATTCTCGCCTTTGGAGCAGGAGGGGATTATACACATTGCGCGCGCTTTGACCTCAACGTGTCACTGTCGACCCTTTGTATGGCACGAACGTGAGTGAGCTGATCTCCGTCTCCTCTCCTTCCGAAAATTTGCGGTGGTCGTCTTTTCGTCGCAGTGCAATTGCTACAATTGCATTCGATCCGGGGGAACAATGGGCCCGACAAGTTGTTAAAGTGCATCAAGGGGCCGGTGACGAATTACCTGCCGACCAAGTGCATCAAATTGAGTGAGTCTCCGAGCTTGTCGTCGCTTCCAGATCGAGGTGATCAGCGCGACTGAACACGCCGTTGTCGTCCTTGCGATCGCAGCCCTCTCGGCCGACGCGGAACCGGTCAAGTTGTCCAACTACGTCACCACCCTCCCGGAGACGCATTCGATCGCCATCTTCATTGGAGCCATGGCCAGGGGTGAGGACAGCTTTGCGGACGAGGTCGTCGATCAGAAGATTTCGATCAGCAAGTACAGCTTGTCGGCGTCGGTCGCTTGTGGCAAGTTTTGTTGTGCGATCGTGAGTGGCGGAGATGCAGGGATGACAAGCTCGACGTTCGTGGCTCATCGATTGGACGTCTCCCGCCTTTTCCAGGAGGACCTCTGGGATATCGTCTAGTACGTTGGCGAGCCGTGTTTGTGTTCGACTTTTTATCTTTTCTGTTTGTACCAAAATAGAGAATCGCTCGTGGAGTATGTACAACATATTGAATTCTGGATACGTTCGTGCATGAGATACAAGCTCCAAGCCCACAGCTGGGGCTCCCATTCACTCTCCCGTCCCGGCTCGACGTCGCATTCCAAACGTGGGCAGATCATGAGCTCTGGATCGGACGACGCCGAATACCGAGCTGGCGGGCGATTGCGTTCGTTCGAGCGAGGCAAGTTGGGGTTCCAGGTCGCCCCGTCGAGCGGCCTTGTGCTTTTTGATGGCACGAGGCAGGTTGTAACCCAAGCCAGCGATCATGATGCCGATCCAGAGGACGAGCTCGGTGGCGTAGATGACCGCGGCGACGGGGTCGATTGGGGCGTGCAGGGCTGTTGGAACCTGGGTCAGTCGAGTGTTCGTCTTTCGATGCGGATTAGGGCGACTACTCACCGATAGCAAGCAGCGATGTGAGATCTCCCATGGCATCTAGGAGCACGAAACCCCAGCTGATCCCGCGAACGGTACGTTCTTGGTAGATGTCATAGTAGTGTCTGAGTACCCCGAGAGCGAGTCCGATGGCAGAGAGAATGGCCATCGACAGGACGAAGCGGCGACGAGAGGATTCGCCAACGTCGCCGTACTGCGAGGGTAAAAGCCGGACAGAGAGTTGTGAGCAGGGTATATGAGACAGGTACACGATGTTGCAACCGGGGAACTGACCTTGAACCCGAGGACCAAAGCCGCCTCGATACCGCCAAAGCCGATCATCAAGAGGGACGTTACCGAGGTGCATCGTATAGCGCTCCATCTCTGTCCAGGTTCATCACATTGTCAACGGCCGAGCAAGCGAGCGGACGTGCACGGAAGGGAGACCCAACTGACCTTGCCGTAATACATCGTCTGTGCCCAAGTGATCAAGCTAAGGCCCGTCAAGATTTGTGCCTGGACGACCAAGGCTATATGTTGCTCGCTCAGGATGTTGTGGATCCCAAGAGGCAGTCCGGCGAGTGCCCAGAGGATCATCATGGACGAGTGAAGGCCTTCGGTCGATTGTCGACGATAGTTGAGAAAGATCTGGGGAAGGAGCTGAAGACGTTGGTGGTAAGCTGCAGTGCATCGTGAGACGGACAAGATCGGCTTACCTGTATAGACCAAAAGACCTGTGCGAGCGATCCGTGAGCACGACTTGGGAACGCTCTAGTCAATGTCGGTCAGACTTACTGCGCCGAGTGTCGCCAAGGCCTCGACGGCAGTGGATCGTGGAGAGTCGCTCGACATGTTCGACGGTCGAGGGTGCGATCCTATGCTAGTGGAAATGAAGCCGATGAGATTCGAGCGGTTTGCAATCTCTAGACCGCTGACTTCTTGTATATTTGTCGTTCTACGGCGCTCAACTTTGCTATGGTGTGATTATCAAGCGTTGTCGAAATGAGACCGCAATAAAAATAGCAATGAACTTGTGACGACGTGCGATCAATGTGCGGCCTGTTCCTGTGGAAGGTCGGTAAAGTGACCTCAAGGGGTTCAGCACAAGATCGATACTTTGCCCAGGGCCTGGGAGCTGCTGACTTGGCATGTTTTGCGATGATTCCGAGCGAGTTTGACGCGATTCTGCAACAACCTGATAGTAGGATCACGATTTCAGTGTTGCACAGTGATGTACCAAGTCAGGACAGTGTTCAGAGTCATCTGTAAGCTTGTTGCAACAAGGAAAGCACAAGGAAACGTGTGAGATCGCTGAAACGTCGAGTTTCGACTTGCAAAGGGGTTAGTGTCGATTGCGTGAGAACGGGGAGGTTGTGAGCAGACAGCAACGTGTTGAGCTGTTGTTCAGAGTCATGACAAGGTTAACAAAGCCATGGGACCCAGCTCTGACCTCGCGTTCACGTCCAATACTAAATTTTCGCAGCTAAAGTGCCCCCCCATAAAACAAGCGGAAGAAACGCAACCCACACCTGTCTATACAAGAGAGGACAGTGCAGGCAATTTTCCCAGCTTGTTCAGACTGCAGACAAGCCAGGACAACCCACGCTGCAAGTACAGAGCTGACTGAACACTCTTGGCGAATTTCAAAAGGTTTAGCGTGTTTTCCTATGAAAGCGAACGAACTTGACGTGTTTCTGCAACAACCTGATAGTAGGATGGTGATTTAAGTGTGGTATGATGATGTACCAACCTAGGACAGTGTTCAGACCAAGTTGTGAGCTCGTGGTAACAAGGGAAGCACTTGTGTTTGTGTGAAATCGTTGAAACGTCTAGTTTTGACGTGTGAAGGGGTTAGTGTCAATCACATCAGAACGGACAGGTTCTGAGCGGGTAGGAACATATCCAGCTCATGTTCAGAGTCATGACAAGGTTAACAAAGCCATGGGACCCAGCTCTGACCTCGCGTTCACGTCCAATACTAAATTTTCGCAGCTAAAGTGCCCCCCCATAAAACAAGCGGAAGAAACGCAACCCACACCTGTCTATACAAGAGAGGACAGTGCAGGCAATTTTCCCAGCTTGTTCAGACTGCAGACAAGCCAGGACAACCCACGCTGCAAGTACAGAGCTGACTGAACACTCTTGGCGAATTTCAAAAGGTTTAGCGTGTTTTCCTATGAAAGCGAACGAACTTGACGTGTTTCTGCAACAACCTGATAGTAGGATGGTGATTTAAGTGTGGTATGATGATGTACCAACCTAGGACAGTGTTCAGACCAAGTTGTGAGCTCGTGGTAACAAGGGAAGCACTTGTGTTTGTGTGAAATCGTTGAAACGTCTAGTTTTGACGTGTGAAGGGGTTAGTGTCAATCACATCAGAACGGACAGGTTCTGAGCGGGTAGCAACATATCCAGCTCATGTTCAGAGTCATGACAAGGTTAACAAAGCCATGGGACCCAGCTCTGACCTCGCGTTCACGTCCAATACTAAATTTTCGCAGCTAAAGTGCCCCCCCATAAAACAAGCGGAAGAAACGCAACCCACACCTGTCTATACAAGAGAGGACAGTGCAGGCAATTTTCCCAGCTTGTTCAGACTGCAGACAAGCCAGGACAACCCACGCTGCAAGTACAGAGCTGACTGAACACTCTTGGCGAATTTCAAAAGGTTTAGCGTGTTTTCCTATGAAAGCGAACGAACTTGACGTGTTTCTGCAACAACCTGATAGTAGGATGGTGATTTAAGTGTGGTATGATGATGTACCAACCTAGGACAGTGTTCAGACCAAGTTGTGAGCTCGTGGTAACAAGGGAAGCACTTGTGTTTGTGTGAAATCGTTGAAACGTCTAGTTTTGACGTGTGAAGGGGTTAGTGTCAATCACATCAGAACGGACAGGTTCTGAGCGGGTAGCAACATATCCAGCTCATGTTCAGAGTCATGACAAGGTTAACAAAGCCATGGGACCCAGCTCTGACCTCGCGTTCACGTCCAATACTAAATTTTCGCAGCTAAAGTGCCCCCCCATAAAACAAGCGGAAGAAACGCAACCCACACCTGTCTATACAAGAGAGGACAGTGCAGGCAATTTTCCCAGCTTGTTCAGACTGCAGACAAGCCAGGACAACCCACGCTGCAAGTACAGAGCTGACTGAACACTCTTGGCGAATTTCAAAAGGTTTAGCGTGTTTTCCTATGAAAGCGAACGAACTTGACGTGTTTCTGCAACAACCTGATAGTAGGATGGTGATTTAAGTGTGGTATGATGATGTACCAACCTAGGACAGTGTTCAGACCAAGTTGTGAGCTCGTGGTAACAAGGGAAGCACTTGTGTTTGTGTGAAATCGTTGAAACGTCTAGTTTTGACGTGTGAAGGGGTTAGTGTCAATCACATCAGAACGGACAGGTTCTGAGCGGGTAGCAACATATCCAGCTCATGTTCAGAGTCATGACAAGGTTAACAAAGCCATGGGACCCAGCTCTGACCTCGCGTTCACGTCCAATACTAAATTTTCGCAGCTAAAGTGCCCCCCCATAAAACAAGCGGAAGAAACGCAACCCACACCTGTCTATACAAGAGAGGACAGTGCAGGCAATTTTCCCAGCTTGTTCAGACTGCAGACAAGCCAGGACAACCCACGCTGCAAGTACAGAGCTGACTGAACACTCTTGGCGAATTTCAAAAGGTTTAGCGTGTTTTCCTATGAAAGCGAACGAACTTGACGTGTTTCTGCAACAACCTGATAGTAGGATGGTGATTTAAGTGTGGTATGATGATGTACCAACCTAGGACAGTGTTCAGACCAAGTTGTGAGCTCGTGGTAACAAGGGAAGCACTTGTGTTTGTGTGAAATCGTTGAAACGTCTAGTTTTGACGTGTGAAGGGGTTAGTGTCAATCACATCAGAACGGACAGGTTCTGAGCGGGTAGGAACATATCCAGCTCATGTTCAGAGTCATGACAAGGTTAACAAAGCCATGGGACCCAGCTCTGACCTCGCGTTCACGTCCAATACTAAATTTTCGCAGCTAAAGTGCCCCCCCATAAAACAAGCGGAAGAAACGCAACCCACACCTGTCTATACAAGAGAGGACAGTGCAGGCAATTTTCCCAGCTTGTTCAGACTGCAGACAAGCCAGGACAACCCACGCTGCAAGTACAGAGCTGACTGAACACTCTTGGCGAATTTCAAAAGGTTTAGCGTGTTTTCCTATGAAAGCGAACGAACTTGACGTGTTTCTGCAACAACCTGATAGTAGGATGGTGATTTAAGTGTGGTATGATGATGTACCAACCTAGGACAGTGTTCAGACCAAGTTGTGAGCTCGTGGTAACAAGGGAAGCACTTGTGTTTGTGTGAAATCGTTGAAACGTCTAGTTTTGACGTGTGAAGGGGTTAGTGTCAATCACATCAGAACGGACAGGTTCTGAGCGGGTAGCAACATATCCAGCTCATGTTCAGAGTCATGACAAGGTTAACAAAGCCATGGGACCCAGCTCTGACCTCGCGTTCACGTCCAATACTAAATTTTCGCAGCTAAAGTGCCCCCCCATAAAACAAGCGGAAGAAACGCAACCCACACCTGTCTATACAAGAGAGGACAGTGCAGGCAATTTTCCCAGCTTGTTCAGACTGCAGACAAGCCAGGACAACCCACGCTGCAAGTACAGAGCTGACTGAACACTCTTGGCGAATTTCAAAAGGTTTAGCGTGTTTTCCTATGAAAGCGAACGAACTTGACGTGTTTCTGCAACAACCTGATAGTAGGATGGTGATTTAAGTGTGGTATGATGATGTACCAACCTAGGACAGTGTTCAGACCAAGTTGTGAGCTCGTGGTAACAAGGGAAGCACTTGTGTTTGTGTGAAATCGTTGAAACGTCTAGTTTTGACGTGTGAAGGGGTTAGTGTCAATCACATCAGAACGGACAGGTTCTGAGCGGGTAGCAACATATCCAGCTCATGTTCAGAGTCATGACAAGGTTAACAAAGCCATGGGACCCAGCTCTGACCTCGCGTTCACGTCCAATACTAAATTTTCGCAGCTAAAGTGCCCCCCCATAAAACAAGCGGAAGAAACGCAACCCACACCTGTCTATACAAGAGAGGACAGTGCAGGCAATTTTCCCAGCTTGTTCAGACTGCAGACAAGCCAGGACAACCCACGCTGCAAGTACAGAGCTGACTGAACACTCTTGGCGAATTTCAAAAGGTTTAGCGTGTTTTCCTATGAAAGCGAACGAACTTGACGTGTTTCTGCAACAACCTGATAGTAGGATGGTGATTTAAGTGTGGTATGATGATGTACCAACCTAGGACAGTGTTCAGACCAAGTTGTGAGCTCGTGGTAACAAGGGAAGCACTTGTGTTTGTGTGAAATCGTTGAAACGTCTAGTTTTGACGTGTGAAGGGGTTAGTGTCAATCACATCAGAACGGACAGGTTCTGAGCGGGTAGGAACATATCCAGCTCATGTTCAGAGTCATGACAAGGTTAACAAAGCCATGGGACCCAGCTCTGACCTCGCGTTCACGTCCAATACTAAATTTTCGCAGCTAAAGTGCCCCCCCATAAAACAAGCGGAAGAAACGCAACCCACACCTGTCTATACAAGAGAGGACAGTGCAGGCAATTTTCCCAGCTTGTTCAGACTGCAGACAAGCCAGGACAACCCACGCTGCAAGTACAGAGCTGACTGAACACTCTTGGCGAATTTCAAAAGGTTTAGCGTGTTTTCCTATGAAAGCGAACGAACTTGACGTGTTTCTGCAACAACCTGATAGTAGGATGGTGATTTAAGTGTGGTATGATGATGTACCAACCTAGGACAGTGTTCAGACCAAGTTGTGAGCTCGTGGTAACAAGGGAAGCACTTGTGTTTGTGTGAAATCGTTGAAACGTCTAGTTTTGACGTGTGAAGGGGTTAGTGTCAATCACATCAGAACGGACAGGTTCTGAGCGGGTAGCAACATATCCAGCTCATGTTCAGAGTCATGACAAGGTTAACAAAGCCATGGGACCCAGCTCTGACCTCGCGTTCACGTCCAATACTAAATTTTCGCAGCTAAAGTGCCCCCCCATAAAACAAGCGGAAGAAACGCAACCCACACCTGTCTATACAAGAGAGGACAGTGCAGGCAATTTTCCCAGCTTGTTCAGACTGCAGACAAGCCAGGACAACCCACGCTGCAAGTACAGAGCTGACTGAACACTCTTGGCGAATTTCAAAAGGTTTAGCGTGTTTTCCTATGAAAGCGAACGAACTTGACGTGTTTCTGCAACAACCTGATAGTAGGATGGTGATTTAAGTGTGGTATGATGATGTACCAACCTAGGACAGTGTTCAGACCAAGTTGTGAGCTCGTGGTAACAAGGGAAGCACTTGTGTTTGTGTGAAATCGTTGAAACGTCTAGTTTTGACGTGTGAAGGGGTTAGTGTCAATCACATCAGAACGGACAGGTTCTGAGCGGGTAGGAACATATCCAGCTCATGTTCAGAGTCATGACAAGGTTAACAAAGCCATGGGACCCAGCTCTGACCTCGCGTTCACGTCCAATACTAAATTTTCGCAGCTAAAGTGCCCCCCCATAAAACAAGCGGAAGAAACGCAACCCACACCTGTCTATACAAGAGAGGACAGTGCAGGCAATTTTCCCAGCTTGTTCAGACTGCAGACAAGCCAGGACAACCCACGCTGCAAGTACAGAGCTGACTGAACACTCTTGGCGAATTTCAAAAGGTTTAGCGTGTTTTCCTATGAAAGCGAACGAACTTGACGTGTTTCTGCAACAACCTGATAGTAGGATGGTGATTTAAGTGTGGTATGATGATGTACCAACCTAGGACAGTGTTCAGACCAAGTTGTGAGCTCGTGGTAACAAGGGAAGCACTTGTGTTTGTGTGAAATCGTTGAAACGTCTAGTTTTGACGTGTGAAGGGGTTAGTGTCAATCACATCAGAACGGACAGGTTCTGAGCGGGTAGCAACATATCCAGCTCATGTTCAGAGTCATGACAAGGTTAACAAAGCCATGGGACCCAGCTCTGACCTCGCGTTCACGTCCAATACTAAATTTTCGCAGCTAAAGTGCCCCCCCATAAAACAAGCGGAAGAAACGCAACCCACACCTGTCTATACAAGAGAGGACAGTGCAGGCAATTTTCCCAGCTTGTTCAGACTGCAGACAAGCCAGGACAACCCACGCTGCAAGTACAGAGCTGACTGAACACTCTTGGCGAATTTCAAAAGGTTTAGCGTGTTTTCCTATGAAAGCGAACGAACTTGACGTGTTTCTGCAACAACCTGATAGTAGGATGGTGATTTAAGTGTGGTATGATGATGTACCAACCTAGGACAGTGTTCAGACCAAGTTGTGAGCTCGTGGTAACAAGGGAAGCACTTGTGTTTGTGTGAAATCGTTGAAACGTCTAGTTTTGACGTGTGAAGGGGTTAGTGTCAATCACATCAGAACGGACAGGTTCTGAGCGGGTAGCAACATATCCAGCTCATGTTCAGAGTCATGACAAGGTTAACAAAGCCATGGGACCCAGCTCTGACCTCGCGTTCACGTCCAATACTAAATTTTCGCAGCTAAAGTGCCCCCCCATAAAACAAGCGGAAGAAACGCAACCCACACCTGTCTATACAAGAGAGGACAGTGCAGGCAATTTTCCCAGCTTGTTCAGACTGCAGACAAGCCAGGACAACCCACGCTGCAAGTACAGAGCTGACTGAACACTCTTGGCGAATTTCAAAAGGTTTAGCGTGTTTTCCTATGAAAGCGAACGAACTTGACGTGTTTCTGCAACAACCTGATAGTAGGATGGTGATTTAAGTGTGGTATGATGATGTACCAACCTAGGACAGTGTTCAGACCAAGTTGTGAGCTCGTGGTAACAAGGGAAGCACTTGTGTTTGTGTGAAATCGTTGAAACGTCTAGTTTTGACGTGTGAG